>NC_045498.1:0-308437 GCF_009650955.1 Corvus moneduloides
TCAATTGCAAAGAACAAACCTCTTCTCGCTTAAACATCACATTTAATTGCCTGAATAAAGCAGGCCAATTCCCATAAACATTTACAATTACTCTCACATAGGGACTCTTGTCCCACAGGGCAGGAAACAGAATGGTGAAAAGCTGAGAACATGCATGAATATTTAGAACAAAGGAGACACAGCAAGCTGGGAGGATTCCCAGTGGCATTCCATGGGAGGACAACTGGGCTCACAACACAGACTGGAACTGGACTGGCTGACTTTGGAGCACAAGCAAAATGGCACAAGTCCTTTCCAGTCATTAGGAAGAAAGAAAATTCTCCTGGTCTTCAACAACCAGGGAGTTTTTTTATTCTTCCCCATCACTACAAGGGAAATGCATTTTGTTACTTTGGTTACCTTAAGCCATCGCTCAGCCAAGAAGTCTTAGTACGAGTGCCACAAAACCTCTTTAGAAAAGGAAGGAACTCCACTTTCATGTTTCAAAATCTTCACTGCCGTAGAGTTAACAAAGCCTTGGCAGTGCCCTCTGTCACACCATGCAGGTGTAATGCCAAGGACTGAAAACCCACGGAGCTTCAGTGGAATTTGTGGCTCCACATATTCATAAAACATCTAGAAAGAGGAGTGAATAACAGTGACCAAGTTTACTGATGACATTAAGCTATTCAGGGTAATAAAAAGAGCAGTTGACAAAGTGTATGACTTTGTGAGAAAAAGCTGCTGAACTTTACAGGACACTTGGTCTACCTGGTTGAGAAAAATTAAACTATGCATGTGCGGAAAATCCCTACCCTAACTCCAAGATTACGGGCTCCAAACTGACTATTAACCATTGGAAACACGATCTGTAACTCCAGGAAATTGCCTACCCTGAAGAAAAGCAAGTATCACCCTGAACAAAACGTACCACTGTGCTGTTTACAAACATCCCAGACAGGATCTATCCTGAGCAGAGTGTAGCTCTGCTCCTCTCCATCTCCACAGGCATGGAGCAGAACTGGAAAACGGTCAAAGAAAAACAGGGATGAGCAAGGGACAGAAGCGTTTCCATCTGCAGAGCCACTGTGCTCTAACTCTCTGGCCTGGAAGACAGATGACTGGAAAAGCAGAGTACGCACAGAGAAGACAGTGAATTAATTGCTCACCACCTTTTCTCACACAAGAACAACGGGGAAATCACAAGGCAGACCCAAAGCAAACCAAAAGGACATATTTCCCCACGCAACACATTATTAAGCTGAAGAACTGGAGATCCTGTGGATGCTCAAGGAGCGCACTGAGATCTTGGACAGAAAAATCATGAACTCATAAAGACAAAGGTACATCCTCGGGGTTATGGAAATTCCAAAGCCACATACCGTTCAAGGGAAGGAAAACCTTCGGAGGTGGATATGTGCCTGTACCGTCCTCACAGGTGTTTGCTCTCAACCGTGTTATTGCCAGCTGCACACAGGGCTTTTGACCTGGAAACAGAGAGCAGGGATGCCCAAGCAATGTCTGTCTCTGTGCCTGGCAGATGTGCAGCTCCTGCAGCCACATGAGAAGCACTTACACAGACTTTGATCTGACCCACTGCAGTTGTCCTGTATTTGAGGCTTAAACACCACCTCCATCCCAAACAAGACAGAAGAGACTTCACGCTACAGGAAAAACACACCACAATATTCTGTATTATGAGAGGACAAGAGGAGATCTATTTGCCTGCTTCGGTCAGCCATGAAGAGCCGAATTCACAAGCTCAAGTAAAAGAGCCAACACTCCCTATAGTGTGTTCTGTCATTTTATAGCCACTTGGATGGGAACACAGAGCCACATTCACTGGAATGGAATTTTGTATTTGATTTTTTTTTCCCCCCCCCCCTCCTTTAAGTGTATCAAGAACACAGCTCATAAAGTCAGCTGAACTCCAAATCAGGCTGCAACAGCCAAAAGCCTGATGATCAGGGCTCCACGATTTCCTCACTTTTGAGATGATCATGGGAAATTCTCTGAAGGCATTTTACAGACAGTACCATAAATAACAGAGCTGAGATGGAGAGACCAGAGCCTTCCCCCTCTGTGCACAGATACAGGGAAGGAAACTTAAGAGTGTGGTTTCTTTTCCCCCCAAGATTAGAAACATAGGACAAGAGTCTCAGGCAGATTTTATCTAAGTCTTCCAAACCGGGATTACATTACAATAGCTCTGCAGTTAACCAAACAAAAAAGCAGTTCGGCATTGTGGTTTTAAGAATAAAAAAAATTCTAATTAAAAATAATCAGAAATTTCCAAGTTCTTGCACAAACCCCAAATGGTTCATTATTAACTGCACACTGTTACATGACTTATATGTCAATTAAAAAGGCCCATACTGGGCATTATTCACTGGAAGGAGCTACAAACAACTCTCTATCCCAGGCATCAGTTTGGATAATGACCATCCTTGTTTAACAGGGACTTCTCTAGGAAATGCTGTGGTAGAGCAGGGTGCTGGCACTGTTCTGGCTGCCAAGCCTCCAGTGGTTTGCACCACTAAGGAATTCGTTACTAACTCACAAAGCCATAGGACAGCACAATTACTACCAGGTACAAACCAGAACATGGAGGAAAATGGGAGGACTAATTGTGGTGAGAATGACCACACGGCACAGAACAAGGAGCTTCATGAACCTGAGACAGAAAAGAAGAAAGCGGCTTCTTTCAGGCAAAAAGCTGATGCAGAATTACAGTTTCAGTAAGAACAAGGAAGGAACATTGTGCATGGAGCTGTTCTTGATGGACTGCCCACGTATCAATGCGTTTCAACAGTTTTCTTGGGATCCTAATCGGCTTTCAGCAGTGTCTTGTGACCCACTGTACTTCTGCACTAGGGAAAAATCCAGGGAACTGAACCAGACCATGCCCTGGGGGTTACACTGAATGAAACAGCTGGCAATGAGTTTTGCTTGGAAGATAAATACTTTTTCTGGGGAAAGCAGCTGTTATAAAATAACCTGAAACACACACCTGTGTCAGTAGCTCTTAACCTTGGTGCCAGCAAGTTATCCAGAGGATAACTTGGAGGAAAAAGTAAGAGGAAAATAAACAAAGCAACCCCCACTGCTGACACCTTACACACTCCCTTCTGCATTCCAAGCCCTCCACGGTGTTTCTAGGGGACTTGCCAGCCATACGCATACAATTTATCACAGAATCACAGATTGGTTTGGGTTGGAAGGGACCTGAAAGCCCATCCCATTCCACCCCCTGCCATGGGCAGGGACACCTTCCACTATTCCCAGGTGGCTCTGAGCCCCATCCAACCTGGCCTTGAACACTTCCAGGCATGGGGCAGCCACAGCTTCTCTGGGCAACCCCTGCCAGGGCCTCAGCACCCTTACAGAAATTAATTTCTCCCTAATAGTTAATCTAAATCTACCCTCCTTCAGTTTAAGGTCATTTCCCCCATTTTAACTCATCTGCTGAAGGGAAAAAATTTTGGTTTTTTTTAATTTAAGACATTCATTTGAAGTCATTAGTATGTTCATAATCAATTCAATTAACATATTTATATGAACAATTAGCTCAGGGTATTCTGCAGCTCAGAGCTGAAATCATCCAGCCAAGATAACCTGGAGTGGGAGGACATGAAGCTTTGCCCACACTGAGAAGGTGAGTAGGTTGGAAACAAGTTCACAAGAAGAGGGTGTGGAATAAATTCCCCCTGCTCGAGGCATCTAAGAGATGAGAAACCCTATTGCAGACGGCCTGCACTCTCTGTCCGGCCCAACACCAGTCCCAGTCCTCGAATCCTAGAATGGCCTGGGTTGGAAAGGACCTTATAAATCTTCAACTTCCAACCCTCTGCCATGGACAGGGATAAAACAATTGAAAAAATTTAAACAGTGCATGTGGATACAAAAATGCTGTTAGCAAGGAATTTTCCTGCTGCTTTCTAAGCCATGAGATACTTCTCTCTCTCAGGGAAGATAATAGCAGAAGTTCTGTAAACTATGAACACCTGCGACCTTGTAGAACTATGTTTATGGTACAGTAGAAAAATATTTTGACAATGGATGTTTAGGATTTCTAGCCAATCCACCCAGGGGGTGGCTGATCCTTTGTCCAATTAGACTATGAAGAAAAAAGTCTATAAAAGAGTTTGTAAAATAATTAAATAAATCAATCCTGCTGCACAATTCCTGCCTGCTGGTTCGTCTCTCCTCTCCTCCCTACGGCTGCGGGTAATAGTCATAAGTGCATCTCGACAGGCCCTTAAACCAATGCCAACAAGTCAATTTTAAATATTATAATATTAACAAACATTACCTTAAAATATTATTTTAAAGGCTTCTAACACAATACTAACAGTGAGAGACAGGATTACAAGGCAAGTGCCAGCAAGTGGTTCGCTCTTCCACTGCTCTGATTCCACTTCAGTTGCAGTGAAAAGGCTCCCAGCTGCTCCTGTTTTAGGGATGAGGAAACACAGTTCCCTGTCTCACAGCAGAAAACACGGATTAGAGCATCAGGCAGATCTAAGTTTTCTCCTCTGGTTTACTCCTGTCTTTAGACACAGCTAGAACACAAGCAAAAATCTGTGAGTATTGTTAAGGGCTGGCTTAAACATATCATAAGCACAAAGTATTCCTTATGAACAGCCAGTGCCAAGCCACTGGAATAAGCCCAACGGTTTGTCTCCTCCATTCCCGGGCAAATATATGAGCTTGGACACAGACCTACAGGATTTAAACAGCCTGGAAATAAACCGAAACCACGTGCATTGCTGAACAGCCTAGTGGAAATTCTGTCCCGGTGCGTTAATCAATTAATTTCACTATGGCCAGGATTTGGAGTAGAAAACAGCAAATAGCCCTGGGATCACTGGATGAAAGGAACTGTGTGGTTGGAAGGAGTGCTCCTCCCTTGCTGCCACAGAGAACAGCTGGCTTTGCCTGGATATAGAATATCCAGGAATTGAATCTTATAGTCAAGAAATACTGTCCTGTGGAATATGGTAAAGCCAAAGCAAATGCAGCATTCTCCAGGACAGCTGTAACAGAAGGAGGAAAGAGTGCCGGTCCACCCTATAGGGAATATTCTCTCTCCTCCCCTCTGAGATTTCAGATTGGGAAGAGAAAAAGTGCTTTGTAAAATCCATCAGAAAACGTTCATGTATTCCAGTGATTGTGAAATAGCCTGCTCATTTCAAACAGGCTCATACAACACCCCTCAGTTTTCCCTTAAATCACGTGTTCCAAGGAGGCAATGACACTTGCCACTATTAATACTCCTTTAACCAGCATACAGCGTCAGCTGAGGCACAAGGCAGCACAATTCCAGAAATAACAGATCCGATCTGGCCAATCCCACCTTTGTGCTTTGAGGCCCATCCTCAGCATGACAAACCCCACCAAAGCCCACCCCATCTTGCATAGCTCAGCCTGATTCGACACTCAAAGTCCCAGCGCAAAGTTTCTCTTCTCAGCTGCAAACCTGACCACTGAGCACTCTGCACAGGACTGGTTTTCACAAGACAGCCTTCCTAAAATCCCTGGAACCTGTGAGTAGCCAAGCATCTCAAGCCTGGGCAGGCAGAAAGAACCTAAACAAACTTCCCTTAGAGTTTCCACTGACTGCGTTTATACAAAACACAAGCTGTCAACCTTTCATACCAAGCAGATCATTATGGGAGATCTTTACACCAAGGTCACTGCAGCATTCCTAGAAATCCAAGTGCACGACCATGGGGCATGGGGATTTGTGTTGTTGTTTTGGTTGTTTAAAGCAAAGATAAAATAGTTCTTACACAGAAGAAGTCAGTGACAAGCTCTACCACAAAAGCAGCTGTTCTGAATTTCAGGACTGCACTGGGCAGGAACTGCACTGCGAGTCAGCTCCACCATTTTGGGTCAGGAGAACATTCAAACCTTTTAAAAAACTGGATTAGTAGAGCAAAGCAAGACACGGAAAAGGAATGGGGATTAGCTTTAGAGGAACAGGATTGGGCACAGGCAACAGGAAAAGGAAAAAAAAGAGGATTATTTCAGTGTTTTCAACACTGAACTAACTACCCACCCCTCTCCCTTCACTGGACAACAGAAAGGGCACAAACACTATACATTTTTCATATAATTTCTTGGACCTGCTTTAGGGAATTCTGAAGAAATGACTAACAGTGAGAAGTATAAAAGAATATTCAAGAGTTCCAGACTTTCACAAGAGCTCATCCATCTGCTAGGGCAGCAAGCAGGAATCAAACTGCAAATGAGACAGAGGTTTGGGCAAGTTGAAGCCAAGTGAAACAATTCCAGCTTGGGAGAAGTTCGAAAGAAGCCAAACCTTGAGACATTTAAGCTTCAAGGAACACAACTGCAGAGCATCAACATCTCACACTGTGGGAGAGATAAAAGAGCTGGGAGCAATGGGATTTCCCCAGCACAAAGCAGCACAAAAAACGGGCAGGGAGCTGCTGCCAGAACAGCATTTTAACCTTCCGGTGCTTCAACTCTGGTTCCTTGTATATTTTTTTTAATTCAAGTGGATACCTGAGATGCTTCAAGCAGAGAGAGCATGGTTTGGGCTTTTTGGCATCTCTAGTCCCATGGTGAGAATCACTCCAAGAAAAAAGAAAACCCTCCTTCAGGAAAAATAACTGGTCCTCAATGAAACCATGAACGAGCAGTTACAGAAACCTCAGCCACATTCCAGGCTGCGTCACCAAGTGACTGAGGAGGTCAAGCTTGCTGCAAGAACGACCAAGGCGCAAAGAGTCACTTCCTCCATGCCGGATGTTACAGGGGCCCGGAGCACGAAATGCAGGGTGAGTACACGGCAAAGAGCAAACACCGACTGTGCCTACACAACTCCCTTCTCATCTGTGAATTCCAGAGACCTATGACTAAGTTCCTTTGCAAAGAAAGAAAGCTTTCCTAATCAACTGCTGCTGCATCCACTAAAACATGGTTCAGAAAGGCAGCGCCAGCGTTCCAGCTATCCCTGCTGCTTCCGACTCTCCACACTGGCACATCTCGAGAAGCAAGCAAGGGGAGGAGACTTCAATATGCAACTGGGAAGATGAATAAAGATGGTTTACAGCTTTAAGAATATTGCTAAGCCTCATTTGTAGTACATTTCTGATTTTCAGACTTTACACAGCAAACACAGCAGCTTTCCGGAAGAAGAGCCCATCATTCTGTCTGCTTTTCCCAAAGCCTTCTCCTCTCCTTTCCTTCTGCTTACCCATACTTAGTACTAATTAACTTGTTTCATCCATCCATCCATCCCTCCCTCCCTAACCTGTCCTTCAGGAGCATTTTCCCCCTTCCCCTGCATTCTCCCACTGTGCCAAGGTTCGACTCTCTAAGACTGCAAACTGTTACTCCCTGAAGTCAGATCTGGAGGGTATCACAGAATCCCATCATGATTTAGGTTTGGAAAGCACCTTGCAGATGGATCCTGTTCCACCCCCTGCTATGGGCAGGCATGCCTTCTGCTAGACAAGGTTGCTCCAAGCCCCATCCAGCTGGGCCCTAAACACTTCCAGGGATGGAGCAGCCACAGCTTCTCTGGGAACCTGTGCCATGGCATCACCACCCTCACAGTGGTGAAACAATTCTAGGAGGTGAAATCACACAAAACAATCAGGTCCTCACTAAATACCAGTTTACACCTTGCCATTTACTGTTCCTCCCTTACACACTTTCTCCAAGCACCGCAAGTGCTGATTATCAGTTGCAAAACATGACCACCTTTGCGCTGAAGTGTTACTATTTATAAGATGCTCCATGTAAAATATACATAAAAAATTAAAAACTGCATTCACTGTCACAGCAACCAGCTGCAGCTCCTGATTCTGTTCTTCAAGTCTTGGGTGAAAAATTCCCCATTGCTCAAACTAAAGAGATCATCAGGAAACTTGGCAAACTCCCAGCCAGCTGTGCTAATGCTAATTTTTATAATTATCATTTTGATCAAACGTAAGCCAGACCCACACTGAGGAGAAGGGCAGCCCCAGGTGACTTTATTACAGCTGAACCCAAGTAAGATTCCAAGCCCAGTGGTTCTTGAATTTGGGGCAGGATTTTCAATTAATGCATCATTAAGGAGTAGATGATGACAGCAGGCTTTGAGAGCAGCATCCAGGGCAGCTGCAAGGCAAGTCGTAAGCTCAGCTCATGTGCCACACTGCTGGCAGTGCCATGCCGGTGACAGCCCACCACGGCCCCAAACAGAGCCATGAGGAACACAACGACCATCTCCACCGAAGACAGGACCAGCAGTCATGGACTTCAATCGCGGTGAGGGAGATTTAGGTTGGGCATTAGACAAAGCCTCCTTACAGGAAGGATAATTAAGCAGACGGATAGATTGCCTGGGGAGGGACAGGAACTGCTGTTCCTGGAGGTTTTACAAGTGGAGGGTGACATCTGTCATGCTGACCCCACTGTGGCCAGGGGGTGGATTAGCAGCCGATCTAAGACCCGGCTCTGGTTTCTAACAGCTTCCCAAATGCCCTGCTGGTCTCTGACTTCAAACTGCTCTGATCCAGGAGCTGATAATGGCACAGAAATACGTTTTGTTTACATCACAGCACTCAGGGAAAACTGAGATTCAGCATAACCAACACACAGTCAATCGCAGGCAGGGCCTGGGCAAGGCTCCTCACCCTGCTCTGCCAAGTGCTGGCACCCATTTCATAGAATCATGGAACAGTTTGGATTGGAAGGGCTGTTAAAGATCATCTCATTCCAACTCCCTGCCGTGGGCAGGGACACCTTCCACTCGACCAGGCAGCTCCAAGCCCCATCCAACCTGGCCTCAAACACTTCCAGGGATGAGGCAGCCACAGCTTCTTTGGGCAACTTGTGCCAGGGCCTCCCCACCCTCACAGGGAAATATTTTCTCCTAATATCCGATCGAAACCTATTCGCTCAATTTAAAGCCATTCCCTCTTGTCCTGCCTCTCCAGGCTCTTGTAGTCTCTCTCCATCTTTCCTGTGGGCTCCCGTCAGGCCCAACTGGAAGGCCACAATTAGGTCACCCCAAAGCCTTCTCTCCTCCTAACTGAACAATCCCAACTCTCTCAGCCTTTCCTCACAGGAGAGGTGCTCCATCCCTCTAATCACCTTGGTGGCTTCTCTGGACATATTCCCCCCAAAAGAGGGGCGACTATTTGGGTGTGGGTTCCAGGTACGAGCAGGCAGATAGCCAAAAACCAGGCTAATGCCCACAGGCTAATACCCCTTCACACCCCAGAGTCTGTCCAGTGCAAGGCAGCCCCCACCACCTCTTACCCTGCAGAACTCAGACAAGACACACAAACACGTTACCTTTTTAACGTTTTCCTCCTCCTCTTGGCGTTTCTCATAGTGTGAGAAGTCATCAAAGATGGAGGTGGTGTGCTTGTAGGTGGCAATGATTTTCAACACCTGCTTAGCCTTTTCCAGAGGCACCTCCTGAGTGTCTCTGGAGTTGGTCACTGGTTTATTCTCATTGTTCTCTAGGCGGATGTGTCGCAGCTGGCTGTTGGGAACGTCCTTCACAAAAATCCACCTGACATCAAAACGTCCCTTCCATTTGTCCTGGGACCACACACCTGCACAGGTGTTATAGTCCACAGCAGATTTCATTTCTGCTACGCCGCAGAAGTGACCGCTACCATTGACACTGAACAGTAAGTATACGGGGCCCTTCCCGTTCATGGAGCGATAGGCTGCATCCAGTCTTTTGTTGCCATGCTCCGTACTGCACCAGATGTTGTATTTAATGGAACGGTGGATATCGTCCTCAGAGTAACTCTTAATGATGAAAACCCGCCCATGCTTCGGGTTCCAGTCAAAATCCTTGGGGTTGTAGTTGTTGACAGATCTCAACTTCTCCAAGACCGGGTGCGGCTCTGAAGGAGAACCAGAACTGGCCTGAGCCTGTCCCACTCCGTTACCGTCCACTCCGTTCTGGCCAAAGCCATTGCCGCGATTCCGAGGGGCAACCCAGCGGGTGGGCTGTGCTGGTGGCACAGGCAGCGGAGCTGGCGGTGGCAGCGCCTGTGGCTGCTGCCCACCCGGAGCCTGGGTCACTGGCGGGCTACTACTGATCTGCTGGCCCATGGGCTGTGGGGACACCTGCACTGGCTGCTGAGCAAGATTCTGGACCAAGGCCTGTGACGGGGCTTTTGCCCCCGGCCCTTTGTTATCCCAAGTTCCGATATCCATGTTATGTTTTATGGGAGGCGGCGGAAGACTTGACCCTGCAATGCCATTCTTGGTCTTCAGCTTGGGCTGCTGCTTGGCGGGTTTGCTGGCAATGTCAGCCCATGAGGTCGGCTTCGGCGGCGCAATCGTCGCCGGAGGCAAACTGTTTGACGTCACGATATTACCGGTGATGGATCCGCTCCCTACGGCCGAGCCGACGACTTTTGGGACGCTGCTCGCCACGTCCGTGCTACCCAGCTTGAGGGCTGCCATGCCCTGGTCAATGGTGTTCATGCCAGGAGCCTTGTTCAGAGTCTCGTTGGCAAAGGCCGACTGCCCATCGATCATGGCCCCTCCCAGTGAGCTGGGGGCATAGGCATAGTTGCTGCTGTAGCCAGAGCTTTGAGTGGATTGTCCCTGAGAACTGCTATTCCCCCAAGCCGAAAAGTCTATCCCGCTTGGAAAGAAGTTAAAGCCGTGCTGCCCGAGGAATGGAGTGCTGCCAAGGGCCCCTGGCTGCCCGAACATGGCGTCGGGAAGGAAGTGGGGCTCCCCGTTGCTCAGCTGTCCGTACGAGGTCAGGTAGGGCATGGGGGGATCTCCCCCCGTGGACCAGGCAGCTTCGCCTAAGGAGTAGGAGAATCCAATGGAGGGACTAAAGTAGCTTGGCAAGTAGGAATCAGACATTGCAGTGTATGCATTATTCTGAAAGAAAACCACAAAAACATAAGCACTGAATTGTTAGAAGGAGTGGAACCAATTTTGAGGGATCAGGAATAAAGGCAGCTTAGATTTCCCATGCTCCACCCCTCCCTACCTTAGGGCTGGGCAGATAAACAGGCCCAGCCTTGAACACCTCCTTTGTTACAAGGGCTCTAAAATCTGTTCTACTGCCAGAAAGCTTAAAGACAAAGGCACAGAAAGGTTAAACACAAAGCTTCCCATGCCAAGGTGGCAGCATGTGATGCTCCTGACATACAGTGTGGGACACTGGGAAGCCCCTGCCCAGGCTTTAAAAACCAGTATCTTACCTTGCATCCAAATACCATCTTCTGCTTGTAGCTACTCCCAACAAGGGTTTTTCCTGCCTGTGTAACATACTTAACCCTTATTATGGTGTTCCAGGCAGGATTTGGGGAAAGGATGCAGAGAGAAGGGGATTAAGAAGAAAAAGGATCCAGTGGAAGCACACTGCAAAAATCACGAGTGTCCCTGATGGCCTTTCTTTAACTTACTAGCCATGAAAACAGCTTTATTCCTACAATTTGAAGTTCCACACTTCACAATATTCCAAGAAATCGCAAACAAACAGGGATTTAAAGCCGATTCCTCAAAACACAAACTTCTCTAGTGCTGTAGGCACACATTGAAAATTACCTGAAAGTGGGAGGTAATCAATAAAAGCCTTTTACAGCACAGTGACAGCACCAGCACAAGCAGGTTTCAAATCCAGAGAGAGGGAAAAAAAAAAACCCGGCGCCATGCCTTGATCTCCCTTTTAACATCCAAACAGCCTTTAGGTTACAAAAAACAAATGCCTAATTTGACAATTAGGGAAGTCTCAGACATCCCCAATATTTGCTTACATGAAAAACATCTGTCATTTCCCATTCAAAAACATGGGTCCCCTCCGGGGAGTGGTTCCAGTCCTGCTAATGGACATCATCCTGAGTAATTTGAACCTGTGAGCAGCAGCCTCCTGCTGCCCAGCCCCTAACACACCAGCCCAGTGTAGACGAGATCAAAGGCAGGTTCAATTCCCAGCTAAAAGCTTGACTTGCAGCAGGCTCAATTCCCAGCTAAAAGCTTGACTTGCAGCAGGCTCTGCTCCATTTTTCGTTGAATCATGTATTCACGTGCCAAGCACGGCTCCCAGAGGACTTCATGCCACACTGAAAGCCAGAGAGTCTCTCAAGATGGCTCTGGCACCCTCCAGAAATAGCTGGTTTGCCACTCCACCTTCTACTTACGGGAGAGCAACAGGTTTGGGGCTAACCAAGCCCCGACTTCACAGAAATTAATAGGAATTATTTAACATCACATGTTCAGAAAAGAAGATTTCTGTGGTACTGCCTGAAAACTCACAGAGATGCTCTCTCCAACCTTTGTTTTCACAAAGGTCTCCCAAAAAGCAAATCAGAAAAAAAAACCTCACTCTCATCCAGGGTTTTACTAACTGAGGAACTCAATCCTGCTAAACCCAGGGCTCAATCTGTCCAAAAGCACCAACACTGACACCAATTTCTAAGACAAATGAAAGAACTTAAAGCTTCCTATTACTTATTTTGAACCAGCAAAGCCCCTTCATAAATTAATCCCCTCAATGATAAGAGTAAGATATTCTCTCCTAAACTCAGCTTTAAAGGAACGGGAACATGCTGGCCCATCCCTAACCCGAGGGAGAGCCATTTCCTCTCCACAGGAGCACTCGAAGCACCTCACTATCAGATAAAAATCTTTCCTCTTGTCATCTCAAAATATTTTCCCACTTGTCATTATGTTCAACTTCGACATATTTAACACAGGCTGTATTAAGCTATGACCTGTGGAGTACTAGGCAGCTACATACACGTAGTAAGGAGGGAGCAGAGCAGTTCAAGAGTTGAGCACAGGCAGCTCAGAGCAAATTTGGGACACAGTCACTGCTGCTCTCTACCTGAACACCACCAACACTGCTTTGTTATCAAACACAGTACCTCGCTCTGCTCCCCTGCCCTTGCACAACTGACACGCTTACTGGTTAACATGCAAATAAAACTCCACCAGCTTCTCATTCTCTCCATGACTAACACTCTTTGCACAGTTATTTCCTCAAATTCACTGTTCCTCCTCATCTCAGACCAGAAGCAGGGTTCTCAGTGAGCCTTGCTGTTGAGCTTTTCCTTTTTAAAGGGTTGAGAAATCATTTACTGTGTATCTGAGCTTTACAATACACAGTAACCTCGTGGGAACTGACAAGTAACAGTCACACCTGAGAGAGCAGGTGGGGAATAAGGAGCAGTGAAACTTTACAACATGGTTACCTCACGGGTGTGTGGAGAGCTTGGGAAGCAACTCCAAAACTCATTTAATTCAATTACTCAGAGCAGTTTCTCTAACTCCCTTTCCCATCTCCAGCAAAGAGGTGCACCCTTGGATACCTGTGTATTTTTGCCTCCCTCCAGACCAAGCTCTGGAGGTTTTGGGCTCCATTTTATAGAATACAGACCAGCAACATAGCACAATGAGGAACCGAGAGTCACTCAGAGATTCCACTCCAAGTTAACTTGGTGGTTTCACCTCGCTCCAGCTCAGTTTCTTCCTCCTGGGGCACATCCAACCGCTTCCTGATTTTTAAAACCTATTTTTACCAGCCTGAGACACACCAAAAAAAATTAAAGATCCAGAAATACTTCACCAAACATGCAAAATAGAGTAAAACACTCTGTTGCTTCAAAATTATAATAACCTTCATTGTCTTCAGGAAACCTAAATAAAACTGCAATTTGTAGGAAATACATCCACATTCAGAAGGAAGCTGGAAATTAGGGATGTTGATAGCTCAGACAAAAAAAAACCAGCATTAAGTAACAACTACTAGGAAAGTAGCTGCTTTTATTCGAGAAAGTAATAATGTTCTCTCACCCTATGAAGACTGAATTTAGGCTTGTAACTCTTTGGGGAGCTGAATGCAGTGAATTGTCTTGATGGACAGGCTGAATTCTGAAGATTATGAACAACTAACATGACAAAGAATACTTATCCCCAGATCTTTAGCACGAACTAGGAAACTACTTGTTGAAAATTTAACTGAGACAGAAATCTGTTTCTGTGTTCCAACAAAACATGCATCACGTTTACATGAAAAAAATAACGTACTGACTAGTAAAAATAAGCAAAAATACAGCAAGGGGAAACCAGAACAGCTTATTTTTACTGGTCACAACTGGAAAGAGAAGCCAAGAGAATAAACTGACTGCTCCAGTGCTACTACAGATGTTTATCTATGGTACTCACTTGTACATCTAATCAGCTGAACTCCATCTGTTCTGTGTCACTCCCCTGCAGCTCATTAAGGAAAACAAACAAACACCAGTTAACAGTGGAGTTAATCTAAGAGAAAGTGAAGAGGAAAAGTAGCTGCAAGTTTGACTTCCAGGATCTGGTCACAAAATGCTCTGGCTCAACTTGTAACCGAAGTTCTCACAAAGAGAACTCAACGCTTGCATCACATGTGGGCTCTGGGGTTTTTGGTTTGGTTTTTTTTTTTTGTTTGTTTTTTGTTTTTGGTTTTTTTTGGGGGTTTTTTTGGTGAAAAACAGAAATCCCCCTGACAGGCATCATCAGTTGACTTGGTGTACAGGTAAGAAGGTTGATCTGATCCTCCAAAAGTGCGGCAGCATCACGTGAAGCAACTTCACAACCCAACTCAGCATATCTCTCTGATGTAAAGAGCCAGAAACCAAACAGGCACAACACTAAAACTGAAAGAGCAGAAATGGTGACTCTGAGACAGTCACGTTGGAAAAAAAAAAAGACCTGGACACCAACTCTAGGAAGTTCTCACAGCCTCAGAAAGTTGCTGAAAACCTTCCTAGTTCACCCACCACTATCTAAGGGCAGTCAATGCTTTCTGCCTGCAGAAATGCAGGTGTAGGATAGGATATAATTTAAGGCAGCTAGCAAACATCAAAATGCAATCAGTGGAGATGGGAAACACACAAGGAGGCCAAATTCCCCTCCCTTGGAGCAGCAGGAAACCATCAGGCTCTTGGTGCTCCTACCTGCATCAGGTACTCACCGGGCGGGCCTGGGGACTCAGGTAAGGCTCAAAGTCATCATCATTCAGCCCATCCTTCTGGTGCACAGAGCCGTTTTGCACTGAGAAGAGATGTGTAACGTTAGAAAAACCTATGCAATGAATTCCCATAACGAACAGCTTAAAGTATTTAAAGCCAAACCCCGTAACATAACGAACTTCTGCCAATTCTAACACACTACACTCAGCCCACGGCACACAGACGCTTGCCCACCGCACAGACATCACCCGCAAACTATCCCCACCCCAGCAGCCATGCCCGGTCGCAGGGTTTATTTCCCCCCCGGCAGGTTTTAGGGAGACCCTCCCGCTCCCAGCCGCCCCCCCCCCCCCCCCGGCTTCCCGGGACCTCACCTTTGTTGCTTTGGCCCTTGGGTCTCTGGCGCGACGGCGGCGACGTGGGGAGAGAAAGAGGGAGAGCGGTGAGTCAGGGACACAGACTCGGCCCGGCGAAGGGGGGACAGAGCCGGGGTGGGTAAACAGACCCGTCGCGGCGGGGGAACCCAAGGCTCGGCAGGGACAAATCCGGCCCGGGGAGGGGAGAGATCCGTCCCGGCGGGGTCGAGCCCTGCGAGGACAGGCCCGGCCCGGCCGCATCACAATGGAGCGCGGCCCTGCGACAGGGGACGGGTGAGGTCGCAGCCGCCGCTCGGCCCGGCCCGGGGCGCAACCCCCGTTAGGCCCAGAGCCGCGGTCTCGCCCGGCGGGGCCGTCCCGGTATCGGCGGGGGGACTCCTACCTGCTCCAGGAGGCTGCTAGCCGACATGGCTCCGCGGCGGGGCTGCAGGCAGGGAGGGGCGGGGCGGCAGGCGGCGGCGCTTTGTCCGGGCCCGGCGGGCTCGGGGTGGCCCTGGCGGACTCGGGGCGGCCGCCGGCGGAGCGGGGCGGGGGGACGCTCTATCCCGCCATCCCCACCCCACCCCACCCCCCCCCCCCCCGGCCGCGCGTCTCTATGGCCCGGGCCCGCCGCCTCGCGCTCCCCCCGCCCGGTCACGCGGCACCGCGCGCGCCCAGGCACAATGGCGGGAAATGGGGGGGAGGGGGGGCGCAGGGCATGCCGGGACGGCGGAGGACCGGAGTGTTGGGGGAGCAGCGGCCTCGCTCGGCTAGAAGTGGGAGAGCTCTTAAAGGGCCAGGCGGCCCCGCGGCGGTTTTAAGGCAAAAAATGGCAAATTCGAGGCCCGGCTGCGGGCTCAGCCCAACCTCATTCTGTCGCGCCACGACATTTTAGCTCCCCCCGTCCCCAGTCCAGCACTCCAGGGTGTGGCGAACCCAGAGGACATCGCAGTCCTCTGGGACCCCCACCCAGGTCAAGTGGGCTACCTGGCTGTTGGGTGGGCATACAGCGAGCAGGGAACCCAGAGTCACCCCCCTTCCCGGCCAAGAGACAGGAACAGCTCCAGCAGGGACCTGACAGGATCTGCTGTACTCCTGGATTGGGGAAGGGGATGCTCAAAAGGTCCCCACTGCCCTTCAGTCAAGGGGCTACCTGAAGGAGCAAGTCAGAGGGGAATGGAGGAAAGGTGGCTGGATATGGAAGGAGGTGGATCCCTGATCCAAAACCACAGAATCCCAGACTGGTTTGGGTTGGAAGAGACCTGAGAGCTCATCTTGCCGTGGGCAGGCACACCTTCCACTAGACCAGGTTCTTCCAAGCCCTGTCCAACCTGGCCTTGAACAACTTCAGGGATGGGGCAGCCACAGCTTCTCTGGGCACCCTATGCCAGGGCCTCACCACCCTCACAGGGAAGAATTCTTTCCCATCGTCCCATCTGATACCCTGCCCTCTGGCAGTGGGAAGCCATTCTTCCTCCCTGTCCTGTCCCTCCAGGCCCTTGTCCAAAGTCCCTCCAGCTCTCTTGGAGCCCCTTTAGGCATTGGAAGGGCCTCTGAGGTCTCCCTGGAGCCTTCTCTTCTCCAGGCTGAGCATGGGACCTGGCTCCCACAGCTGTTTCCACCTCCACCCCAAGCCAGGAAACACTTCCCAGAGGCCAAGGTCAGAGCAGCAGCAACCACCCCTCACAAACAGGTTCTGGGATCCCTGCTGTCCCCAAGGTGACGGAGACACCGCCTTTCACCTCTCCATGAAAAATCCATTGGAGCTTAATTCTATTTTTCCTTTTAATGCAAAAAAATAGCCAAACACATCTTCCTGCCCTCCCCCCACCCTCCCCAGCTGTGTTTCCTTTGCCGTTGCTCTGCTTAATATTTCCAGCCAAGCAGCTCCCACCCTCCCAGCCCTCCCAAACCTCTGCAGCTCTAAAGCCACCCGGTGCTTCCCCCCTTCCATTTTCCCAGTGTGGCAAAGCCCAAATGGATCTCCAACCACCGAAAAAAAAGAGGGAAAGAGAGAAAACAGCGGGGTGCACAGTATTTCCCCAACGTGCCAGTTCAAATCCTGCCAAGAGATTATAGGAAGAAAGAAGAAAAAATAATACAAAAATAAAATCACCAAACAAGTAGCGACAAGCATGGAGCAGCCTCAGCACACAATGTAAACAGAAGCTGTCCCGATCCGAAATCCGGCTCTCCCGGAAAGCAACAGCACAACATGCTTTGTACACCCCGAAAGGTCCCTGCGGCGCTGAGCAGCCAAGGGGGAGGGTCTGGGTTTGAGCTTGAGTTGATTATAGTTTGCCTTATACAAAAGGCTGAAGTGATCTCGGAGTCTTCAAGCGGCATTTGCAGCACCGAGCCTTGCCAGGCAGGGAAAGGGATGGGGGAAAAGTGCCGTGGGAAGAGGTGGGATTGGGATAGAGGGACCCTGAGAGAAGGTCCCAGGGCTTTGCAGCTGGGAAATCTGGACAAGGGAAGGGAGAGAGCAAACAAATACAAAAAAATAGATATATAAAAACAATTTGTGTGGAGGAGGAGAACACGCACAGTAAATTCATTGTACTGTCAGTCCCCCCCAAAGTAAGAATAAAAAATCCCATTTGAGGTGACAGTGAAGGGTCTGACAGAATTCCCTTCCCTGGGGAAAATAAAAATACAAATGAGGTACCTGTTCCACCCCAAATCCATCACCCTTCTCACAGCCACATCCACACTCAAGCCACCAGTTATTGTCTCTCAAATAAAGCCTCCGGGCCAGGGCAGCCCCAGAGCAGAAGCACCAAGGCGTGGCTAGTTCCTCCTGGTTGGGTTGTCCAGCAGAGATGCAGTCTCTCCTTGACCCTGCCACACGTGGTACTATTCAGTGCTCCACAGAGACGGAGCCTTTTCCACGTCTCACGTGTTTCTCCAGCTTTGTTTTAAAAATCAAAATTGTACACACATATATATATATATATATATATATATATATGAAATATACAGTACGATGAAAATATCCATGGTAACAAATGGGGTGGCTGGAAAAGATGCTTAACAAAAAAGCCTGAAATAAAACAAATTCCCAACTCTTCCCCTAACTGATGCTTGCCTTCCCCACTAGTCTTCCAAGACCACAATCTCCACATTATGGACCTGGTGCTGATGGTCTTCCACATCTCCCACCACTTTCTCCTCAGTCCTCAGCTCTGTCTCCAGGATCACAGCTTTGCCGTCTGACTCGTCTGTGTCTACCTCAGGATCCGGCGCCGGGTCGATCTCTATGATGGTCTGCCCATCGTCCGAGGTGCCTTCCACAGCTTGGATGGTGGAAGTAATGCCAGACTCCATGGCCACCAGTTCCACAGGGTTGACCACGGCCGCCACGTTGGCCAGGGCCCCGCTGTCCTGCATGGCTGCTGAGCTCAGCAGTGCCAGGCTGGAGGATGGGTGCAGGGTGACCGTGTCCGAGGAGCTGGTCTTGGAGGATGAAACCACGGTGGCATATCGGAAGAGCTGGGAGCCAGATGGCAAGGTATGAACAGTCACCGGGCTGGAGCCTTGGCTGAGGGTTGCCACCGGGATGTTGCCCACAGAGAACTGTTGTCCAACGGGCGCAATGGCGATGGGGGAGATGACAGTGAACTGAGGCTGCTGGATGGGGGTGGAGGGGCTGAGGATGGTGGCAGAGGCTGGACGCTGCAGACGGGGTCTCTTGGGGGGCTTGGGAGCACTCACGGGCATCAGCACCACATTCTGGATGGTTTGGGACTTGGCCTTCTGGTCCCTGGCAAGTTTCTTCTGCTCTTCCAGCTGCCGCTCCAGGTCTGCAAAGGGAATGGTGGAGCAACACGTCACGCCAGGGTAAGTAGGAGCTCCTGGGGCTCCAGAACCAACCATCACTCCCAGGTTTGTGACAGGAGGTCACCCAACCACCCAGTGAGCCTGATCTTGGCTTCTCCCTTGAGATCAAATGGCACTGAAGGAAAAGGGTAGGTTCTCCTGCCACCCACATAGACCTGGTCAATGTTCTGGCTGCCAGCGCCTGGGTAAGACACAGGTAACATTCTGTACCTGTTGGCTACTCCTACTGACGAGGAGATGGACATTCCTGCTCCCCAAACTAAACCCACCCGCAAGGGAGTGTGGACAACCCCACCTCTACCCCCCACCCTGGCAGTTAGAATTGCTTCCTGAGCTTGGCTGGGTCACCTCCCCAGGAGCCAAGCACCTGCACTAGGGACAGCAGCAGGATGCCTGGGTCAGCGAAACATCCCCCTCAACCCTTGTCAGTGGTGGGAACACTGGGAGCCAGAAGTAGCACAGTAACCACATTTATTCAGGGCAGTAGGGGACTAGGACATCTCAGATAACAACAGATCCTACAGGACATAGCGAGGAGGGAGACACATTCAGTGAGCAGCTCTGGGGATCCCAGGTCAGTCAGTGGCTTCAGCTCAGGGGAAGCTGAGCAGGACACCCAATAGCTCCGCAAGACAAGCAGGTAGCCCCGATAGCCAAGACAAGCAGAAGCTCAGCACCCCATACTCGGACAGGCTTATTAGCTCAGGTACAGCATGACACTGTCCACGGCTCGGGTGACTATGGCCCAGCACTGAGCTGGCAGGTCCTATTCCTGATCCCGAGGGAATTGGACTCAAGCCCGCAACACCCCGACTGCAGCAAAGGGCACGGACTTTGGGCTGTCCAACGCCCCAAGCAACTGCTCTCTGTGAGGCAGGGGAGAGACAAAATTCCACTCAAGCCCTAGGACAGAAAGGGATTGGGATGCACTTGTTCTGGGGTAGCCTGTAGTGAACACTAACCCTCATTCATTGGGGTTGTGTGGAAGGAAAGTCACGTCCATTCCCAAGAGCAGCAGCAGGATGTGAACCCTTATTAGGCACTTTACCTGCCAATGTGTAAAGAAACTGCTCCTCTCCTTGCTCTGTCTGGTTTTTCCTGTTGTCCAGTACCTTCTTGACTGTGTCCATTAAGCCAAATGTATGGGCAACGTTGTTCAGGACTGCAGCATCTCCAAGGAAAGGGCACAGGGATGTTAAGACTTGGGCACTCAAAAGATGCTCCTGTTACACCAAAAATTTTCTACCGCTTTTTCAAACTCTCTCTGTTCTTTCACAAGGGCTAGCTAACAAGGGGAAGCCCAGCTCCCTCATCCTTCTGACATCCCAGGATTAAAAAATCCCATTCACATGATAAAGCAAATTGAACAGAGCTGTGTCACTCAAGCAGCTCCAAATTGCTGCAAATGACAGTGTAATTTGCAATCACAGAGATACAAATGAGCTCTCCACCCACAAATCATCACCCCATGCTGCTGACAGTGTCATTAACATGCCAAGCTCCGCTGAAAACTGTGCAAAATGTCTATTATAATCCACTGACTTCAACCACTCGCAGTTCCCAAAGAACTACCACCTACCAGACACAAAGACCCGCCAGCCCAAAGTTAAATTAGAAATTTTTTTTTAAAAAATCCTGGGTAAAATGAAGTTTGTGGCTACATGGATGTTCTCTCAGGAAGAGCATCGACAAGAGGTGTTCACAGGGGCATGTGCCGAACCGGATTAGGGAGCTGATCCAAGTTAAAAATAACCCTAAAAAGGGGAGGGGAGTTATTTTTAACCCAGATTGCTTCCCTCATCTGGTTCAGCCCCCAAAACAGGTTTTCTGGCACCAGTGAAAGCAGAACGAGAAGTGAGGGGGTAGGACCTGTTTAAGCCTGCAGTGTCACAGAGAAGTGTTTGAGTAACTCCAGTCCAAGTGACTCTGGGAGAGCTTCCATGAGGGCTGGGAGCTGCAGACAGTCATCTGATGGTCCCAGCAAGCTGCCAGGGTCACTTTGCTGAGGGAACAGGGTGGAACAGTGTGTCCTTGTGCTTTGAAGCAAGGGGACTTCACAGCTGGGCAGGCTGAGAACACACAGAGACTGTGCTCCCACAACTCAGCTAATGAGTGGGAACTCACTCCCTATCCTGACTCACCAGCTTTACATGGTGGGATGGACCCTTAGCACTTTTTGTTTTGCCTGCAGCTGCCCTTTTGAGGCTTCTTCCTCACAACCTACCTGTCATCTGGAAGGGAGACTGACCCAACCGCTGCTGCACACCTCTTAGGACTTCTTCTATCTCCTTCTGGATGTTGCACACCACCTCTTCCATCAGCCCCACATCAGCTATTCCTTTCCAGAACATCAGTGTGTCCTCTGACACAAAAGAGGAGGAAAAGAAGTCAACATGTACAAGCATTTGGCATTTTTCCCACAGGGCCACCTTAAACCTCTCAGACAAACGTATCTTTTCAAAGTGACTACCTTTGCAAGGTAGTTTGGCCACTGGGGTGGACAGGACACGTGAAAAAACTAACCAATCCCAAGCCAAGCAAAATGGACTTGGGGAGCAAATCAGGAACAGGTTTTCAAGCAAGTCCATGACTTCCAAGGCAACATTTCACATTTCTGCAAGGTGCAGAACTTAATATCATTATTTGAGGAAATTCTAGCTAAGCTTCCATACTGATACTACAAGGGAATGCAAGGCCAGAGAGACAGAACAGAGAGTCGACAGGGAACAAACATGACTCTGCTCCTTGTTGGTTCCAGCCTGGCTCCAGGCTGGCAGATGTGTTTCACATCCTTGGAATAAAATAGAAAAGCCCCTCACTGTAACCAGTAACATCTGATCTAAGGGATCATCCATCCACCACGAGGCCACGGACAAAGTACTACAGTGGTAAGGAGCTCCACTGGCAGAAAGCCTCCATGCCTGGGAAATGCTGGGATAGCCAAGGGGCTGGGGGACAGTTTTGTCATTGCCCAAATTTTACTTGTTTTGAAGATTTAGGTTTCCAAAATGTAACAGGGGAGGAGAGGGGAAAAAACCACCCAACAAGCAGCCTGAGATTACCTGAGATCTCATCTGTGTCCTTTTTCATGCCTTCCTCAGTGGCCATGGTGACAGCAGCTGTCAGAGCCGAGTTCCACTCGATCCCCTCCTCCATACTCTCCTCCGACAGCGCGATCTGGGTGATGCTCCCTGCCAGAGAGCCCCCATCAGCTCCCTCTGCCAGCCCTGAATCCCTGCTTTGCTTCCCAACCCCTGAGTCCTCCCCAGGCTCTCTTTCACTCTTTGCGTCAGGTTTGTGCTTGGATCCTTTCAACCAAAACAGTTAAAAGCAAATATTGCTGCTTCTCAATTGGAACTGTGAAGAACTCTGGGGCTTCTGGAGGGAAAACCATGTGCCTTGCACAGTGGAGTCCCAGTTCAAGGGAGCAGAAAGGGATCAGAATAAAGAAGGGAACAAATAAGGCTCAGCCCAGCCACCCTTCTCGCCTTGCATCATTCACAGGCAGCTCTGCACCCCTAATCCCTCAGGAAATTGTGCCAGGGTCCAAGCTGGTTTATAGAAGGGAAATGGATCTGACTTGATCCTAAGTTTCTGGATCAAATTTGGGACTAAACCAATGTGCAGCCACTCTAAGTTGGCTATGGTGCTTTCCAAGAGATTCTCCTTAGCCTATGGACAACTCTGCCATGTCACCCACCCAGGGGCTCAGAGAAATATAACCCACCCAGCTTAACAGTGTGGTACAGTTGGGAATAGTCTTCTCCCTTAACCTCAGCAAAGAGATCTGTTTCTGCTCTGCAGCATAGGATCACTGAGAACTTGCAGTTCGAACAACAACCAAATCATGTCCAGCCACCACATTCTGCACATGGATGTTCTGAAGGAGGACAGCATCTCTAAATTCACTCCTAAGTATGAGCCTAAGTCATGCCTTTATAACAGACTCCCAACTGGAAAATATATCAGAAAATGCTGTGCGAGCTCTAACAGGTGTTTGCTCACGTGATGATCCCAGAGCAAGGATCCCTGCAAGGCTCTCAATCCCACTCCTGGCTACCAACGCTGCCTCTCTGGAAAGCAGCTGCTTGATGCCAGCAGTTTTCCAGCCTTCCCAGTCCTGCAGAGCAGAGCTCCCTGACGGATGCTGCCAAGACTTCTCCAAACAGACATGAGAAGCATTTTCCTTCCCAGAAACCAGAGCAATCTCCTGGTGGGACTGCCCTGCTGTGCCCAGGGAGAAGGTGTAAAGTGTGTGTGGGAGGGACAGGAGCATCAGAGGGAAGTTCCCATGGCATTGGTAACTGCTTTCCTACCGTCAGCTGAGGTTGGAGTCTGCACCACGCTCTGCTGCCCTGGCACTGGTGCTCTGGCGCTGCTGATCAGGAGATCAAACTTGGTGCTTCGACAGGTGTTGGTGCAAACTTTGTCATGTTGATAGAAGTCAATCTGCCCTGAATCCATCATCTTCCTGTGCAGGGAGTAGGGATAGAATCAGGCTCAGCTCAAATCTCAGCCTGAAGACAAAAGGCAGTATTCCACCTGGGAATGCTATGGCCATGGGAAGGAAAGAGAAAGGGAGATCCCAGGGCCACTCTGCACACAAAAAATCTCCTGCAAGGCTTTCAAATGGCAAATACAAGCCAGCCCCAGCTTCACATACAGGGCTTCAGTCCTGTTCCACCCCAGGTTCCCCAGGCAAGGCCACTTCTGTCCAGGATGAGGGATCCTGACCCTCACATCATGGGGCCGGGATCTCTGCAGGCTGCTGGCCAGGTACTGTGGGCCTCCAAGAGGCCTCCTGGGGACTGCAAAGCAGACAAAACACCTGCTGGGGGTCCTGCAGCTACAGGGGTGGAGCCCTGAAGCTGGACAGGGTCAAATACCTTAGCATGATTCCTCCAAGGCGAATGGCTCTCTTCCAATCCTTCAGGGTAGACTTCCCAGCCAGGTGAACAAAATGCTTCGGGCTGATCAGTTGGTCATTGAACTGGCAATGAGACAAGTAAAGGCTCAGCAAACAGGGTAACATCGCTTGGGAGGATTGGGACATCCAACACAGCTCATCTGAGCCCCCACTTCCACCCAGAGAGAGGAGTTGCTTCTCAGATCCCTCCCAGCTTTGATCCCCTGGACACAGCAACGCTCACAGCTCCAGGAAGGACGTCTGTAGGAATGATCTGCCAGCCACAGGCATTCACAGCCCTAACCAAGAACAGCCTTAACCAAGAACAGCCCTGAAGGCTTTATATGAACCAAATCATCTCCTATGAACATGTACAGTCATCTTGGAGATCATTACAGGAGGTTTCTGTTACATCCAATGGCCCAGCAGCATCCAGCTGACACAGGTATTCCCTTGGGCATCCATTCTGCCCTGCTCCAGTGACTCGAGTAGTTCCTGTTGAGGGGCAGGAGCACAAGGGGCTTGGCTGTCACATTGCCATACTCTCAGGTGGGAAAAGGTAACACCAAGATTTCCCTTCTCAATGCAACCTGCTTGCCAAGGAAGTGACAGGAGTGGAGTACCAGGACACTGAGGAAAAGGGAGGAGGCAAAGCTCTGCCAGATCTCAACACACATCTCCTGCCTGCCTTCAGTCCCTCCTCAAAGGCCAATACAGCTGAAATATGAAGTGGGTGATAGATATCCTTCCCTCCTTAACCCACTCTTTCCATGCTTCTCCCCATCAAAAAACAAGTTTAGCACCAACAATCCAAGGACTCGGTTAGGATGAAACACAAAAACTAAAGAATTCCTGTGGAGGCCAACCAGCGCACCTGGAGAGCAGAGGAGAAATCCACTGGGAGTTTCTCCCTTACCTTCACACACTTGACATTAATTCCTGGACAGACAAACTTCTTCCAGAGGAGGATGGCTTTGCTCTCCCCACAGGTGATGGGATAGGCGATCTCGATTTCCTCACTCGTTTCGAGGGTGCTGGGGTCTGAGGGAGGAACGACTCAAAATGAAACTTTCCACCCAAGAGGCTCCAATCCCACAAGGCAGGAGCTGGAAGCTCACAGGCTGTGAGACCTGCACTTGGGAAACCAAAAAAAAGGCCAGATCCCAGTTCAGGATCAGTCCTCTCTTTGTCTTCTCAGAGTTAGTTCAGATTAACTCTTAACAGCAACTGGGATCTGCTTTTTGGTATAACAATGCTCCAAATAAAGTTCATTTATAAGGAAACGTGAAATCAGAAATCCAACACATCTGTAAGAGGGTAGGTGTCAATGAGAACAATCTTAGTGGCAACAAAATGGTTTAAAGTTTGAAGCACAGATATCTCTCCAATTCTTGCAGCTCTGGTACCTCTTTAGCAGTGATACCAGATATTTACTGATAATATATTCTCTTCACGTGCAGAGTTTCTGCTAAGCCTGCCAAAAGACCCATACCCACACAGGAAGCAGAACTCTAGTCAAGATCTAGTGACAGCACCCGGTGACAGGAGCCTTTTCCCACACACTGCTCAGGATGGCAGGGAGCACTGGGAGCCAGCCTGCTTGGTTCTTCTGAACATCCAATCCAAACCATCGGACTGTTGGTTCAGCAAAGACCCCGCAACCAGAGCCTGATGCTTCAGCCACCACATCTTCATCACTATCATTCCTGCTGCCAGTGTCTGCACACATGACTAGGGTGACATCCCGGCTCCCCTGCACCCTGTGGGAGCCCTTACCATTCATTGCAGGAGAGCCAGGATCTCACTTCCAGGACTTTGAGACCAAGCAGTAACAGCAGACTCTTACTCCAGAGTATGCCCAGCCCCTGCACCCACATCCATGCCTGGGAATCAGCATCTGCAGGGGCAGAGCCAGAAGGAAGCCCAGCGGACTGGAGACACCAGCCCTGCATAGGAGGGGATTCATCCATGCCAAGTGGGAACTCACCAATCCCTTCTTCCAGCTTGTGGATGGTGTGGGTTTCAACGGCCACCACAGCAGCGCTGGCCTCAGAGCCCTCTTGGTAAATCCTGTGGTGAAAGTGGCCATCCATAAACAAACTGTATAAATCATGGGAGATTAGGATTCACAGCACAGGGTTAAAAATTCAGTTAATTTCTTTTTGCCTGTCCTCAAGGGACATGAATTTTGTCTGATACAGCTTCAATCACCAGGAATTTTTTGGCACGTACAAAACACGAATAATCCCAAGGCCTGACACATGCAGAAGCATTCCCAGTGCTGTCATCCCACCCTCCACACTGCCAGCGCCACTGAGGCGGCTCTGCAGGCTTCCCTGTGCCTTCTCCTCTGCTTTCTGTCACCCTCAACAGCAGGAAGCAGAGCCCAGTGTCCCAGGATTTCCCTTCCAGTCCTGTGTGACACTGCAGCACAGATGACCACAAAGGGAAGTTGCTGTCAGGCCCACAGCCACCCTGCCCTGCAAATATTAGCAAACTAGAGCCAGTTTTTTTCCATCCTGATTGATCCAGAGTGCAGATGAGACCACTCTCTGCAGCAGCTGCCAGGGAGCCACAAAATTCCCTCCACATCCCAGCCTCACTTTTAGAAGAGGATTATTTTAGGGGAGAGCTGGCACAGAGGCACATAAAGGTCTGAACACACAGACCACTGCGTTCAGCAGCTGCAGTGTGGCAAAACCCAACCCTGGGACTGGAGAAGGAAGAGAGAGACTGGGACAGCACTGCTTCCACGATCCAGGAGCACTGCACCAACACAGCCTCGCAGGACAATTTCAGCCCTCGGAGGCCCCGTGACAGCCACACACACTAAAGCTTTAATTTGTTGCATTTTCTCTCTCCCCTGCATGGCACAAAACTGACGCAGACCTGGAAAACACAGTGACGCTCTGTCCCCGGACCATGAAAACCCACAGGGCTCCCCCCCATCCCACTTCGCACCTCCCAGTTACACCAGTACAATCCTACTCACCCTTGCTGCACCGGCTGGAGCTGCAAGATCACTTGGGTTTTGGTATCCTCCGGGTTCTCCCCTTCATTCCTGTCACTTGGTACAACCACCACATCACCCACAGGGACGCTCACCTCGGCATTCGCCATCTCTCACATGAACCCGGCGAGGTTTTCTCCTCCCTGTGGATCACGAGAGCTGGGAACAGATCCCAGAGGCAGATCCCCCCAGTGTCATCCCACTCATAACTTCCCGAGCCAGCAGCTCTCTCCAGCTCTGAACCCCCCAACCTGGCACCAGGGAACAAACCCACATGGTGGGTTTTGGCAAGAGTGCGTTTCCAACACAGAGCTTCTCCCGCTGGCCCTGGCCGGCAGTGCTTCCAGCCGTCCCTGGGATGCTCTGGTCCACCCCTGGGATGCTCTGATCCCTCACTACCAGGAACATGCCTGTGGGTAATCCTTCCCAGTAGAAGCTGGCGTCAAGGTGTGGTGCCACCACAGGAGGACCTGACACGGGGTCCCAGAGCAGCTGCACTCCCAGAGGATGTGTCTATGGTTGTGCAGGAGGCACAAAGGTGGTTTTGTTTCAATGTGGGGCTGGAGTTCATGCCTGCAAGCCTGGGGTCTACAAGCTGCTGGGAAAGCCAGTGTCAGAATCGTGGAATGGTTTGGGTGGGAAGGAACCTGAAAGCTCATCTCATCTCACCCCCTGCCATGGGCAGGGACACCTTTCACTCGACTAGGTTGCTTCAAGCCCCATCCAGCCTGGCCTTGGACACTTCCAGGGATCCAGGGGCAGCCACAGCTTCTCTGGGCAACCTGTGCCAGGGCCTCATCACCCTCACAGGGAAGAATTTCTTCTCAATATCCCTTCTAAATGTCAGAGACTTCAGGTCAGGATCTCCTGGAGGGTGACGGGGGGCTCGGTGTCCCACGGCTGGGATGCACCACGACAAACCTGGAGAGCCACCGGCACAGGGGCCACGCGCCCACCCGGCTCCAGGCGTGGGACCCCCGCGGGTCCCCGCACCTCATCCCGCTCCGGGGGACAGACAGGCCCACCCGAGACTCCCCGAAAGACGGTTGGGCTTCCCCAGATGGCCATCGAGGGGGGGGTTAATAGGACACGGACAAACCGCGGCGGCGATCGCGCCGAGGCCTTAAGTGGGGGGGTGTGGGGGGGGAGGGCTACACAGGGGAACCCCGCGGTGCCTCCGGGCTGCGGTTCGGAGGCCGCCGCCTCACCCGCGCTGGGGTCGAGGGGTCACGTGAGAGGGGACCCGCGGGGCCACCCCGCGGCGCGCACGGCGGTGAAGGGGCGTGGCCTGCCCGGGGGAGGGGGCGTGGCCTCCCCCCCCGGCGCTGGGCCCCCCCCCCAGTACCCCCCCCCCAGCAGCGCGCGCGCGACGTCCGCCCTCGCGGCAGCGGCGGCGGCACGTACGGCGGCGACCCCTCCCTCCCCTCACGGCGGGGCCGGGCCCCCTCCCGCCCCGCCCCGCCCTGTCGCGCCGCATGGCCCCTCCCGGCCCCCGTAGAGCGGCGCCGGCTGGGCCTTACCGTCGGCGAGCGGCCGAGACCGGGGGCTGTGGGACGGGGGAACGGGGGGATGGGGGGGGGCCGGGCCGGGCAGCAGCAGCGCATGCGCAGTGCCCGCCGCGGCCTCGGCCGCCAGCACTTCCGGCCGCCGCCTGCCTTAAAGGCGCCGACCGGTGAAGCGCGTGATGCTGTGCTGCCCCCTGGTGGCCGCGGGCGGTATCGCCCTCGTGGCGTCCCCCGCCAGCCCAGGACACGAGTTGCCGGCGGGGGTGTCACGGCGGGGTTCGCTCCCCCCTGGTCCCGGCAGCGAGCCGTGGAACGCGGTACCGGGCATCTCCCGCCCCGCCCCAAGCCAGCCCCGGCGGGACCACCGGGACCTCCCACGGCCGGCCCGCCTCACCCCCGCCGCGCGGGCCGGTCGACTGACAACGAGGCGGACCAATGGTGACGCGGGGGCGACAGCCAATGGGCGCGGCAGGGTGGAGGGGGGCGGGGCCGGGGCGACAGCGCGGCGGGGCCGCGGCGGGGCCGGGGCGGCGGCGGCGGGAGGAGGATGCGGGCGGGCGGCGGGGCAGCCCCGGTGGCGCTGGCGCTGGCGCTGGTTCGCCGCTGCCTCCTGCTCGGCCCGCTGGGGCTGCGCCCGACCGGCGCACAGGACGGTGAGTGCCGATTGCGGAGCACCGGCGGCGGGACATCCCACACCGGGACGCGGCACCGGGAGCCCCGCTCCCACCGGTACCCCCGGAGCTTCCGCTTCGCTCGCCGGGATGGGGACCGTAACTTGGTGCGGGATGGGGACTGGGAAGGAGGACCGGACGGGCTCGCCTCTGGCCCGGGACGGTCCGGGACGGGCTCTTCGCTGTGTCTGGACCGGGATCCGACCAAGATGGGCTCCCGGGAACGGTTCCCCGCTGTGTCCACACCGGACCACACTGGGACAGGGTCGTCCTAGTTCGCCTGCCCCGGTTGCTTTCCGGAAGGGGGTCCCTGCTATCCCTGTCTCCCGGTACTGACCTGGGACAGGGTCCCTGCCATCCCTTTGTTCCGGTACCGGTCCGAAACGGGATCCCCGCCATCCCTCTGTCCCAGTACCGGACTGGACGGGGTCGCCGCCGTCCGTCTGTCCTGTTACTGGTCCGGGACGGGGTCCCCGGTATCCCTCTGCTCCCGTACCGGACGGGACGAGCTCCCTGCTGCCTCCACCACCCCAGCATCACGCCGGTCCTGCACCCGCCTATTTTCCCCGCGGCCCCCCAGGCTCTCTCTGTGCCTGCCCCCGGTGGCAACTACCCCGGAGGTCCCGAGAGTCCTGCGTTCGGCTCCATCCCGCCTGCAGGCCTTTCCCGGGGAACCCCTAATCCCCGGGTTAAGGGGATCACTGGAGTTTACATGCAGAGCCGGGAGAGCCGGGCAGTGGGCTCCGTCCCGGGAATGCTGCGGAGGATTTGTAGCCGCGAGGTCCAGAACAACCCCGAGGGAATGTTCACCCAAACGTCATCCAAAAGTTCGTGTTTCCCGGTGTCACTCGTCCGCAACTCATCCAACAGCGAGGAGACAACGACGGGTCATCCAAAGCATTATTCTCCGCGAGGGGAAACTGAGGCACGGGGCCAGGGCGGGATCACTGGAGACAGAATCCCGCTACGTTCCCCAAGTGTGATTTGGGGCACATCATGCAGCGGGTTTTTCCACTGGATCCTAAACCCCCACTGGTGGACGCGGAGGAGCTTTCCCGGGGCCGTCAGCATGACGGAGGCAAGAGTGTGCCGGGCTTTTCTCGGACCATCGCCCTGTTGTGTCTTTCTTGCATCCTGTGAGAAAACAAACAAATCCCTGGCAGGAATGACCCCAGCGGGGCCCAGCCCTGAGTTCACCCTCACCCACCGGAAATCCAGTTTTCACAGTTTTTGGGAGAGGAGTGACGTTTCCGCGGCTGGGACTAAGTCCCCCGTGGCTCTCTCTTGGCTATTCCTGGCCCCTCGGTAGCATCTTTGGAGTCAAATTCCCAGGAGTGCCTGCAGCTCTCAGCTTATCTCTGGCATTCCCTCCCGGCACGCGCTGGTCACACTCAGGATGTTTCTAACAAAGATTTCCTTTCCTTGGATGGGTTTTTCCCAGAATGGGTCCCCGCAGCTCCTCTACACCACCAGTGTGGATATGGAGCTGGGGGGATCCATCCAAGAGCCCCATTTGGGCTCATGTGTCCAGCTGTCCTGGCCATAGAGAGTTTTCCATGCAGATCCCAATGGCTTCTACTTTCTGGGCTAGAAACTCCCCCCACACACCCCAAATTTCTCTCCCCTAGCAGAGCAGCCCTTCTGGGAGCTATTGTCCTGGCAGCCCTGGGGTCCCCACTGCCCCCCCCCCCAGCCCCCACTCTCGGAGGGCCTGATCCTTCCCGGCTTTGCTTTGTCAGCAGACACTGCCCAGAAAGGGGAAAAGTTGGTGATTTCGCCCAGTCCCATAGGATAAACCTCCCCCCAGTTTGGCTGGCAGCCCTTTCCGCAGGCTGAGGAGGAGGGGGCTCTGTGGGGGGGCTGGCATCTTTCACCTCCAGCCCCTGCTTTTTTATCCCTGCAGGATTTTCCCTTGCTGGCGCTTTGTGTCGTCTCCCAGCGACAGCGAGGGAAGCCAAGGCTGGGCAAATCTGTGCCCACCATCCCTTTTCTTTCTGGCTGTGCCAGGATGATGCTTGGCAGGAGCAACAGCTTTTGGGGCATGTGGGGAAGAGGTGTGGAGCACTGGACCCCCACAAACCCCCAGCCCATACAGTGGGGCTGAGTGGTGCTTTCCCCTCTTTCCCTGCACCCCAGCCCTGCCCAGAAATTCCGGCCAGATGTCAACGCCGGACGCTTTCAGCTTATTTCCAGGATATTCCCTCATGCCCAGAGGCAGTGAGCCCGGAGAAAAGCCCCTTTTGTGGTGGGTCTGGCATCACCCTGGGAAGAAGGCGGTGGGGATGCTGCAGCTGCCCAAGGTTATCCTCAAGGTCAAGGCTCCAGTCAAGGGGTCCCAGGGGCTGCCCAGTGCTGTACAGCCCTCCCTGAATCCTTTTGTATCCCCCCAAATTGGGGTTCTCCTGGACTGGGGCATGTAGAGGAGCTGGAGGTAGAGGGGATGGCTCTGGGGGAAGCTATGGCAGCTTCATCCCTGGATCCCCCTGCGGACAGTTCCCAGTGCTGGGAGCATCCAGAAAAACCACTAGAAAATGATGCTTTGGACGAGGAAAACACTTGAAGAGGCTGCAGGTGCCCAGGGGTTGTTCTGGGGGCCTCACCAAGAGGGGAGACAGAGGCAGGGAACAGCCTGTCTGAGCCCCCTCCCTGGTGTCTCTGCAGGAAATGGCTGCGGCCACACGCTGCTGACACCCCACAGTGGCACCCTGAGCTCCAAGAACTACCCGGGCACATATCCCAACCACACCGTGTGCTGCTGGCAGCTCCAAGCCCCCCCAGGCACCTCCCTGCTCCTGGCATTCGGGGATGTGGATCTGGAATCCTCGGAGCACTGTGCCCACAGCTCCTTGCTGCTCGCTGACCCCCAGACTGGCACTGCCTACGGTAAGGGGGGGTCCCAGGGGAACTGAGGCAGGAGTGATAACAATGCTGTGGATAGGGAGGATATCAGGAAAATCTGGGGTTTTAGCTGATTTCGTAATGGGGAGGGAGAATATCTAAGGAGGGGTGTAACCAGGTAGGGCAGTATCCAAGGAAGGGGGTATTTGAGGAGGGGGCACCCAAGAACGGGAATATCAGAGGATGGGGGGTACCCAATATCTGAGGAGTGGGTTATCCAGAGAAGAGAAATATCCAAGGATGGGGGTACCTGAGGAGTGAGGGTACCCAAATAGAGGGGATGATATTCAAGGAGGGGGATATCCAAGGAGAGTAATATTTGCGAATGGGGATATCTGAGGAGGCAGGTACCCAAAGAGATGATTATTGCCAGCCTTGGAGGGGAACTGCCCAGTTGGGACCAGATGCAGCCACTGAATAATTAATTCGTCGGCCCAGCCGCTGCCCAAACACGTCCAGGATTTTCCCAGACAGATTTAATCATCTTGGAGGGATTTGGCAGCACTGGGAGCATGACGAGTGCTGAGGAAAACGTCTTGGGGGTGGGGGGAGTGATGGGGTGGGATGGAGGAGCAGCCCTGGTGAGGGACAGGGGCTGGACAGGAGATGCAGTGGGAAATGCAGGATGGAAAGGAGCCAGCTTGGATCCATGGGACTGGGAGTTCTCCCTGTTCTTCAGGGCTTTCACCCTTTCTGGGCTGGTCCCCAGAGGGGTGACAGCATGCGAGGTCCCTGGTCCCCATCCCCTCTGCTGTGGCCTCAGGGACATATTTGTTCCCAAAGCTAAGAGATCTCCTGGCCTCAGGCTGAGACAAAGCAATGCAGGAAAGGGGGGACCCCCCGAGATGATGCTCTTGGGGGGCTGGGGAAGGTGGCTGGACACCCGCAGCCCCTTTGGGTGCCACCAGGGCTATGCCAGCATGACACAGAGCTTGGGTTCCACTCCCTCTCTCGCGGCTGACGCCGGCCCTTGAGAAGTCCCAGATGTTTTTCAGGAAGCGGCTGGAGCAGGCGGAGGCTGTGGGCTCCTTCCTGCTGACTCAGACCCGGTGTCTGGCCCCTGGCCTGATTCTACTGGGACGTGGCAGGGTCCCCATGGGGGTGGCAGCCTCCGGGGCTCAGCTGAGGGGTTCCCAGCTCCCAGGGTATCACTGAGATCCATACAGATGTGGCACCACTGACCCAGGGCAGCACTGGCATCTGGCAACTGGTGGAAGGGAAATCTGCTTGTGTGTCATCTGCATCTCATCTGCATATCATGCAGACCTCAGTTCTATCACATATGTGACATCTCTGCGTGCACGTGTGTTCCACGTCCCCTGGGATCGACCTCCCGGTTCAATATGATCTAGGCAGGGTGAGGGTGTGGGTCAGGGTAGGGAAACTGAGGCACAGGGGGAAGTGTCACCTGCTGCCCCATGAGGACACAGGGACACAGTTCCCTGTCCCCAGGACAACAATGGCATTTGCTCAAAGCATTTCTGGGTGCCCAGAGGCCCCAGTGATGGGCATGATACAGAGCAATGTGGGGGACAGGGGGTGATGGCAGTCCAGGGATTGGGGCCACCTTCTGTCCCCCTTAGGGAGCAGAGATGTCCCTAAGGAACCTGCCTGCCTGCTAAGCTGAAGTTTTAATCAGGGAGATGGAGATTGCAAATTAATGTGGATTAAACGGGGGGGGGGGGGGATGGTTTAGGAGGCAGCTTCAGCAGCACCTGTGAAAGAGCACATGGGGGGGAGACAAGGACACAGCTCCCATTTTGGAGTCCCATGGGGTGATGCCATGTGTACCAGTCCTTGCAGTGGGGGATGCAGTGGCAGGTGCCCGATGAGGGCGATGCGGCTACCCTGGGGCTGGGACCAGCCTGGGCATAGGATCATCCTGAGTGTGGGACCATCCTGGAACATGGGACCGCCCTCAGGATGAGACCAGCCTGGCATGGGGCCACACTGCATGGGACCACCCTTCAGCACCTTGGTGCTGGGATTACCTTGGGGATGGGCCACCCTGGATGTGGGACAACTCTGGGACCACCCTGAGCACAGCCCAAATGCCTGAGCCCCCCTGGCCCTGGCAAGGGCTGAGCCAGGAGAGGGTCCAGGTCCCAAATCTCTCCATGGTGCCATCCCTGCTGGCAGGGCCCTACTGCAGGAACTCCGTCCCTTCTGCCCCACTCCTGGTGACAAACTCCAGCACTGTGACCGTCCTATTCAACAGCACCAGCCACCGCTCGGGACGAGGGCTTCTTTTATCCTATGCCACCACGCAGCACCCAGGTACAGGGGGTAGCATCCCCTGAGACACAGAGACACCCCTGGGACGCATCCTGTCCCATGCAGGGGGGTGAAGGGAGCTCCTTGCTGACCTCGGGATGGGCTCCCATTTCCCTAAGCTCCCTGAACATCCATGTTCTCCCTGGCTGGGGGCAAACATGGGAGACTCCCAGGCCATCCAGCCAGCTGGGACCCCTTCTAGAACCCTGAGCCCCCAAGTCAGGTGGCACCCCAATATCAGGCAGAGCCACAGGCACCCTAGATTGTGCCATGGGGCCAATGGCTGCAGGGACCAAGGGGCCATCCCTCCCTGCCCCTCCAGACATGGGGACTTGAAGGGCAAAACCCAAATGAGGAGCAGGATTAAATTCGGAAGGGGAATGGGGTGCCCTGGGGCAGAAGTGGGTATGTGCTGTGGGGCAGGTGGGGGTCCCTCACCCTGGGGTGTCCCTGCCTTGCAGACCTGGTTTCCTGCCTGGTTCGAGGCACCCACTACACCCAGGAGCATGTCAGGTGAGTGGTCGGAGGTGGGGAATGGTCCCATTTTGGTGTCCCCTGCCCCAGGGGTCCCCATCAGCCCCGGTTTCATCCCCATCCCTCTCCTGAGGTAGAGGTCTGGTGGGATGGGGAGCAGAGCGGGTGTGCAGAGGGGGTTTGGATGGGAGGGAGCCCTGACCCACCCCTTACCATGTGTTTCAGTGTGTACTGCCCTGCAGGCTGCAAGGACATCCATGGGGACATCTGGGGCAACCCAAGCCAGGGCTACCGGGATGTAAGTGTGGGCACCATGGTGCACCCTCCGGGGACGGTCCCCACAGCACATGTGGCCACTGCTTGTCACCCCCAGCAACCCAGAGGTGATGGGTGTGGCCTTGGGGTGCCCCACGGGATGCTCAGGCCTGCCGTGGGGTGCTGCCCTTACCCCCTGCTCCCCGCAGACATCGGTGCTGTGCAAGGCAGCCGTGCATGCCGGGGTGATTGCGGACGAGCTGGGCGGGCAGGTCACCCTGTCCCGGGAGAAGGGGATCACGCTCTATGAGGCAGCCTTTGCCAATGGGCTCCACTCCAAAAGGTGGGTGAGGAGTGGCTGGGGCTGCACCCCACACACAGCTGCGGGACCCATGCACGCTGACACTGGGAAACTGACACCCCTCCATTTCAGAGACCCCAGGGTTTGTTCACCCCCTGTCTGATGCTCCCCCTGCTTTCCTCCACACAGGGGATCTCTTTCTGAGAAGCGACTTGTATTCCACAAAGGTATTTTTTTCCCATCTGCCCTAAAATTAAGGCACAGTTTTGGCTGTCAGACCTGGTGCCACCCGCATGTGCCCAGTTGGGGTTTCCGGGTTCCCAGTGTGCTGTCTCCTGTCCCCAGCCTGTGATGATGTGCTGGAGGTGGTCGCCTTCAATGCCTCATCCTGGTGGCACGAGATGGATGCACTGGGCCAGGACCAAGCCTGGGTGGCCGAACGGGCAGCACTCAGCACCACCGGCCACTCCTGGGCAGCCGAACCCGGTGCCGGGGCCGCCTGGCTGGAGCTGGACCTGGGCACCCGAAGGAATGTCACAGGTGAGAGTTGGCCATCAGATGGGGACAACAGCTGCCTGTGTCCCCATTCACGCTGACCACTGTCCTCCCGCTGTGCCAGCCTCACTCGTCCCCACAAAACTGCCCAGGGCAGTTGCACCCCCATAACTCCCAGGACTCTCTGGAGTTCACTGTGCCATGGTTTTACTGGTGCAAACTGAGATGCACACTAGCCCCCCTGGCTGCTCCTGTCCCCCTTTTGTCCCTTTGCCCCCCTCATCTGCAGCCATTTCTGGGATGAACAAGTTAATATTATGCTCTTGCATCTGGTGCCAGTGAGCATCTTTTGTCTGGCCAGAGCCTGCCGAAAGCAGGGGCTTTGTGCACCAGCGGCTGGCGACCGCGGCGAGGAAAATGGGGACATTGTCCAGCCGGAGGCTGGAGGAGGGAGGAATGCAGGGCTGGCAGCCGGGGCTGGAGGTTATCTGTTCCTGGGGGCAGACCAGGGCATCCCACACTGGAATCTGCCACCCAAACCCCCTCCCAGGATCAGAAGGACCCCCCGTTTGCCAGGTGACATGTCCTGCCCTCCTAGTCCTTTCCCAGCTGAGTCTTGAGTATCCCAGAGATGGGGGTTATTCTAGCTGGGAGTGGAGGGCAGTGGGGTAGAGGGCGGCCCTTCCCCAGGCCCGCAACCTCTGACTAACAGCCGGGACCCCCCTCCTGCCTTCACAGGAATCATCACAAAGGGCTCCTCCGAGCAGCACGACTACTACGTGACGTCCTACCACGTCTCCTCCAGCCGCGACGGGAAGAACTGGAGACCCTACAGAGGCAGCAGTGGCCAGGAGGACAAGGTGTGCATGGGGGGACATCATGGGGCTGAGACCCCCTTCCCATGGATGTTTGGCCATCGGCTCCTCTTCACCCTCTCCGGCAGGTGTTTGAAGGAAACGCCGACAGCCAAGGGGAGGTCTCCAATGCCTTTATCCCCCCAATCGTTGCCCGCTATGTCCGCGTCACACCGCAGAGCTGGCACCAGCGCGTGGCCCTGAAGGTGGCCCTGGTGGGCTGCCAGCTGGCACGGGTCCGCGCGCCCCGTCCCTACGGTGAGACCCTCCACAGGAGCTCGCACCTCCGTGTCCGAAACGTCGTCCTGGGGCCTCCACCTCCCTGTGCACCCAGTGGTGGTCCCACAGTCACAGTCCCCACTCTGCCCCGCAGTGCCCAGTGTCCCCAAGGAGGTCCTTGAACCCACCAGCCACCCAGCCAGCCGCACCCCCATCCCTGGCATCGCCCTGGACCCGGAGAAGGCAGGTGGGTGCCATGGGGGGCTGTCCTTGGGGTGCAGCATTGTCTGGTGGTACTCCAGATGCCAGTGGGGCTTCATTCCCCTGTGGGAACACATTGATTTTCCTGCTGTAGTGGCCCCAGGTGGGCTCCTGGCATTCATGGGTGCAAAGGGGTGGGATGGGGGCCCAGGGGGAGCTGACACTGCCCTCCCTCCCCAGGTTCCACACTGCTGGTGGTGCTTCTCATTGGCTTTGTGCTCCTCTGCTCCTGCCTCCTGCTCCTGGCTTTCATCTGCCACAGGAAGAGGTTCGTCCTGCCTTGACCCCTGCTTTGCCCTGGGGGACTCAGTATCACCTCCCCAAATTTTGGCAGCTTCATCCAGCTGCTCACTGGGTCCCAAGGGGTGCAGTCCCCCATGCAGTGGGTGTGAGGAGATGGGTGGTGGTGGGCACGGGGAAGCTGGGACCTCTTGCCCCATCTTGCCTCTCCCTTTGGCAGGAAGTCAACAGCGGAGCTGAACTGCGGCATCACAAAAGGTAAAAGGGTGCACAACCCCTCCCAAAAATCGGTGCCATGGGGTGCAGCTGGTTTAACTGGTGCTGCTGCCAAGCCTGGACCTGTTCCACCCCCCAGGGGCACCTGCATGTCCAGGTGACAGCCTGTGACAACTGAGGGTCTCCTCTCCCTGCCCAGGGTACCCCAAGCTGGAGTCAAGCCAGGTCTGCTCCCTGCAGAGCCTGCCAGCCCCTAGCCTGTCTTCCTTCCCCACGCCAGGGGACCTGAGCCGGACCCAGTCACCAGGTAACAGGGGCATCAGGGCATGAACTTGTCCCTCAGCCCAGAGCCAGAGCTGAGTCTCCTCCATTGCACCCTCGGGGATGCCCTGGGGTGCCCATTTTCCCCTCCCCATTCTGATCTGATTCCTCCTGCATCATGGTCCTCCTGCAACAGGGAGGCCCTGATTAATTATACCCCCCCTTTAATTATTATAATTAATTATTATAATTGATTGTAATAACGCCACACATTATTTAGTAGTAGTAGTCCACCTCTATCACAGCTATTGGCACTGGAGGGTGGCTGGGGACAGCAGGAGCCCCTCTCTGGTGTGGCAGAGGAATGTGGGGTCTCCGTGTGTGGGTGCCCTGCCCTGGGTGGGTTTTGGCATTTCCCATCCCTGGAAGTCCAAACATGCTAACGTTTTCAACCCACCCCACCCACCTCTGCCACAGCACCATGAGCCCCTCTGACACGGCGGCTTCCCTGTTTCAGAGTACGCTGAGCCAGACCTGGTGCAGGTGAGCCCCAGCAGCCAGACGGGTCCCTCCACCTTCAAGCCACTCCTGGAAGAGGGCTACACTCTGCCGCTGGTCCTGAGCCACTATGACGTCCCGGGAAAGCACCATGAGTACGCAGAGCCGCTGCCGCCAGAGCCTGAGTATGCCACGCCATTCAGTGAGCCGGAGCCTGCCGGGATGCACCGCAGCAGCTGCGGCATCGCAGGGCCCCCTGGGTGCCCCCCGGTGCGGTACCAGACCCCTGCCCCGCGGCCCGGGGAGCTGCCAGCTGGGGTGGAGCAGACTGGCAGCCCCTGCTCCGAGGGGTCCCGTGGGTGGCCTAAGCACTGTCCCCTCGCACACGTGTACCATGAAGCCTTGTGAGGAGGGGAGCACAGCGGCACGATATGAGGCGATTGGGGGGGGGAGGGGGAGGGGGGGAACGTGTAAAGGAGGACTTTCCCCGTGCTAGCAGGGGGCTTTTTAAAAAGTAATCCTATGTAAATATATGTAATACATAGAGAAAGATAGATGTGGAGCGCTGTGCCCCGCACCGCCTGCTGGCCCAGCATGCGATCATCCGCGCGGCTTGGGGTGTCACACTCATTGTCCCAGCTTTCCTGCCGTTCGTGGTGTCATAGGGTCTGCCCCCCACCAACCACAGGGGACGCTTTCGTAGAGCTACACCACGAAAATCAGCGGAGCTACAACCTCTCTCTAACGCGCAGACGCCAACGCCACCGCCCTCTCACTACTCGTTATCTACTGTTCATGGATGCTGGGGTGCCGGAACGAGCGGTTACCGGCGGCCCTCCCTTACAAAAATTGTGCTTCCGAAATCTCTTGATGTCGATTCCGCGGAGGTGGCGTGGAGCCCCCCCGTGCCACACACGGCAGAAGCCCTTTTTGAAATAGTCCTCCTACCCCATCCAAAATGGGGAAGCGCCAGTGCACCGTCAGGTCACGGCGAGGGACGCCACAGACACCAAACATCATGTCTGTGTGTCTATTCCTTTATCCTTCCTCCTCGAGTTCCTCATTTCTTATGACATTTCTCCCGGTTTTCCCTCAAAAAAGTGCAGTTTCCCCCGCTTTTTAGTCGGCCAGGGTTATGCAAATCGCGCAGGGCATGCTGGGCACGCCTCTTCCCTGGAGCAGCGCGGGGAGGAGGAGCGCCTTTGGCGGGAGCGCCATGGCGCGCGCGCAGGCAGAGTCGCTTCTGATTGGCGGTGATGCGCGCGCGCGCAGGGGACTCCGCTTCCCATTGGTGGGGGCGACGGCCGGAAGCGGAAGCGCTGCCGGGTGTCGGCGGGCGGCGGAGGGAACGCGGTGGTGGCGGCGGGGCTTCGGCGTGCCCGCGGGTCATGGGGAGGTACGGGGGCTCGAGGGGGCTGCGCGGAGCACCTGGGGGCTCCACACCGGATGCTTCAAATCCGGGAGGGAGTACAAGAGTGGGCGCCGAGCGGTCCTGGTGGTGGTTGGTGACCTTCGCTCTGCCCCGCGGCTCCTGGCGGGGACGTTCTGCACGGGGAGGGGGACTCGTTCCCATCTCGGCGGTCCCCGTGGGGCTGGTGAGCGCTTTAAGCTGGGGATGTTCAGCCTGGAGAAGAGAAGGCTCCGGGAGAATCTTAGAGCCCCTTCCATTGCCTAAAGGGGCTCCAAGAGAGCTGGAGAGGGACTTCGGACAAGGACCTGGAGGGACAGGACAAGGAGAATGGCTTCCCACTGCCAGAGGGCAGGGTTAGCTGGGATGTTGGGAAGGAATTCCTCCCTGTGAGGGTGGTGAGGCCCTGGCACAGATTGCCCAGGGAGACTGTGGCTGCTTCATCCCTGGAATTTTCCAAGGCCAGGGGCTTGGAGCCGCCTGGTCTAGTGGAAGGTGTTCCGGTTAATGGCACGGGGTGGAATGAGATGAGCTTAAGGATTCTTCCCACCCAAACCATTCTGAGGTTCTATGATTATATTTAGATATTTGGTGAAAATTACTATGGTTAGTGGAAGTGGGAGCCCCCTGAGCAGTCCAGGGAATGTGCTGTTTGTCATTAACATGGATTTTAGTTACAGCTCTAACGCTGTGCTGTCCCGGAGCTGAACAGGTCGTGGTACTGATCGCAGCCCCAAAACCCCCTCCTGCCCTGGAGGGAGCTGCTGCTGTGAGGGTCTGGGCTTGCCTGCACATCAGCAGGTACCAGGATACTCTGTTTCCTGGCAGAAAAAGGGAATTTGGCCGTATTTTTCTTCAGGATCCTGCCAGATGCTCGTCCTCTGCAGCAGCCACTGTGTGGTCTTTTCTGATGGAGAAACCTGTGGCACTGTAGTGAGGACAACTTGTGAAACTGTTTCCTCTAACCATCTTACGTACAATGGGTGATACAAAAAATATCTGGTGTTCCTGTAGGAATGAGAGTTATGTGGAAGAGGAGGAAGCCAGAGTAGGTAACACCGACTGCTGATGTTCTGGGAAGGCTGTGGGCTATGGCTTCTCCACTCACTGGGCTCACAGCAGTCACTGATGTAATTAAAGGTCTAGACACTCAGATAGCTGTAAGTAAATGGGGCTGGCATGTGGGACTTACCCTGTGAATCTGCTCCTCCCATGAGTTTTGTGTTCAGGGATCTCAGCAGCATGTGGAGGGTGCAGTAAGATCTGGGACTAAACCAACAAAACGACTTTATGCTGCTGAAGTGCTTCTGCCCAAGGATTTTGGGGCTTTGTGTCTGAGGATTTCGGTGCTTCCTTCTCTACATAGTGGGTAGGAATTCCTACTTTGTGGATCTGTGAAGTGAGGCATAGGGTGAACAGCCTGAGATCGACCCCAGCTAAAATCAAGACTGAAGGTCCCTCACGATCTTCTGCTGGGCTCCTCAGCCAGAAGTGCCAGCTGAGGGGTTTAGGGTGTGAGCGTGATGATTTTCCATTGTTAATTCAATTAAAATGGAGCTGGAAGCAGAGCCAAGGGCACTGCAGAAGATTGTCTGGGATATAAACTCCCCTCAAAGGGCCCCATGTCTGCAGGTGCATGAGTGTGCATTGGAGTGAAGCACTAAAGCAGCTGCTTCTAAGTCCTCCCATGTGCTTTCTCGTGTGCGTTTTGATATTAATTAATCCAAACAAGCTTGCTCTGATGAGGGGAAATGTCTGTTTGTAGAATAGGGAGCAGACACGGTGTGTGAGTGTCCCGTAAAGCTGGTTAAACTCTTCTTGTGAGTTCAGCCTCAGCTTCTCAGCTATCTCTGGCCCCACCACAAGAGGCTTTGCCATCAGACCATTCCTTAAACTCTCTTTCCCAGTGACAGACCCATCACTGCTGCCCACGATGGTTGTGGTAGTGGAAGGTGCAGGGTTTGGATGAATTTCCTGTCACAAACCAGTGAAGACAGAGCAAAACTTCATTGAGCCTGGGGCTTAGAGTAGAAACAGAGGAGGTGCCAGTCAGTGTTCACCCCATGACCAACACCCTGAGTAACTTCAGCACCTGGAGGATCTGCGTAGCCACACAATCTACTTGTGGGTCCCCATTGGGAGCTCCGTAAATCCCACTCCATTTCCTGTGGCTCTCAGTTGCCTGATGTGGGAGGAACAAGGGGCAGGTGTGGGCACACGTGTTCCTCCCCGTCTGAGCACCAGATTGTGCTCTCAGAACCCAGAATGAACCGATGTTGTCAATCCCAGGTGGAGGGGTCACTGCAGGCTGGGCTGTGAGAGCATGATGCTGCCAAAAACAAGACCCCCACCCTGTGGAGACCCCAGGGAGGCTGGGCCCTGCCTTCTCTCCAGGGCTTTGGATTGTAGAGATGAGAGATCCCATGCTGCTGCAGCAGGAACGAGCCATGTCCTGCAGTTAAATCTGCTCTGAGTGCTCTGTTCTTTGTGGGAAATGGGTTCAGGAAGGCCGTGTGGGGGTGGATGTGAGGGGGTTCAGCTCAAGGGATGAATGGGTGGGTGGATCAGTGCTTCTGTCACCAGCGTGCAGCCACCGTGCTTCTGGAAAACTTCATTTTCCGTACACCAGGGAAGGTTTTCTCTGCTACTAAGCATCACTTCTCCCTTCATGCTGTGAGTAGAGATTCCTGATCTATAAGCTTCAGGCCCCGTCAGAACACTGCAGTTTTGTCTGGACAAAGACCTGTTCATCCTGCTGAATTCCTTCTGTTTGCTAACCACGGCTTTCCTCTCCCTTTCCAGTTGATTGGTTTGGATCCCTACAACCCCAAGGAGAAGCAGGACCTAGACAAGCTTTATGATCTAAAACCTAAAACCCAACAGATTATGAACCAGTTTGGCCCTTCTACCTTGATCAACCTCTCCAACTTCTCCTCGATCAAGCCGGAACCAGCCAGCACCCCCCCCCAGAGCTCCATGGCCAACAGCACCACTGTGGCAAAGATGCCAGGAACGCCCAGCGGAGGAGGGCGGCTCAGTCCTGAAAGCAACCAGGTAATTCCATCCCCAACTTTGGGACAGCAGGGATGATGCTCAGGCATCACGGACTTGCCTATGGCTTCATTCACCTTCTTTCAATCACCAGCAGAAATACAATGTTTATTAAAGTATCAGTTACTGAGCCAGCAAAACTTCCTCGCAGAGTTCCTCCCTCCCAGGTGCTTCCTGGCTGGATGGGGTTCGGATGCTGTAGGTGTAGAGGTTTTTCCAGTCTTAGGAAAATGTATATTGGGGTGTGCCGGGGAAGTTATTTTTAAATGGGGTTTAGATGGGAGAAGTATGGGGAGAAATGGGTGGTGAGGTGCAGGTTGCCCAGAGAAGCTGTGGCTGCCCCATCCTTGGGAGTGTCCAAGGCCAGGTTGGATGGGGCTTGGAGCCACCTGGGACAGAGGAAGATGTCCCTGCCCGTGGCAGGGGGTGGAATGGGATGAGCTTTAAGGTCCCTCCCAACCCAACCTGGCATGGAGCCTTCAATCCGCATAAAACATAGTGCTGCCCAGGGAATGCCCTGGCATTGCTCCCTGATGGCTTGGCTGGCACCCAGACTCTTGGAAAGTGCACTAGACCCCAGCACAAAACAGCCACAGCAGTGAGGGAGCAAGGAAGGTCAGGAATTTCCCATCTGTGCCTGGTTGACCTGACCAGGCTGACAACTTCCATCCATATCTTTTAAGACTCGGCATCCTGTTGTTCAGCCCAGTGTGGTTTCTGCTCCCTGCCACGTCTGACTGTGTTGGAATAACCTAGCATTCCCACATCTCTGTTTTCCATGTGAAGCACTAAAGCTGATAAGTGCTAGAGCCATGGAAATGCTTCCCTCATGCCCTGAGCACAACTTTAGTCACTGATACATACTGCACTTGCAGTCTGCATCTTAACGCTTGTGGTTTTGCCTTTCTACTCCTTGCCAGCAGCATTTTAGTGCTGGTAACATTTATCCTGGCTGCCGAACTCCAGTCATGTCCAGAGCAACCATTGGTGCTTGAAAATGACTCCTTAACACCTGATATTTCTTATCTCTGCCATTCCTGAGCTGATAGACTGTGTCAACAGTGTGACTCGGCCCTGGGGGCACAGGGGAGGAGGTGTTTGTGGTTGTGGCTGTGCTCCGTGGGCAGCTTCTTTGCTGGAACAGGGCAGTAAATCCTTCCTCTCCTCCCACACGCTCAGGTTTTAACCAAGAAGAAATTGCAGGACCTGGTGCGTGAGGTGGATCCGAACGAGCAGCTGGATGAAGATGTGGAAGAAGTAGGTTCCAAGCCATAGAAGAGACTGCAGAAAGAGCTATTTTGGGATTTGTCACAGATCAGTGGCCCTTTGTCCAAGGAGGGAGCGTTGGTTCATTTAACATCTGTTTTCCCATGCAGCCTTCAGCCATCCCTGTTTTTCTGCATCCCAGTACCAAAAAAGCTTCTAAAATTGCAATTGCAGCAAAGACCTATGAAATCCACTCCTTTGAGTGGAGTTTTGGACGCCACAATACAAGAAAGATCTAAAGCTATTAGAGGGCGCCCAAAGGAGGCTCTGGAGATGGGGAAGGATCGGGAGGAACCACAGGAGGAGCGGCTGAAGGCACTTGGTGTGTTCAGCTGGAGCAGAGGACACTGAGGGCAGAGCTCAGCAGGGGCTGCAGCTCCTCCCCAGGGGCAGCTCCAATCTCTGCTCTCTGTAACAGGGACACAACCCAGGGAGCGGCTGGAGCTGGGCCAAGACAGGGTCAGGCTGGAGATCAGGGAAAGGTTCTTCCCCCAGAGGGTGCTGGGGCACTGAACAGGCTCCCCAGGCAATGCCAGCTCCCCAGGCGGCCAGAGCTCGAGGAGCATTTGGACAACGCTCTCAGGCACAGGATGGAGATTGCTGGGGTGTCCTGTGCAGGGCCAGGAGTTGGCCTGGATGATTCTTGTGGGTCCCTCCCAATTCAGGACATTCTCTACTTCTAAATACCAGCTTCTGATGGCTTGTTTTCATCTCCCCACATAATTTCAACTGCTTAGTGCTGACCAGGCTGGTTGTTGCCCTTGTTCCACCACAGATGCTGCTACAGATCGCCGATGACTTCATCGAGAGCGTGGTGACAGCCGCCTGCCAGCTCGCGCGGCATCGCAAGTCCAACACCCTGGAAGTGAAAGATGTCCAGTTGCACCTTGGTGAGTGACTTTTATCTGTTTTTTCCCCCCCTACCCCCAGCTCTCGGCTCTTCCTGGAGTCGGGGCACAGCTGTGCTGCTGTGGTGGAAACCTGTGAGTAGGTAATGCATCCCTGCCCATGGCAAGGGGTTGGAAGTGGATGAGCTTTAATGTCTATTCCGTTTCAAACCATTCTGTGAATTCCAGAGCGTCAGTGGAACATGTGGATCCCGGGCTTTGGTTCTGAAGAAATCAGGCCCTACAAAAAAGCCTGCACTACAGAAGCTCACAAACAGGTAAGGAGCCCTCACAACACCAGGAATCACATAGAAGGCTGATACGGGGATGGTGGTCATGGCCTCCTGGCACTGTGAATTTGTGGCCTCTTCCAAGTGGTTCGGACTGGAAACGACTTCCAGAGTCTTCTGACCTGTTTGTGCAGAGGTTTGAGGTTGCTGTGTCTCCTCAGCTATGTTGGCTTTGCCCAAAGAGAAGCAGCAGCTCTTGGTGCTGAGGGGCTTGGGAGGCTTAAAACCAACGGGGAGCTGCACACAGACACTTCTCAGCTGCCCCTGGCAGCTCCATCTCTGTGCAAAGGGACTGTAAAAACACCCTTAATTTTGCTTTAAAGCTGCATTGGGCCATTGCTTTTTAGAGCCTAGAAGGAACTGCCCTGCGGTGGGTTCATGGGTGATGCTGCAGCTCCCAGTGGGCAGAGAGGGGGGGCCTTGAGATGGGCTTTGATCCCACCGCCCCAGGGTGCCAAGTGGAGCAGCACAGACACTTCCTTCTCCTCTGGCTCCAGCCTGGGACCCCATTAAGATTCAAACAGACCTGAAAGACTTGTGTGGAAGCAAGTCAGGCAGCGTCCTGGGAGCACCTGGGATGCCTTGTTCCTGCTGTGAGTGGTTGTGCAGTCACCTGCTCTGAGCTGCTCGGCTTCCCATGGTTTTCCCTCTCTTGTTGCAGAGAATGGCACTGATCCGCAAAACTACCAAGAAATAGCCCCTGGGCAGAGCCAGAGACGCTGCCAGTGCAGTTTGGGATACCTGCCTCTCCACGGAAGCCTCCACGATGTCACCTGTGGGATATTTTTTTTAATGCTTTACAGAGAAGCATCTATTTTTTACTAACGGTGCAGCAATATCTTGACTTGATGAGGAGACCTGCCAAAAACATTCTACGCCCTGTTCCTCGTTCCTCCTCAGAGTGCGACATATCTCAAACAGAGACTTTTATTTGTGACTTGAAAGTGGTTTATCGTACAAGTGATTATCCAAGGGACAGAGCATTTGATCGTGTGTGGGACAGTATTAGAAGCATCTGTAGAGGTTTTTGTTTCCTCCTTCCTGCCCCTACCTGCTCCAGTACTTTGTAATGTCAGTGTTTATATAAATACTTGCATTTGTTTTACATGAATAAAGAAATTATTAATCTAAGATCCTGGCATAGACTTGTGCTCTTCAGGCAGCGTTGCACAGGGATGGCAGGGACAGTGCCACCTTGGCTCTGTGTATGGTGCTGTTCTATGGGAGATCTGGGAGTTTATGGCGAGCAGAATCGTGGAATATCCTGAGCTGGAAAGGATTCCCAAGGATTATTGAGTCCAGCTCCTGGCCCTGCCCAGGACACCCCACCCAATGCCCGAGAGCATTGTCCAAAGCCGTGGCAGCCTTGGAGCCATGCCTATTCCCTGGGGAGCCTGTTCAGTGCCCGAGCACCCTCTAGGGGAAGAACTTTTTCCTAATATGCAGTCTATCCCTCCCCTGACACAGCTTCAGCTCTTCCCTCAGGTCCCGTCCCTGGTCACAGGGAGCAGAGATTGGAGGTGTCCCTTGGGAGGAGCTGCAGACCCCGGTGAGTCTCTCCTGTTTCCTCCAGGCTGAGCAGACCAAGTGGCCTCAGCTGCTCTTCCAAAGGTTTCCCCTCCAGACCCTTCTAGACTGCAAGGATCTGGCCAGTTCCTCACCTGCCAGTCAGGGTGGGCAGGTTGCTTCCCTCCTGACCTCCAACCCAGCGTGGAGTCCCTTCCCCATCTCTGGGATATTTGGACTGTTGGGAGGGGGATGTTGTGACAGGGCCGGAAGTCAAGGTCCCCCTGATTCTGTCTGTGCCTGGACATTGAAAACGAAGGCCACATGCCCCTGCCTGTTCCTGCTGCTCTGCTCAGACCTCAGGGAAGCTGCAGGGGCTGTTGTGGGGATGAGGGAGTTGACAGTACTGCAAACCCTTGCACGACGGGGAGGCTCCTGCAGCCCTGGGCAGAGCTGGGCTCATCCTCCCTGCCCAGCTCTCTGGAAGTTCCCGGTACCCACAGGGGAAACCAGGGTGGGTGAAGCGACTGCAGGACCATCCTGGGCTCGCTCCTCTCCTCATGTCACCGCCGGATGAGGAGCCTGGGGAGCTCCTTTCTACAGCCTTGTAGAGAGGGTTTTTTTGCAAATTAAATTGTATGAAGATTAATCTAAAAGGGAAGGTGGGCACTTCCTCAGAATGGCATGTGGTTATTTTTGCTTTGAACTCAACTAGGCATGTACTCAGCCAGAGTGGCAGACACATAATCTGAGTTCCATGATAAATTTGTCACTTTTAATTCTATTTGGGAAGACTTAAAGAATTTAGGGCTTTATGATTTGGGTCTCAGTCAGTACAGGAGAGAATAGGGGAAGGGGCTGACGCTGACCTCTGCAGGCCTGTGAAGTCCCACCTGAAGACTTCACCCTTCCAACACGCTTCCTCTTTCCCAGGAAAACACAGGCAGGCAGAGGGTGACCAGGGGTATTTAATGTGGCCGTGCTGCTCCTGCCTGTGCCTGACTGCTCCATATCTATTTCCCCTCCTGAACCCAGCATGTCCCTGACGTGCCAGTGTCCCCAATTCTAGCAGAAGCATCTCTTCTGCTTCTCCTCCTTCTCCAGCCCCTGAGCCTTGGGCAGCACCGGCAGTGGGACGCTGCTCTTCACCCCGTCCCAAGCCTCAGTGGCCACCAACCGCCCCGTCTGCAGCGCTTGGTAAATGGCCACTGTCAGCATCTGGAAGGCCTGGACCACATTGGAGGCATCCTTGGCTGAGGTCTCCACGTACTGGACACCCAGCGAGGCCGCCAACTTCCCCGCCTCCCTCTGGCCCACCTGGCGCTGCCCAGCCAGGTCACTCTTGTGCCCCACCAGCAGGAAGACCATGCGGAAGGGCTGGATCGTGTCAGTCACCTCCTGGTGCCATCGCCGGATGCTCTCAAAGGACGCGCGGTTGGTGAGGTCGAAGAGCAGCATCCCCCCGGCTGAGTTGCGGTAGTAGGAGCGAGTCACAGACCTGGGGTGCCAAGAGCAGGGGAGGTGAGCAGCCCCCAGGGTTTCCTGTGCCACCTCGGGCAGCATGTTCCCTGCCTGCAGAGCAGCCCTGGCTAGGACCTTCTCCTGCAAGTGGCACCTTGCGTTCAAAGCACCATGAGAGGGAGGAGAATCAGCCTTTTGCTGTGTCCATAAGAGCTCCAAAGAGTTCCCTGCCTGCAGAGCAGCCCTGGCTAGGACCTGCTCCTGCAAGTGGCACTTTGCGTTCAAAGCACCATGAGAGGGAGGATAATCAGCCTTTTGCTGTGTCCGTAAGAGCTCCAGGGGCAGCTCTGTCCCTGCTCAGCCGCCAAAGCTCATCTGTCTCCTGCAGCCACAGCCCCCAAGTGCCCCTGTGTCTGCAGCCATGTCCCCAGGGCTGCACCATCCCTGCTGCCACAGTCCTGGAGCTCTCCCATCCCTACTGTCACGGTCCTGGAGCTCTTCTGTCCCTGCTGCCATGTTCTCAGTACTTTCCCATCTCTGCTACAACAGTCCTGGAACTCTCCCATTCCTGCAAACCCAGATCTGCCACTCTCCCATCCCCTGCAGCCACATCTCCCAAGCTTTCCTGTCCCCAGGAGCTGCCTGGCTGGTGGAGACAGCCTCACAGTGAGGTGTGAAGGCTCCTGGCAGCTGAGCTGAGGAAGAGGTTTTGCCCAGCACCCAGTGGGCTCCCAGCTGTTCCCCAGCCCCTCTGCAGCTGGTGTGGCAGGGGGGTTCTTGGGGGAGTCCTGTACCCCCTTCAGAGCTGGAGCAAGGGCTTACAAGGCAGTCCCAAGCATTCCTTTCCCTTGGCTTTGGCTTCTGGCACGGTGGTTCCTCACCCAAAGGGACCAGTGGGAACATAGCCACATCGAGGACCTCCCTGGGCTTGGAATCACAACATTCCACTCCAAGTCTGGAGGGGGACACACATCTCCACCACCCCTCCCCACCACATGGACCCACCTGAACCTCTCCTGCCCGGCTGTGTCCCAGAACTGCAGCTTCACTCGCAGCCCCGGCTCCAGCTCCACGAATTGGACGTAGAAGTCCACCCCCACCGTCTGGTTGACAGCATCCAGGAAGACGCCCTCGGTGTAGCGCCGGAGCAGCGAGGATTTCCCCACAGTCGAGTCCCCCAGCATGATCACCCGGAACTGGTACTGCCATCGTTGCTCCATCGGTGCCTCTGCCGGCTGCCAGGATCCGCCACCCCCGCACCAGGAGCGTGCTCAGGCAGGCAGGGAACTCCTCCACCCAGGAGGCGTTCCCAGCACCATTGGTGCTGTGCGGCCCCTTTGGAACCCCTTTGTCCCCTTTATTTTGGCTCCATCCAGCTGGAAGCACTCAGGGGTGCTTGCTCCCATTTTCCTACAGACAGGAGACCCGGAAAAGTGTCACAGACAAGGGGGGCTGTTGCCCCACTAGCGATGACCCCCAAAGCAGAGGATCTCCCATGCCATGGGTTGAGTGCTGTGCCCCTGCCTGGGATGTGGTGTTTGGCATAGCCTTTATTTAGTGTGGAAAAGTCTTAGATTTATTAAAAACACTCCTACACCAGAGTATTATTTTTCCAGAGCACTCAGATTAAGGTCTGAAATAAACCCAAGCCCAGGTGGGAGACCCAACCTCATAATCACCCAAGAGCTGCAGGTGCCGGGTGGAGAGAGAAGCATCCCCATGAGTCGGGGTCCCATGTCCCTTTATCCCCATCAGCACCGGCAGCGCTCCTGGGGCTCCCTCCATGCCGTGGGCTGGCGGCAGCTCTGGCTGGAGATGAGCCTGATACCATCACATCCCTGGTGTGGGGCAAGGACCCCCCGGCCCAGGGCCTGCTGGATACCCCCAGCCAGAGTCTGGAAGGCCAACTCCACGTTAACGTTGCTGCGGGCCGAGGTCTCCACGAAGGCCATGCCCAGGGTGGCAGCGAGGTGTCCAGCCTCCTCTGCCGATACGGCTCGCTCGGCCACCAGGTCACACTTGTGTCCCACCAGGACGAAGGCAGGTGGTTGGTCCCCCGCAGCCTCGTGGTACCACTCGGGGACGTGCTCGAAAGATGCCCGGTTGGTGAGGTCAAACACCAACAGCACCCCTGCCGCACTCCGGTAGAAGGACCTGGTGATGGATCTGGGCATACCCAGCAGGGTTTCAAAGGATACTGGGGAGCTCTCACACCGACAACCCTCAGATGGGGCTTGGGAGATTTTTGGGTGACAGATTGGACCTTGGAAGTGGGGAAGGGAGACCTGTCTTGGGCATTTAAACTCCCCTTTTCTGTTCGGTATCCCTCTCCCCAGACTGGAGGGCTCCAGAGAAGACCTGTGGGGGTTTCGAGGACTCTGTGGTATCATTATCCCTCCAACAGCCCTGGATGCAGTAGGGATGAGGCAGCCCTGGACAGGAACAGGGCACCCCCAGACCAACCCTGGGGTCTCTGAAAGGTTCCCAGGGATGGGGAGCCCAGCTCCAGCCATTGCACTTGGCTCTTCAGCCCTTTGCGCCCCATTTGAGCCTCTCTCACACTCCCAGGTGCTCCTGGCTCCAGACTGATGCAATCAGGAAAGAAACCACCCAGCCCCAGCCCTCAGGCACACCGAGACCAGCACCCGGCCCTGCTCCCTTGGCTGCCCCCCTAAATAGCTTCGGTGTCGCTGCCAACTCGGCACAAGGTGTCACTGGTCCCTAAAGCAGCACCGTCCCAGTGAGCCATCGCTGCCTGTCCCTGCACGCCCGGCCGGGGATTTACAAACACCCCAGGGTGGGAGGATAACGCAGTGGGGTGCTGGGGTCCGCATACCCGCCTCACCTGAACCTCTCCTGGCCAGCTGTGTCCCAGAGCTGCAGCTTGGCCTTGCCGGTGGGTGGCATCAGGACAGTCCGGCTGTAGAACTCGACGCCGACGGTGGGGCCGGAGGTGGCCGCCCCACCAGGACCCCCACCCGGCCCCTCAGCGAAGCAGCGCAGCAGCGAGGACTTGCCCACGGCCGCGTCCCCCAGCACGATGACGCGGAATTGGAAGTGTCTCTCGGAGTCGGGATCCTGGGGGGAGGAATCTGTCACTACCTCCATGGCTGAGCTGGCCGGATCCCGACCCACTGCGTTCCTGCTGTGCTGGCGGCAACAGGACAGGTCTCCACCCTTGTCCCTATCCCACCTGGGGACAGGGACGGCTCTGGCCCCGCAGTAACCCGGGCGGACAAACAAACTGTCCCAGGGAGGGAGCAGCTGCCAGCTCCCTCCTCATCCTTCCCGGTAACCCTGAGGAAAAGAGGGTTAAGTCTTCTTCCCAGGCGTACATACAAAAAACGGTTTGTGGAGCTGCTGCATAGTTCTTTTAACCACTTAGGAAAAACACTGAGTTAAGTAACTTGCCTTTTTAATCCCCCTGTTTTTAAAACTATTTTTTTCCCATTTGCCTGCTTCCCAACCACCAAGTTCCAAAACACAAATCCCAGCAACAGCCCAACATTTCAAACTTTAGCAGCAACACAGGTTCAGCTCTAATAACTTCCTTGCAACATAATGGCACTTTAGTCTTTGTTGTCGCCGGGATGTTTAGTGTTGCCACACGCCAGCTCTGTCACCCTGGCTTTGGTGACAACAGGGACAGCCAGGCTGTGAGTGCACACTCACTAGTGTCCTCCAGAAGCCAAGATCCTGGGAGATGCTCCACAGCAAAGAGGCTCTCAAGACCTGCAGGTAGGAGACTAGAAGTCAGAGGCACCAGCTGCATATTCCAGGACAAAGTACTCTCGGCAGCCAGGTCACCTCGGGTGCAGGAGCTTTGCCACAGGTCAGCCATCCAGGGACAGGAAACAAGAGAGCAGCTCCAACTCAAGAGGCTGTGGTTCCCCACAACCCATTCTTCTCCATGGTGAGAAAACAAGCAACCAGAATCACCAAGGCTCTCCAGTTGAGGGTGTTGGAACACCCCAGGGTTGCGCAGGAGCCACTCCAGCACCTCCGTGAAGGCCCAGGTGTGTTTCTGCATTCCAGGGACAACTGCTGAGGGCTGTGGGGGACACCCCCAGTGGCAGGTGCTGCAGCAAGGACAGGAACTCGCCCCTGAACACTGGTGAGCACCACTGGAAGGGGATGCTCAAGATTCCCTAGCTCAGAGCCAGCCCAGCCTCAGCCCATCCCAATGCAACCCAAACACGGGACACACCGCAAGGATTTGAAGTAATTGCATTTATTCAAACTCTTATCACGGAGAGAATATTCCAAGTTGGAAGGGACTCACAGGAATCATTGACTCCAACTCTTAAGTGAATGGCCCATACAGGGATCAAACCCACCACCCTTGGCATTATTGGTGCTGTGCTCTAACAAAGTATATCCAGATATATTCAGATATATACATCCAGTATATCCAGACCCTCTCCTGAGAAAACTCCATGGAACAGACTGTTCTTCTATGTGGAGCACCTGAACAGGAGCTTGAGCAACACCTGGAGCCAAACCAGTTCCATCACCTTCCAGTGCAGGTGAGTGGAGCCCAGAAGTGGCTGATCGCCCTTGGTGGAGCTCACAGCTTGGGAAGGAGCCAGGATCTGGCTCTGCAGAGCTCCCACTTCCAGAGGAGAGGGCTGGGAAAGAACAGTCTGGCACTGCAGCACCAAGTCTCTCAGGGATGACTCACCCTCTGCTTAGACCTGAAAAAAGGGATAAAAAAGAATCCAGCTGAGTGATGAGCAGTTGGGCTCAGTGCTGTGTCAGATTCCATCTACGTTCTGCAACTCCTGGATGTTCCCACTGTGCCCTGTGGTTTTGGGTAGCTCATGCCCGGCCTCAGCCCCATATCCGCAGGATTCATCCAACAGTCTCCAGACTCAGGAGTCATCATGGACCAGGCTGCACTGCCACTGATCTCACCCACACCCTGCCCCACAGATCACAACTCTGGCCAATTAAAAACCTCCAAAATGAGGTTGATCATTCCCACCTGCACAGTCCAGGTAAAAAACTGGCCACTTCCAGCACAGGCACAGTCAGTTTGAACTGTTCCCTGTCCTCCAGGCCCCACTCCAGATCATGCAATCCCAGAATGGTCTGGGTTAGAAGGCACCTTAAAAGCTCACCCCGTTCCACCCGCTGCCATGGGCAGGGACACCTTCCAGCAGACCAGGCTGCCCTAAGCCCCATCCATCCTGGCCCTGGACACTTCAGGAACGGGGCAGCCACAGCTTCTCTGGGCAACCAGGGCCTCCCCACCCTCACAGCCAAGGAATTCCTCCCAGTATCTAGTTTAAACTTACAGCCCAACACCAGGAGTTCCCCAGAGGACACTCACATGCTCCACACTGCAGCTTCCCCACAACTCGGGTCCTATGGGAAGCAAGCTGAAACCCTTGGGACAGGGCTCACCCTTTTCCAGAGTAACTGCTGAAAAAATTGAGCCAGAGTTTAATGCCTGAAGCCGACGGGTCACTGTAAATCCATGGCTCAGATTCTCCCAACAAATCTCAGCCCTCCAACCCTCATGGCACCTCTGCCCCCTGTGCCCAACGTTTACCCCTTTTCCCGACCAGGGGTTTCCTTCCCAACCAGACTTCCCAAAACAGTGAGGCTGGCACAGCCTGTCTTCCTAGTGGCCCCTCTCAGCACAGGACACACCTGCAGAGAGCCCAAGACCAGCATGAATTTTACTCTTCCTCCTTTTTCGACCACAAGATCGGTATTCAGATCTGATGGGAAAGGGATTTGGAGGGATGGGCTGTGGAGTTCTAACAAGGATACTTACTACCTTCTCACCCGGGTTTATTCATCAGATGGGTGAGCTCTGGAACACCCAGGACCCCTGGAAGACATCACAACATACGCCCAATATCAGCAGTGGGCTGCAGACTCATGTGGACAAAGCCCTGACTCATCCCACCCTGAAAGCACAAGCAAGCAACAGCCCAACTCCCAAAAATGTATCGGAGGGGTGAGTGACAGCCACAGGCAGAAGAAGCCCAGCAGTCAAAGACCTTCCTATTGCTCTGGCATGTTGTTGGAGACCTGCAGCTACTGCGTGGAGCCACAGCTCTTGGATAAACATGCACACAAACATGGAGTTTATCCAGTAAAGTCTGTGACAAGAGTGATTGACTGGCTCTGGATCGGGGTTGATTCCTAGTCCTGCCTCTAGCCAGGCCCAGAGAGAGGAACTGCCCTTATCTCACCCACACAAGATCTGGATGGAGCAAGAACTAAGGGAGTTTGCAGGGCCCAGCCCCAAGGACAAGCCCTATGAAGGATCCATGGCCTTGGAACAGCATGTGATGGCACTGTCCGATAGCAGAGGGGCAGGAAACGCTGCTGATTCCTGCTCTGGCCCAGGGAGGCCACAAAACCTACCAAATTCTCAGCCCAAGGGAGGACTCCAGAACCTGGATCGCCCATCTCACCTGCGCAAAGCTGAGGCCGTCACCAGCCATCCCATGCTCCAGGATCACCTTCTATACCACGATGCTGCTGGGGAAGAAGAGAATCCTGAGCTTTAAGTAAATTACAAGAAAAGTAAATTGAAACAAAACTACAGACAGGATATCCAGCCCCCCCGCGCGTCAGTTTGAACCCCAGGGGCAGGGATTTGCGGCAGCTGTCTGCTTCCAGCACCAGTAACCACCCCTAGCCCACGGCGGGCCGTGTACTTTCCCGAAATGTTGCCGGACAGCTACGAAGGCTCCAACTGAGCGGCGACCGTCGAGGAAAATCCCTTTGCTCTCGGCTCCTTTTTGACCGCATCTGCCACAGCACCGACAGACGCAGCTTCGATAGGGCCGGGCGGGTCCGCAGGGCTCTTCCGCCCGCCACCGCCTGTCCCGGGACAGGGGATTAGTTCAGCCTCAGGGGTCCCTCACTCACCCGGGGCCGGGCCGGGCCCGGCGAGGAGGGCGGGAACAACGCCGCGCTGCCCTTCGCAGCCTTCGGAGCGCACCGAAGCGCCGCCGCCGGGCGCCATAGCCACGGGGTGCCGATGCGGCGGTGCCGATGCGGCGGGGGCGCCCCGGGGACGAAGGATGCCGGTGGATGATCCCGGATGGCCCCCGCACCGCTACCCCAACTCGCCGCCATAGCCGAGAGAGACGGAAGTTGGCCCGAGGCCACATTTTATAGAGCTGAGGTGCGGGCTCCGATTGGCTGCTGGTGCCCGGCCCTCCCGCAGAGGCCTCTGGGAGTTGTAGATCGCGCTGCTTACAGCCCCCGCCACCGTTCGTTCGTTCGTTCGTTCGTTCGTTCGTTCCTTCCTTCCTTCCTTCCTTCCTTCCTTCCTTCCTTCCTTCCTTCCTTCCTTCCCCTCCATCCCATCCCAAAGGATAAACAAGCCCCGCAAACAACCTACCCATGGCAGCGGGTGGAATGAGATGAGCTTTCAGGCCCCTCCCAACCCAAACTATGTCATGATCCCGTGATTCACAACCCCCACTAGCACTGGGAGAAGCTGCACACCCCCACCTCACCTAAATGATTCTCCAGTCCGGGTGGCGCAAGCACAATTTCTCTCTCCTCCTCTATGCCAGGTGCACACCAGGGGTTGCTCTTGGAAAAGCTGAAGGCAGCAGCTGCGTTTCCCCTACTCCTTCCTCCCTTTTGGAACATGGAGGGAACAGTTCACCCTCGGGAATAGAAGGAAAGGTTCTTGGAAACAGAAGTCTGTTTGCCAACAAAATACCTCTGTAAGGCTCCTGGCTCATGATCCATAATCCGTGGAAAGGATTTAAAATGGGAGCACCTGCCAACGGGCTCGAAGGGAGTGCTGGAACAGCTGCTGGTACTGATGCGGAAAGCACAGCCATCGTGGGAAATCAGCCAAAAAAAGCCTGAGACTGCTTCCTACCCAAGCCCTGGAGAAAGGGCAAAAATGATGGTCATTTTTTGATCTGTTCTGAGCAAATGAACAGATGAAAAAATTCCCAGTGTTCAGTAATGGCCTTTTGAGCTGGTAATTCCCTCCAAACACGCCAGATCAGCAACAAAATAAACCCTCAGCCATTTAAAGCCAAGTCTGGGAACGAGCCCCAAACTTTGTGTGGCCAAATCCTCCCCAAGACAGCCCTTGCCAAAGCTGGCATGGATAAGGTACAAGCAGCTGCTCCCGTTCTCCTCCTCCATGGATCTCACAGCTGCTCCGCCAAGTCATGAGGCAATCTCTGGAGTCTCCTTGGCACAGCCATCTGTACAATGTGAGCCTAGAAATCATGTCAAATCCTAGGGCAGGGTAGAACCTGGGAAATCACTGTAGGAAAAAACCATCAACCTTCCCCAAAAATTCAAACCTTCGCAAACACTGTTTGGAAAGAGACTTTTCCAAATGCTGAACTCGGAGAATCCCCGAAGAGCAGAAATGAAAAGCACTGGATGCCCAGAAGACCTCAGCCTGCCATGACAAGATGGATAGAGATCCAAGAGGGGCAAAGAAAATCCCACTGCATGTCCATGGTCAGTGAAGCCCTGATGAAACCTCCCAGGAATCTCTCACCAGCCTCTTCCACGGCACAGGACAGCAAGCACATGCTGGAAGAGGCTGCAGTTCCCAGCACCTGACAGGTGGGACCAGACAATGCACAGGGATGTGAAAACTATCAGTAGGGAAAAGCAGGTGTGCATTAGTGATCCAGGTGGATTGTTGTACCTGTGGCTCCCTGGGACACATCAAGGGGACAAGCCAAGTCCTGGACATGGTTAGCTCTCAATCTCTATCACCTTAGCTGTGTTATCCACCATTGCTTTTTCCCTGGAAATTTTACAGCAGAAGCAGCATGATATTTGAATTATAGACTCATGGGACATGCTGACTTGGAAGGGACCCACAAGGATCATCAGGCCCAACAGTCCTGCACAGAACACTCCAAGAATCCCACCTTGTGCCTGGGAAAAATGAGCGTGTGCCAAGCAGGACCCCAAACCCTTTCTTAAAAACACTGACTGCACTTGGAAAAACCATTTTGACTTGGAATAACTGCTAAGGAAGAAAAAAAAGGAGATATTTTCCGAAGAAATGCTCTAACCAGGAAAAAAGGGAAAGTGAGCTCTGTCAGTGACATTTCCTGAAGCAGCTCTATCAGTTTCTACTATTGCATTTCAAATTCATATCCCATCCTGCCACTGAATTAGTTTCATGTTTAAGCAAATCCCAAGTTAAATCCAGAAACTGGTGTATCCAGTATGCTTTACAAGATCACTGGGAGATAGCAAGGCTGGAAGGTAAAAATTCTTCTCAGATCCTGTTTAGCAAAAGCTGAGGATTAACAAGCCAGTAATGAGAAACCCAGTACAGGAAGATTAGAGTGAAATATTTATCTCTGTTCCTCAAAAGGGATTCAGAGAAATTCCTAAGGGTGTTGTGTATGTCTTAGTGTGTGGAATATGAACCCATCTCCAGAAACTGATTTAAGTAACAGGAATTTTCTCTAGTCAGACTCACATGGGAAAGAAAAAAAAAAATCACCGTCAGCCCCTTTCAGCCCTCTCATCTATACATTTGCTAAAGAAATGCTTCCAGACTCCTCATCCCTTTGGAAGGATCACCCCCAGGCCAGCCCGATGTGTATTGTCAAGCTTTTAATTAAACACAGGCTAGTGACAAGAGGCCACCCCACAACCTCAGAGCTCAGCCTTTGGAAATCACCACTCCATGCCTGAAAACACCCATGGCCCTCCAACTCTGCTGAACATTCCCTGTCTGTGTAACTCAAACGGGAATCAGAGTCCCTACAATTTCATCTAAATTGGACAATCGCATGTTCATCAAAGAACACAATAAGAATGTTTGAGTTGTTTTTGGAATTGCTATAAACCCCGCCTGCTGAAAGGCAGAGTGCTTCATGATCTCTGTTGCAGATTTGGATGCAATTTTCAGGAATTACATAATCCCAGGGAGCTGTGATATCATCTGCCTTGGACTTCTTGCTTTTAGCACACAGAGATAAAAGCAGAATTTACCTTACTACACGGAGTCCTTGTCTTTCATCCTGTGTGACGCTAAATGGTAATTAATCTGGGTTTTCCTGTAGCCATCCGGGAGAAACAAAATCCCACACTCTATTTAACTTGGATTCCAAAAGGCAAAGCCTACAAATCCCAGGTGGTGGCTGTTTTGTAGCTCCACATAAAAGCCTCTCCTGTGCTTCAGACACTGCAATAATGGCCGAGAGCTGAAAATGAACATTAAGATGAGTAAGTGATATAATTAAAAAAACCAAACAATGCAGAGATTTAACAGCTCCACAGAACCTTGGCTGAGATTCTTCCAAACAACCCCAAAAGCCTGGCTCATACCTCCACGGAATGAGGCCCAGAGCCTCGCATCAACCTCTCTCCTAAAAGGAAAGCAAGAGCTATTTTAAGTTCTGCAGCACCAGTAAACAGGCGTCAGCAGGTCATCTCTGCTGGTCTTTGCACTCCCAAATTATTCCTCACGAGGGTTTGTATGTGCCCAGCTCTCCCAGGAATTAGAGGTTAGGATGGGTTGGATTAATATTTACCATTTTTCTTTCCACCACAAAACACAAGCAGAGAGCAAAAGGATTTTCCCACAGGGTTGCTGTCTGCTCCCTGATAACCTGCTCTTCACTAGAGACAGACTTGTATAGAGGTAGTTTATCCAGGCATTAGGAAATACTCCACAGACAGCAATGCTGAGCAGATCAGAACAGCAGAATAAATTCATATTGATAAGTAAGTGTGGCTTCACCCCCTGGAGCAAACTGGGATGGCCACATTGTAAAAGCTAAAATTCGTGGGGGTAGGGAAAGGCAACTCCAAAATAGGAGAAGGGCGGGCACACAGGGCAGCACAGAAACAGAATGATCTAGAAAATGTTTTAAACCCCCTTCTTTACATCACTTCTGCAATGCCACTCTGCTGAACTTCCCAAGAACAGGGGCTGTCCTGAGCTGAGCGGCCACATCAGAGAATATAAAGCTCTGCTCTCTTCCACTTCTTCTGCTTCCAAAACCCCTGGCATGCACAGGGAACATTCCTTTCCTTACATTCAGAGCAGCTGAAGGTGAGACAGCAGCACAGTCAGGGGCACATCACGAGGAAAATTCACAGCAGATGAGAACGCAGTCCTCTAGCTCCACTCGTTAGGAATAACCTAACTCCAGTCACATCACCATTCCCATCACATTCCCACTTCCAGTTGATAAAAAAGACCACAGACTGACAAATACGTCATAATTATGGACACAAACAAAGGTGTAGTAGAAGTAGCTTTATCAAAGTATTTAAATTTTGTGGTAAATCTCTGCATCAACATGGGCAGGGAGGCAACGAAATGCTCTGCAGTAGCAATTCCAGTTACCAAACTATTCCTTGGATAGACATTTATTACAGGTAGTTTCTCTGTTCCTATTTTTCCAAGAGTTTAAGGCACAAAAGCCTGAAAAAGGGCTTATAACATGTATATAAGTGCTATTATTTTCACTTTCACCTCTAATGCAACATATCAGCTTAAATATATTGCTTGTCCATCCAGCTTACACATCATCCAGTAGAAAACCACTTTCCAGGTTAACAACCATTTGTTGCACAATATATCAATGCAATTTCTCTGACCCGTTTTTGCTGCAAGATCTTCAGTTTCTCTCTGACCAGACAGTGGAAGACACTACAAAATCTCAACATCTCAATGAGACCATCAAGGTGTGCCCACAATAAAAAAAATAAAGGCATGATACACAAAATAACATTTAAATATGGTTGCTGGAAAAAGTGTTTTAAACTGCTTGGTTGATGGGGAATTATTTCCTCATACACAGGTGGAAAAGCAGGCCTGGTGTGCAAGAGATCACCAAGTAAAAGGCATCAATCTGTAGTTTTATAACGCTCCTTTCCGTCTTTGCTCTCCAAAGTGCTCTTTGGGTTGATTGCTTAAGAACACCAAACTTGCAAGCTCAAGATCATAGTTTAAGTTAACCAGAACATTAGCTTTCATCCCATGCTCAAGTTACAGCAACCTTACTCAGTCACTAGAAAGATTTTGAGACATTTTCATGGTGTCCAACAATGATCTTTCTTAAAATAACACATTCATGAGTGTTGGGTCAAATGACTTAAGACAGTTGAATGGGCAGCAAAACAGAAAGATGGGCAGGAACCAAAATGCAAAGGGTCATTTTACTTAAAAGACCAACTTTTTTATTGTACGATGGAGTAGAGTCTCTCCCCTGTGCCATCTTGTTGCAAGTTTATAAATTACAATTCCCAGTAAGTATTAAGAGTTCATTTCAAGACAAAAGGAATAAAACTGTCGCAGTTCTAATTTTCACCGTGAATAAAGGTTACCGTGATGCTCCTACAATACTTGTTCTCTACAGGAAAGGCCACAGTCCTCCTGTACTCCGAGTACCAGACCTGGGTGGGGAAAGGGCCACCCCTCGCTACTGTAGGATCCAGGGGCAGCGTAACAGTCCGGAGCGCACTGGCAGGATGTCCCACAGACACGACGCCTCAGCAGCAAGGCTATAACACAGCTGGGATCTCTGATGAGACAGTGTCCAAAGGCTGCCAATGACAGTCCATCAAGGCATCGTAGAGCTCTTCACTCTGTTCCATAAACTGCTTGTTTGCTTCATGGACGTCTAACTGAGGTGTGGGATCTGTGGAAGGAAAGACAGAAAAACAGGTCACACATCAAAGGTGTTCAGAAAAAACCCACCCTGTAAACAAGTTGGTTTATTAAAACAAGCATGGGGGAAGTCTCAATACCTCCAGGGTAGGTGTCAGAGAATAGTGCCAGACTCTGTTCAGTGGTGCCTGCTGACAGGACAAGGAGCAATGGCCATAAACTAAAACACAAGAAGTTCCACCCCAACATGAACAAGAAGTTCTTTTCATGGACAGTGGCAGAGCACTGGAACAGCTGCCCAGGGAGGGTGTGGAGTCTCCCTCTCTGGAGACATTCCAAACCCACCTGGATGTGTTCCTGTGTCCCATACTCTAGGTAAGCCTGCATTAACAGCAGGTTGGACTGGATGATATCCAGAGGTCCTTCCAACCCCAAGTATTCTGTGATTCTGTGAATCACCAAACATTCCCAGCACTTGCCCAATCACAAACCTGACCAGATCAGCCCTAGTCAATCTCTCTGCAATGGGATAAGGAATAACTGCATCCAAACACATCCCTTTTTTCAGCGATGATTGCCCCGTAGGAGGGCCAGTGGAGGGAACACACACCTGCACCTCACAGCCCAGTGCAGCCACCTGCACTGCCAGAAGGGGCTTGTCCTGATGGAAAGGGCAGGAGCAGAAGCAGAGGTACCTGTTCCCTCCTGCTCACTCCACTGTGAGGTCACAAATGATGGATGGACGGATGGACAGAAGCGTCCTATACTGCTGCAAGCAGTCACCAGAGCTTGTCTGCCAATGCCTCCAGCAGCTCAAAGCTGGAGTCACAGTTAGGAACCAAGGGAGTGCCAGTGGCACCACAGCATTATGTGTGAATGTAGCCCTATTTTACATGTGGAAGAAATGTTTGAGAAGCATTTTGGAGCTGGACAACAAGCCAGCAGATCCAATCCTGCTGCTCCCAATGCACAGTGATGGACTCCCCAAACCCCTGTAGGGTCTAAAGCTCACCTAACAAGACTGACAACCCAAAGCTCAGGTTATCAGAGTAGCACAATCACACGGGTCAGTAAATGACTCTCAGTGCAAAGCGGAATGAATGGAAAGTCTCTAAAAAACATCGGGAATAAAATGTTTGTAAACATGTAACTTCCCTGTGAGGGAGGTGAGGCCTTGGCAGGGGTTGCCCAGAGAAGCTGTGGCTGCTCCATTTCTGGAAGTGTCCAAGGCCAGGTTGGACAGGGCTCGAAGCAACCAGGTCTAGTGGAAGGTGTCCCTGCCCATGGCAGGGGGTGGAAAAAGATGGCTTTTGAAGTTCCTTCCCACCCAAACCATTCCAGGATTCTATGTTTGGTTTTAGCTACATCATGTTGTAACACATTACAGGAGAAGAGATTTAAGGAAAAGGAATGATACAGTGGCAATACATGAATTCAGTTTCCTACAAATGTAGGAATCATTCATTTAATCAACCACAAAAAGAGATATCCAGAGATATTCCAACTCTAGTCCTGGTATGTTTGGTTCAGCAAAAGGAAAGCTCTCCTGGAATGCTTTTAAAAGCCATTAGGAGCTTCTGCACACATCATTACTCATACCTGTGGATCCTGTAGATCTGTTACCATGTAATTTAATTTTTTTTTTTTTAAGAGAAGAGTAAGATACACTGCATAGTGCATATTCCACTCAAGACAGAAATCTGGAACTGCTGGCATGGAATTACAGTTTCTTGCATCAATAAATGAAAGCTACTTGAAAGCTACAGGTATCTAAAACCCCAATCTGGTTTAGTGACCCATTTCAAGAAAGGACAGCTTGAAATATTTTATCAGCATGCTGATTAATATTATTCCCTTTTATTTTTAAACTAAAAGCACAATGAAATATTCTGGGCTCTAAATGTCAAGATTTTATAGAAAAACAGAATATCCACTTTTTTCTTGGTAGCATCTCAGAAAAAAAAACCCTAGTGAAAAAAGGATAAAAATTTCAGTACTACAGAAGATTAAAATCTCAGTGCTGGGGAAGTCAAATAGTTTCCATCCTCACCAGGTTCAGACTAGGAGCAGCAACAGTAAAACCAAGATGCAACTGTTCTAGGTGATAGTGATCCACAAATTTTCTCAGATTTAGATTTATTCAAAGATATATTATAAATTGAAATTAGGGCCAATTTGAGAAAGTCCATCTCTAAGCAGTGCAGAACAAACAGACAACTTCAATACAGAATTTGAGAAACTTACCTTCCAATGCATCCTCACCAACTTCTTCGTATGTCTGCAAGGAGAAACAAACCCCTTAGGACAGTGGATAATTATATTTTCTTTTTCAAGCATCACTTGTTGATTAGTACTGTCAGAGACTGACTTTTATACTGGAGTTACTACAACAGAATTCTTCACACATAAGCATGTGTTCCATTCCCAACACTCCACAGGCAAGATCCCCACACTAAACCTCCAACAGAGGCAGTTCTTGAAATTCCAGGGTTGAAGTGGAGTGGCTGTTCTGATGTGTTCTATGCTTTATAACAAAGCTTATGAAGGATCCCAAAGGCACTCTGAGCACAGCCTGCACCAAGAGAACTCTTCTACCATGACAAGGGCATTAAGAGACCCTTTGTGTCCTCCAGACCTTTTCTTACCACAGCAATATACCCCCCAGAAGGCAACAGGACACACCAGGGGCTAAACACTAAATAGTAGCTATATTAAGACTTCATTATTAAGAGGTCTATACTAAGATCACTTGGTGTGTTCAGTCTGGAGCAGAGGAGACTAAGGGCAGAGCTCATTAGGGTCTGCAGCCCCTCCCAAGGGACAGCTTTGATCTCTGCTCTCCATGACCAGGGACAGGACCTGAAGGAATGGCTGGAGCTGTGTCAGGGGAGGGTTAGGCTGGATATCAGGAAAAGATTCTTCCTTCAGAGGGTGCTTGGGCACTGAACAGGCTCCCCAGGGAATGGTCATGGCCCCAAGGCTGCCCCAGCTCCAGGAGCATTCAAACGATGCTCTCAGGCACAGGGTAGGATTGTTGGGGTGTCCTGGGCAGGGCCAGGAGCTGGACTCAATGATTCCTGTGGGTCCCTTCCAGCTCACGACATTCTGTGACTCTCAGAGCTGAAGATACTCCCACGCCACCTCTCAAGCTCCGTGGTGTTTCTGTGCTGCCCTACCTGCATGGTGCTCTGCGTGTAGCCATACTGGGGGTAGCTGTAGCTGTAACTGCCTGTGTTCTGGTCGTACCCCCACTGCGCGTAGTAGCTGTGATACTGTTGGTAATACTGGTTGTAATTATAGTTGTACATCTGATTGTACTCCATTGGTTTCACACGATTACTTCAAAAAATAAAGCAGGAGTAAGTTGCAAATATTGCAGAACAAGTATGAAAAAAGCAGTGAAATAGCTTAAGATACAATGTGGTAAAAAGACAAGGCTTAGTCTAACATGCAAATTTCAATCTTTAAAATAGAAGCACTATTTACTGCAGCAGTATTTATTATTTGCATACATTTGCCTAAAGAAAGAAGTGGTTTAAATTTAATGCCCTTTCCCGTATTCATATTCCTCTTCCTTAATAAACATTGCTTTCATTCTTTACAAGCTAATTGGGTATCACCTCCTGCCTTTGCGAAGGGAAGAGTTCAGGACTGTGAGCTTCAGTTTTGAAAAATCTTGAACCACAATCCAGATACTGGGGTCCCTTTTTCCTTCTGATAAAGAGGATGAAGTTAAGTGATCTGCAGCTTTCTGAGAGAAGGTACTGAGTCTTGCTTTACATGAAGAGTGAAAGACTTAAAGTCTTGCAAAAAACCTGGAGTTTTCTTTTGCAAGAATGGAAAAACCTCCCTTCTGCCACTGTCGTATAGAAACCTAAGCAAGGACTTGTCCCCTTTCTCTCTGAACTGGGTGGTCTTCAGTGCACAGACTTGAAAAAGTTCATGAAATAAGAACTACTAGTAATCAAAAAATAAACTTAAATACCCTGTGAACTGACTAAAATTCCTATTCCTTGCCATAAAGTGGCAGCATTCCCAAGTAACTAGGATTCCACCTATCAAGATTTGAAATAATGAGATGACAAATATTGTTTGAAAATGAAAATATGTCACACATAAAGCCATTTCTACTCATGATGAAATTAGTGAGAAGTAGGAAGAAGGAAACATCAATCTTCTCACCATGATACACCCCTTTTTTCTGCTTTTCTCTTCCTTTTCCCCCCCAAGGCTTATGAGGTCACTGAAAATCTAAATATTATTCAAATAGGGAGCAATTACTATGATTCGTATTACCCTAGTGCTACGAGCCCCAAGTCAGACCAGGATCTCATTGTATCAGGTTCTGAACAAACACAGAAAAAAAAGTTAATCCCTGCCCCAAAACTCTTACATGTAGTAGACATCATAATAGAATTAGCAAGGTAGTTGAGCTTTGATATCCAGACATCAATAAGCAGATTTAGACTATTTCAATTTAATGCAAAGGAACATACGCTTTAAAAACAATCATATTTAACTACAGTGTGTGTGCATGTGTGTGGGTTTAATAATGTTTACAATTCAAAACAGTGCAAAATGCTTAGTCTTGAGCTAATGTTATAATTTCTTTGAACTTCTCGGCATTCTGATGCTCCCCATATTCATGGGTATTCCTTCATTTTGTGATGGAAACATCCAGGACATGTACCTGAAGCACTAAAAGGCATTTAAAAACAGATGTGATTTCTCACGTAAACGTCCACCTGTTCTTCTACTCACGCTTTTGGTATAGCCACACTCAAGCGTACAGGTTTAGAGCCCAACCCCACAGCTCCCTGACACTCTGTCAGTGCTCTCTTCTGTTCCAGTTCATCCGTGAATTTCACAAACCCGTAACCTCTGCAGAGACACAGAATAACTCACATAAAACCAACCCCAAAGAGCCATGCCACGTTATAAAAATTAGTTACAGTGAAATTTGAATTGGTTTGGGAAACACAGTGAATGAAAATGTTCATTAGGGCTGTTCCTGCTTTTGGGAGAGATGAAATGATTCTGCCTTCCAGTTGCTCTTCCTAAATGCCTGAAGCCACATGTCTAAGCTCTGGCAGTGCTTTCAAGGGCTTGTCAATGTAAAGTAGATCTTGTGCCAGTGGATTCTGGGGAACCGGAAGTGAGCTGACACGAGCCATGTTGAAATGCGTTGAACTGACAGTGGTAAAACCCCAAATCCCTGCTGGGAGGATACTGATAATCTCAAGAGTTGCAAGTCAGCACAGGATTGACAAGACAGACACTGCTCATATCCAAAACTGCCCCACTGTGAAGGATAACACTACTTTTCCCTAGGGTCAATGAGATATGCTTTCCAGTCAAGTTCACTTTTCAACAGGAATATATTCAAATAGGCTTTCTGCCACTTCCAGCAACAGCATTTCCAACACTGGGCCTGAAAATGAGCTCTTAACATCAAGTAGCTAAAACCTGCTCTGAGAGCACAGCTGGAACAGGGACAACACATCCAGAACCCCTAGACTCTGCAACAACCCTTCAGTGTGGTGTGGCAGCACTATACGTCAGCCAGACAGAAATCTCCAACTCTCTCCAACCCCAACGATCCTTTGCGTGGGATTTTGATGCTGTAGTGAGTCAGAAGCAATGCAACAGCATCCAAGAGGGCAGTGCCAGGATCCCGTCATGGGATGGGCTGCCTCACGCAGCAGAAAGATCAAAGACTTAGGTGTGGGAGGAATCCACCTAAGCAAAGGAAGGAGTCTGGGAGGGAAGGGCTTGTCTACCTGGGGAAAAGAACGAGCCGTAAGCAAGGATGTAAATTTACAGTGCATTATCTATTCTGTGTGAACTGCTAAACACCAAGTAATGTGCTACTTTGAAAGCAGCATCACCTACTACTCATGGGAGGTCCTCACTGGCAGCTATTCCAGAGCAGTTCACGCCCCAGAAAACGCAGTACCTTGCACAGCAAGCTCCACACACAAGTCCAAATATCTTATTTTTATACATATATACAGATATGGAGGTATCCTCCTCACAAAAAGACCAGATCAAAGATTAGGCTTATCTACGTACAAACTAGATTATTAAGCACAAGCAAAACTGTACACAGGCCCATGTTCGTTTAACTTGCCCTCTGCCAAAGGACTATGGCAAATTGATCCAGCGCAAGTCAACTTCTAAGTCAGTTTAAGGTGTTCACACACAAACCCAACTAAGTTTCTAAGCTGCCAAAAGACTCCTGCAGATTTTCAGATGGGACCAGGAGTGTTTAAGAGAAACTGGGAAGACTGGGAGTTCCAAAATAGAGACAGGTGGAGTTGGATGCAGTGTACAGGAATAGATGCTGGGTACTGCAAGGGAGACAGTGATTCTTCCAAGTCTTCCAGACATTTAGTTTTTCCACACCAATGGCTAAATCACTGGTGTGAAAAGAAATAATTTCTTCGTGGTTAGGACCTCCTTGCAGACCTTCTGTCCTGTCCCTGAAGTTTGGAAAAGCCCCAACACCTGCACCCTCAGCAGAAAGCAGAGAAGCAGGCATGGCACCACAGCACCACGCTCCAAGCTCCTCTCCTGTCTGGAACAAGAGGTGCTGGGAGGAGGCCTTCCTGATCCAGCAGCCCTGGCTGGAAGGGCCAGGGCTCCACTGGGCATGTCCGCAAGCCCTAAGCTCCTCTCTCCCATCCCACTGACACCTGCAGTTGCCTCAGCTTTGAGCAATTGCACAAGTCTCAACAAAGCCCCTGGCACCAACACTCTGGCACTGCCAGGGGAGACAGCTTTGCTTTTCCCAGAAACAGGCCTCTAAGTCCCTGCTCCTTCCCCACTTCCCAAGCTGCCACGGATTCCCTTTCCTTGAGGTCTGCACCTATGTACAGCTCCCAAAACCCAGCGAATAGTCCAGCCTGCAGTACCAACACCTGTTCTATAGACAGAGACTGAAGCAGGTGAAGCACAACGGGAACTGCGGGGTTTACACCGAAGAGGAGGAGGAGGAGCAGAAGGCATGCAGAGCCCAACCCAGCAGTGTCAGTCCCAGGTGAGGTGGCAATGACAGCACGAGGACCCAACAGCCAGAGTGACTGAGCAGCTCTGCAAGAGGTTCAGGTTGGACATGAAGAGGAACTTCATGACTGGGGAGGGAGTGCAGCTCTGGAACAGGCTGCCCAGACAGGTTGAATTATCTCCTGTTTTCCAGGTTGAATTATTTCCAGGTTTTCCAGGCCACACAATTCATGGATGGTATGATCTAGTGCTGGCTGCAGTCCTGTTTGGAGCTGGACCAGAGACCCCCAGAGATTCCTTCAAACCAGCATGTCTAAGATTGAGAAACTGCATATGAGAAGGTGGGGGCACCTACAGCCATAGCCTGTATCTTATCCCAACATTCTCACAGGTATTATATCAGAAAATTGTGCTTCACTGAAGCCATGCTCTGCTTTGAAAACAAGGATGCTCACCAACTGCTCCCTCATCTGGAAAATTCAGCTTAATTTTGTGCTACTTGGAAAACATTTTAACTACATTAAGAAATCCAACTTTTTGATACCTGTTTTTGGCAAGACATTTTCAGGAAAGACAAACGAGGCACCTACTGAGAACCTGACAGTGAATCACAGCTTTGTGTGCCCTACCCTGTTTGAAATAAAAACCTGTACAGCTCTCACAGGAATATATACTCAATAGCCTAAAGTTTGTAAAGCACAATTCCACCCGAGAGTCCAGGAAGGGAGTGTTTCAAGATTACTTAAGACATTTTTCAGCATTTTAAGAAGTGCAGTAACACAAAAGGGCCTCACACTGACAGAGGAGTGACAATACCCATGGTGACTATTAAAACTCACACAAACTGCAGACTGAATGGCCAAGAACACTATATTTTAAGATCAGTAAAATCTAAGAAAAATAATTTTTTTCCCCCCTTGCTGCATTCTATCCTTCCTGTTGCCACATGTGAAGTGAAAAAAAAGAAGAGTGAATAAAAGATTACTTACTTGGATACTCCTGCCTGGTCCAAAACAACTTTTCCACCTCTACACGATGGATAAACTTTAACAAAAAATTCATATAACATCCCGTCATCCACGTCAGGAGTCAGGTCTCCCACAAAAAGGGAATATTCTGGACTAAAGAAATCAAAAGAAAACTTCTTAAATACAATCACACACACACAAAAGGGACATGCTGAGTGACAGTTACCATTTAGCCTAAATATTTGAACTCAGAGAAGAGTGATATTAAAAGACCATTTAATGGAGACTTTAAAGTGTCACCAGTTAAGCTGCTTAACTAATATTTTTATTGACACTGCTTTTTCAAGTTAATTCAAGCAGCACAACCAACCTACTTAATACTGCTTTTTATTTAAAGATTATTTCACTGCTTATTACTCACAGGATATCTCTGATTTCTCATATGGCAAGAAAACTTTAATATCTCATTTATAGATACGCTATTTCCAATACATAGATCTTAAATTATAATTTATAGATCTCAAATGATAAGATATGATTACATACTTTGATGCTACAAAGTTTAAATACCGTTAAGGACACTGGATAAATCTGCTGTGCCACACACAGGGCAAAGCACAAAACTGGCAGTCTAAGTTCTCCTCCCTCTGCTAAAGACTAGCAGTGATGAACTTCAGGTTTACATATTGAATACTTTTTGCAAGGCAATTGATGAAGAGACATTAGGCAGGCAAAATTAATATTTAAATATTGAGCACTTACCTGTTATCGGGCTGTTTTCCATACGTTGCATAATTCAATTTAAATCGCTTCGCCTGAAACAAGGCAAAAATGAATCCATACATTCAAACGTTGTCATATGATTTCAAACAATTAGGAAAAAAATACAATAAACTGATTTAATACAACTTTCTTAATGCTGATACATGTTCAATTGCCTTCAGGCCAGCCAGTTAAGGTAACAAGCACATTTTTATTTAGTGCCAATACAGATATAATAATGAAAATCAGAACCCGAACAGAAGGTACTAATAACAAATGTTAAATTTCTTCCAATTCTAAGGTCTTAAAATGAAATGACAGCACCACTATTGGAGTTTTGTGATTTAACACAAACACTGGCAGACCAGAATCCACCACACTGGAAAATGGAATCAACCTGAGTCTGGAAGTGTGGCTAAATACTTGGTTCCGGACATTTAGCAAGATCCAAAATTAAGGGGTTCTGAAAGAACTACATTGGACACTGGAGGCCTCTCTAAATTTTGCATCTGAATTTATTTTTAAAACAAGTTTCCAGATTTGTGCCCTCTGGCACATCTGGAACTCTCTGTCTCCAACCTATCAGACTTCAGCAACTTGTGCCCAACTTAGATGTAAGTTTAGACCAAGATCTAAGGAGACCAAGATCTTTGGATCAGCTCTTAGAGATCAGGGGCTAATCTCAGGATCAGAAATCAGGATTTCAGATCACAATCAGAAATGCCCTAGAGATCAGGGCACGTGTTCAGTACAGTGAAGAGCCCAGTGTGTTCCTGGACCTTGTATGATGGATTTCCTTCCCTCAAAGATAGGTAAATAATTCTTGGGAAACGGAGCACAGACTTAACTCTAGGCTACAATCCCGTTCCTTGCATGCTTGCATTCTCTAGAGCATAGCGCTACACAACTTCTGTGGATCATTTACAAGCTAACACAAAATTTAGATTCCATTTTGAAGCACTTAGATCTTTTTTTTCAGATCCTGCTCTTCACTGCCATATTCTGGGTTTAAAATCATTGAGAGACCTGAGAGTACGTCCACTTGGGAACTGGGAACACCAATTCTTGGAAAAGAGAGACAGCACCAGCACCATGGCTCTCTGTTATTCCTTTGGCTGATTCAGTATTTAAAAATAAATAAAAGCATGAGCCCCAGTCAAGTTTTCTGTAAACAGAAGTCTCTAAATGCAAAGGATGAGCTGAGCAGTTGCCTGCTGAGTGCACTGATTTGGGCTGCTTTGGATCTCTGCCTGACATCTGTAATTCTCTCCGTGTGGTATGCAAATCATCCCTCCACACAGCACAGTGATTTGAACAAAACTGTGAAGAAGGATGGGTATTCCCAAAACCAAACTTCCATTATTATCTTACTCTTACAAGAGCTGCTCTCTTTGTCTCTCCAGTGACCACAGAAGGCATCCAGGATGATCAGCTTGCCTTAATCATGAGCAAACACGTGAAACAGATATCTCCAGGCCTCTCGTCGACTCCTTTTAACGGGGCACGTCACCCTCTCAGGAATGTTGACTAAATAGTTCAATCTGAACTTCCCAGTTTCCTACTCTGGGTATTAACTACTCTGAAACAGGAATCCATTTACCTTGTATATCACACCATAACTGAGGTGATTCTAGAGCTGCTTTATGAACCAGTCACCCCAGCTACTGCAGCCAACTCCTGTGGGTACAACAGACAGCTGTGTCAGCCGTCCCATTTTAATCTACCACACATTTGAGTCAACATCCTAAAATTAGCCTCTCTGACTATTCCTCCTCTTCTTTTTAACTACCCAGCTTTTATGTACAGGAGACATTAGTTATGCACTGCAATTATTCAATGCTCTGGCTCCTTCTCCACTGTAAAGAGGTTTGAGTAACTTCTGTTTGCTAAGGGCCAAGAACAATGCAAGGTTAAAAGTCATGTTTCTCTTGCAAATCAATGTTACTCAAAAGTCAGTGTGAACTTGCAAGTTCATCCTGTACACATGTAACAACACACATAGGTAAATTCTCAGGTTGCCTCATCCTTGAAAGTGTTCAAAGCCAGGCTGGATGGGGCTTGGAGCAACCTGGTCTAGCGGAAGGTGTCCCTGCCCATGGTAGGGGATGAAATGTGATAAGCTTTAAGGTCCCTTCCAACCCAAACCACTCTGTGACTCCATGATTATACAAAAGGAGAGAGATGGAAGAATTATGGCAGACATACACTATACTCAGTCCAATTTCTTCCTTGTTCTTCTCAGGTTTCTCATTAGTCCAACTTTGGTAACAGCAGAAATGCTCAGATATAAAAAACCCTGCACCCCACACCACTTCTACACCTGGATTTTATCCAGACAGTCACAAAGAAATCAGTGATTTTTCTCAACAATTTTCTGAGCAAGAACATTAATAGTTTTGTAGTCATAACTTCAAATCTAAAGCAAAGAAGAATCCCAGTTTGCTAACTGTTGAATTTGTCTGTAATCCTTAAAAATACAGATTCTACACTATCAGTCCCTTCCAAGTTTTGGTTCTCATATGGCTGATCCCGTTTACTTACCGGTGTAGCACCAGGAAGTGGTTTTCCATTGATTTTGTGTAAACATTTCTCTGCAGTAGCTAGATCTGCAAATTCTACAAAGCAATAGCCTGCTGGAATTCTGAACATACAACACAGGAGAGAAGAGACAAAGGTTATAAATTTAAAACACATTTGAGGAGGGAAGTTGTATTTAGATAACTGGTAGGAAATTTGCTATAGTTGCAATACAAAGAACAGTTCCTTTTTAAAGTATAAACATAAGCTACCAAAGAGAAGCTGGATCTCAAGGGATAGCCCCTACTTACCATAAGTCAGGTCAACATAAGCACATAGAAAATGGTTTAGCTTACAGTTTACTTCCAACTTTCATTGACCACCAATTTGCCGACCCAAGTTTAAACTACTGAAAACTGAAATTACGACACTTAAAAGAATAATGAACAAGAATAAACCGACTTTATTCTGCATACAGTCACTCACTTTATTTCAAATGAACTCTAAAGGTTCTCATATTGCTCCAAGTCAGACTTCCCACCTCTGTCAGCATCACATAGCTGCACTACAGACTAGTGACCAAAGCCTGGGGGTGGTAATTCCCAAAGGGATGGAATGAGATACATACACTGCTCTGACTGACTGCTGGAGCACTGCAGAATGAGGGCCAAACCTTGTTTGTTGAGGGGAGGCTGAAGAGCCAGCAGTGCCCTCTCCATTGCTCTCATCAATATTCTCATATTGGTGGCAGCAATGGTGGGAAACTCAAAGGGAAAATTCACTCTGATATGGAAGTATCACGGCGACACTTCAGTCCAAATGCACTGGGAGAACAAACAGAAACAGTTACCCTGTCAACCTGTTTCGAATGATTTTTACACTCAGTACAAGCTCTCCCATGGTGGCAAAGGCTCTTGAAACAAAGTTTTCATCCATATAGGGCTCCAGCTACAAAAGCAAAAAAAAAAAAAAAAAGTAAGTTAGATCAGGGCATCTACAAAAAAGAGAATATATGTGTCAATGTCCCCCTAAGCAGTTAAAACATTATTGAGAAGGATTTTACCCTTACACTTCAAAAAGAAGACTCATTTAAGAGGGTCGATGCCACTCAAAACCAGCAGGCATGCATGAACCAGGCTCAACAGTCTGCAAAGTGGAACCCAAGAGACAGCATGAATTTCAGAGAACAGGGAGCTTCACAGAAGGACAAAAGCCACTCAGAAACATACAGCAACAAACTGAGCATTCGCTACAGGGAGCCGGGGAGAAGGAGGTGGCAGGCTCCTTCTCCAGGTGCAAGCGAAGGCTGGGCCAGCGCTGTGGATACACAGGTGTGGCGCAACCCCAGGTGGCATGCGGCAGGTGACACCGCCCTGTGGAGCTGCGGTAGGGGTCTGCAGAGCTGCGTCTGCCTCGCACAACCCCGGAGATACCAGGGCAGCACTTGGGGGAAACCCTGGAATCGCGTCCCACAGCGGCTCTACGCTTTGTACAGCCCATGGGAGCACTGACCGTGTTCATGTCACAGGTGAGGGTGGCACTGTGCAGGTAAGAGTGTATGTGAACATGCTGGAGAGCAGGTGTCTGCGTGATGTAAGGGACTGACAAGTCCCTTACAAGGAAATGGTGCTGGAATTTGGATCAAATATACTATAAAGAGCCTGAGTGAACAGGGCCCATCTCTGTATAACAGAAACTGGAGGAGGGAACTAACCAAAATTAAAGTGGGGAGCACTGCGTGTGACAGGTAACATGGAGCTGAAAAACATATATATGAAATATATATAGCTCCATGTATCTACCTGTGTAAGACAAGTAGCTCACGGTAACCTACAGCCCTCAACTATTTGTGTGTCTGTCAGGTACCAGGTGGCTCCACCTTGTGTGTGTGACAGAATGTGCAGTATGTGAAAGAAGGTGACCATACTGCACTTGCACGTGTAAAAGGCAGCAGATGCCCTGTGGAGGGGAGTGTGAAGCAGAACTGACTTGTCCCAGGAGCAGAGGCAGCACCACTCTGTACAGACCTGCCATGCAGGGTGATCCTGGGGGAGTGTGTGTGTGTGTACAGGAAAGCTGGATTCATAAAGGCAACAGGTTGCTTGGATATGTCTGTGTGGCTCAAAGAGCCATGGCCTGCTTGTGAGAGTGGCGATGAAAAAGAAGATGGGCTTTATAGTGGAGAGGTGGCAGATAACCCTCTGGGTGGGGAAAGGGGAGAACAGACTCCAGGGAGTCTCCATGCATGAGCAGAGGCAGTAGAGGACTCCCTGATACGGTGGCAAACTGGGTGTGCTGAGTGTGCCTGTGGGAGAGAAGTACCCTGTGGGATCCTCAGGGATGTGTTGGGCTGCGTGTACACACACACACGTGAGAGATGAAGAACACTACATGCAAGCAGGACTGTGCTGGTGAGACCTGCAAGAAAGGGGCTGAAGGAAGACGTGCATCCAAGAAACAGGTGGCAGGGAAGTTGTGACATGCTAGTGTGTGTGACTGTACACGCATAGTGGAGTGCACACAGGTGTGTACAAACGTGTGTCAGACAGCAAAGACACTACACACAGCAGTGGGATCGCATGTGTGAGTGTGTCACAGCGTATGACAGTGGCAGCAATGCAGGCACCACATCACACTGAACACACACACACACACACACACAGGCAGTGTGGGTGGGTGGCAGAGCACTACAGCACGCTGGGGTGAGTACACACGTGTGTGAAAGTGTATGCTCAGCAGCGAGTGGTGAGGGACACAAGGGCACAAGAGTGAGGGTGTGTGAAGGGCACACAAGGGACACTGTGGGCTGTGCATCACTGTGAGTGTGCCCACAGTGTGCACATGAGAGGGCATCACGACACCCTTGGGTGAAGAAGCACTTGTGAGTGTGCTTCTCACAGGTGCTCTTCCTGCCAGGTACACACACAGGCAGGAATGAGGGAACTAGCGGGGTGTGTAAGTGCTTGTGAATGTGTGTGCACGTAGGAGAGTCAAAATCCCTATGAGGGTGTAAGTGCACCCACAGGTGTGCATGTAAGGGGCAGGTTGTGAGGGATAATCTTGGAGAGGTGCATACAAATGTGAGTGCCCACAAGTGTGAGCACAATTAGCAGCACAACCATGAGTGTGTGTAATTGGACAACATGAGCATGTAAGTGCCTACAGCAGCTGAGCTGGTAGAACAGCAGATAAATCCTCGAAGCATGCAAGTATACATGCTGTGAGTATGGGAGTGTGTAAGCGCCTCTTAAGAGTAAGGAAGTGTGAGACTTGTTGGTACCCACACATGTGTCTGCCCACCAGGGACACTGGTGTAAGTGTCGCTGTGACCTGGCTGCGGGCAGACGACGATGGTAACTCTGGGGTGTGTGTATGCGTGTGAGTGTAACTGCTCACAAATGTGCCTGTCGGGCTGGGGTTATGTCTGAGTGTGTGTGTCAGCCTGTGTGAGCATGTCAGCATGCACAGGAGTGTGTGAGGCGAGTGTCACTTGGGGAGTTTAGGTGTGCCTGAGTGTGCGAGGGGCTGTGCAGCTGTGTCAGTGTGGGGGTCAGTGGTGTGAGGAGATCAGTTAGTCAGGGAGAGGGTCAGCTGGTGCCAGGTGTCAGTCAGGGAGGGTGTCAGAACTGTGAGGATGTCAGTCTGTCGGTTGTTGTGTGGGTGTCAGAGTGAGAGTGTCAGCCAGTCATTGTGAGGGTGTCAATTGGTGTGGGGGTGTCAGTCAGTCAGAGTGAGGGTGTCAGTTGCTGTAATGGGTGTCAGACAGTCAGTGTGAGGGTGCCAGAGTGAGGGCATCAATTGGTGTGTCAGTGTGAGGGTGTCAGTCGGTCGACGTGAAGGTGCCAGTCAGTCAGTGTGCGGGTGCCGGTCAGTGACGGTATCAGCCGGTCAGTGCCCCCCGCGCCCCCCCCGGCCCGGCCGCTTCCCCCCGCAGTCCCGCCGCCCCCCGCCCTCGTCACAAAGCCGCGCGGTCCCGGCCGGACACTCACGTCCCCCATCCACAGGCTGGCGGCCATACTGCTCCCGCAGGCCCCGCGGCGGGTTCAGCGGGGCCGCGCGTTCCGCCTCCCGGCCCGGCCCCGGCCCCGGCCCGGCCCCGCCGCCGCCGCCCCTCCCTCTGTCCCTCCCCCGGTGCCCCGGTCCCTCGGTCCCTCCCCCGGTCCCTCCCGCCGCCGCCCGGCCCGGCCCCGCCGCCTCCTCCGCGGCCCCAGCGGGCGGAGAGAGCGGCGCCCCCGCCGCCGCAGCGTCCCCTGGCGGCAGGAGGAGCGACAGCCGCGGGAGGGAGCCGGTGGGAGAGGGCGGGGGTTTGGGGCAACTTGAGGAGGGTTTGGGGCAACTGCAGCTACCTGGAAGGAGATTGTAGTGAGGTGGGGGACCTGTCTCGTCTACAGTGCCTGCAGTGAGAAGGCAAGGGGAAATGGCCTTAAGCTGAGACAGAAGATTCAGATATTAGAAAAAAATCACAGAATGTGCTGAGTTGGGAGGGACCACAGGGATCACCGAGACCAACTCTTAGCCCTGCACAGGACATTCGAACAATCCCATCCTGTGCCTGAGAGCATTGTCCAAACGCTCCTGGAGCTCTGGCAGCCTTGGGGTTATGACCATTCCATGGGGAGCCTGGGCAGTGCCCGATCACCCTCTGGGGGAAGGACCTTTTACTGATATCCAACCTAACCCTACCCTGACACAGCTCCATGCTGTGACAAGCGCTTTGGTCATCTCTTCAAGGCACCACCGCTGTCGGAGCTGGCACAGGGTTTACAAAGTCGGACAGTTTTTGGCAATGTTGAAAGGCCAAAGACCTGATGTGGGGTTTTTTTGTGGTAGCGAGGTTTGTTTTTTTGTGGTAGAGAGGCCATGATCCCGGCTCCCCTCCACCCAACGGGGCAGCAGCTGCATCAGGAGCTTCGAATCCCAGCCGAACTGGGGCTCTGAGCTTAGACCACTGCCTCTTCACAGAGACAGAAGATCCATCCTCGGGGTCATCAGCCCAGAACGTGGCGCTGGATTGGGTACGGTGTGATCCTCTTCTCTTGTTTACTTCCGCAGGCCTTCGACAGCAAGCGTGGTAATTCCTGGAGAAGATGAGCCCCCTCGTTACGACGGAGCAGAGACGAGCGCGCCCGAGAGCCGGCTGGTATTTTCGGCATCCCGAGAGCCGGTTGGAATTTCGGCATCTCCCGTCACGGGTGAGTCCTGTGCCCTGTTACGGAACGCCAGGCATGGGCTGAATCCCTGGCTGTGGTTGTGCAGGCGCTGCCGCACGCCATAAATCCAGCTCCTGGCGACAGGGACACTCAAAAGCCTCCGCGCCATTTTCGCCGCGGTGGTTCGGGCTCCGGGCGAGCCGGGCGGTGGCTCCGCCGGTCGTATCCCGGGAGAGGGCAGCAAGAGCCCGCCGGTGTCGGGTGGAGGGGAGGTTTTCCGGTGCAGGCACTGGGCAGCCTCGCGTGATGGAGCCAATTCTGGAACTCCTTCCCAAGTGTTGTGTGAGTGTCCGCTCAAATCTTGCCCTGCAACATCCCTCTTCCATGACTAATGCCTGAAACCCACCGGGAGCGGAACGGAGAATTCTTCGCTCTGCTTTCCCTTGCGGACAAAGCGTATGTTGAACATTTGATCCTTCCTACATTCCTGTAAGAGACTGTGAGAATCCTTCATCCTCATTCTGAGCAGGATCTGCATCTCTCATCACGCTGCAGCACGGCCAGTATTGGCTGCTCTAGAATATCAAGTCTTGGGGGGTGCAAGACATGAGATTAACACAGTTTATGTGTTTTCTGAGTCCCTAGAGCACCCTCAGGTCATTTTTTTCCAAGTTCTTCCCTAAAAGGTAAAATGTAGCATGAAATCAGGCAGCAAGACCCACAGCTGAGAACTCGGCTGAATGAAGACCTTGGGTTGTCAAGTTGCACTTTTTGTGCCTTGGTGTCACTGGCAACCTGGTCTCTTGCAAACTCACCCCCTTTGAAGCCCCTGCTGTGTCTGCCTTTCAGGTGTCAGCTTCCAGAATGGTTTTATTTTCCCGGCATGGCAATTTATCCACTGGTTAACTTGGAGCTCTCCTCTGCAGAGCCCACAAAGCTGTCGCTCATTCTCTGTTATTACTTATAAAACCCAGTAGTTCTTTGTCATTTGATGAAGTGAGTCCAGTGCCTTTAATAACCCCTTTCTGTTTTTTTCCTTCCAACAGAGTAACACAAAATTTGCTTTTCCTAGGATAATCCATAGAGATGGATGCTGGGCAATGAAAATGCAGAAGGTTGTGATTGTGTTGGACCAGGAGAAGACAAGAAGTTTGTATTCGGTGTTATATCTGAAGTGACTGCTATTTATGCTCTTAACCTTGTGACAGAGCAAAAACAGTGCCAGGAGCATGTTATTATGTGAAAAACTGTTTATTCTCCTTTAAAAATTTATGAACTGGCAAAGAGGCCGTGACAGGAAGACGTGGGCATTCCTCTGTCCCGAATGTGTGTGTCAGAAGCCAAACATATGTGTCCCTTGTTCCCTCTGCTGGGAGAGCAGGTATTTCTGGATCTAGGAACTTGGTCCTAAAAACTGCTGAGTAAATTCTAATTAGTGTTTACTGGAATCCACTGGAAAGGTGGTCCCTGAGCCCAATTTCACCTGGTCTCTGGGAGCTGTAGCCTGTTGGAGGCACCAGTCCTGCAGGCTTCAGAGCTCTTTGAACTCTTGGTAACTTTGATTGGAGTTAAGGGTCACTCAGTACCTCCCGGGAGGAGGCCCTGACTGGTTTCAACTTTTAAAATAAATGGTTTTGATCTTGAGAATCTGGCCTGGGAGATTTTAATTTGTATTTGCTGGTTTTAGCTTGCACTTGAAACTGACTCAAATGGGTTTTGTGCCCTCAGTACTGGATGTTACTGTGTTAGAACCTTCCCTTTGTTGGTCTTGCAGGTCCAAGTCAGTCCTTCGTCTTAGGCAACTGTAGCCAATGGACTGAGATCAGGGATTAATTTGGCCAGGGATAATTGAAATGATAAATAAAATAAAGCAAAACAAAACAAAACAAAGAGCAAAACTTTTGAGTTTGGAATAGCTTCTGAGATTCTGAAAGCAATTGAAGTAATCCAGAAGAAAATATGCCATGGAATCTGTTTTCCATTATTGCATGAGATAGTATGTCTTAAAATTTGATCAAATCCATCTCTTCATTACAAAGATAATGCAGCTCATAGTGATGTAGAGATCTGGGGTCTTTTTCAATGTAGAATTTACAAATTATTGTAGACTTGACATTCTTATTTATTGATGATTCGCTGTTCCTGTCATGATCTCACAGCAAGTAAAAATAATTTCTGATTGATTTCTAGGTGCCAGTGGTATTTTTGAAAGATATTGTAGTAAAGGCTCATATTGATACATTTGTGCCTTCTAGCTTTTTTATCCAGACTCAGTCTCTTGCATATAATCAAGGTGCAGTGGGAGAGACTTGATGTCCTCTCTTGCCTTCTATTTAAGAAAAAAGTGCAGTCATTTATGTGACAGTCCTATATTCATATTTCTCTGGGTTTTGTGAGATTCCCCGACAAAGCCAAGATCGAAGGACAAGGACAGTCCATTCTTTTTGCTTTAAGGGGATGTATTTCCAGCTTCAGTGGTTTCTAAGTGGAATGACTGTGAGCAACAACGCAAGGAGTTCAGTGTGAGGAATAGCTGAGCACATCCATGAGCGAGTGGGGCCAGAGGAATTTATTCCCAGGGCTGTCAGTTTTGCCGTCTAGGAACACATGTGCTCCTCTTGCTGGTTTTGCATTCCTATTCCCACACCATCAGTCAATCTCCATTCCTCTGTAGTTTTTATCCTCTTCATATCTTCACTGAGGGATGTCCTTACTCACTCCTCAGAGGGAATTTCTTTGGAGACCTCATCTATCCTCCACAGGGATCAAATCATAGACTGCTGTGTCTCACCAGGATTCAGCAAGGGCTATCTCAGACTGTGGATGTAATTCACCAGGAGTAGGGTCAAAAAGACCTTGTTTTCTCCCTTGGTAATACAGGGAATTCACCCTCAGAGAATTTATGAAAAGGTCAATTGGTCAAATAAGAGTGCTCTGGATGTTCACAGGAATAATTTACTAACTGGCAGGGCTTGTTTGTTTACATCCTCCATACAGATCCCACGGAACAGACTTAATCCTGGGTCTGGATATTTGATTGTGAGTAGCTCTTGGGATATCTGTCGGCATGTTTGTAGTCCATACACAGTCAGCTGTGGGATCTTATGCTAATGATGTTTTAAGATAAAATAAATAAATGAGCTTTTCCACTCCACCAGTGAACATCCCAAAGTGTTCAGCTAATGGCCCAGTACAAACAGTTCTGGTGCTGAAAACAAGCCCCAGTCTGTTCAAATCGATTCTAAGGCAACAGAAAACCCAGTGGGTCATGCAAGTGCCTTGTTTGAATGGAGCCAGCACAGGGGAAGGAACAGTGCAAGGCTGGGAGAGAAAGAGGGAGAGCTGAAGGCTGAGACAGTGGATTCATCAGGGTATCCATGCTGAAAACAGCACAACTGGAAGGTAGCAGTACCAGGTGATCAGTTTTCACTGCAGGAGCTGGCACAAGTCTCTGCTGCACCCCTGACTCTCAGGTGGGCACCTGTGTGTGTGTGTCTGTGCATGTATGTGTGTAGCAGTGTGGGATGTGTGGGAGAAGGGCTGCTCTTCACTTTAGGCTACTAATTGAAGCACATCAAAAAGATGCCTGGAGTTAAGGGGGTAAATCAGGGCTCTTTTCTCTTAATCCCTTCTGTAAAATGCAGTTAAAAGAACTTTCTTTGCATTCCAGTTTGGCCAAGCTCCAACCAGTGTGTGGAGTGTTCAGTTTGTTCTTCACTGACTGTGTGTATTTTGCACAGTAAGTTAAAATCTGGACTTGTGGTAGAGCGTGGCACCCATGTCGTGAAGCCACGGCAAAGCTGAGCATGGGGTGGCAGAGCAGAAGCATGTGGTGGTCTCACCCCAGTTATGTGACATTTGGGTCTTCCTGCAGCCTTAAAACTGAGCTGGAAACACAGCATCAAGTGGAGATGGCTGGAAATGTCTTGCACGACTCCACAAATGGTCACTGATCGGAAAAATAACACTTGAGGGACTCGTGGATCAGTTTCTGAGCAGTTACGAATCTATCCTTGCCTGGATGGTGCTGGAGATGCACCAAGAAAGCTCCTCAGAGCCCTATCCCTCATCTCTTTTGTCTCTCCAGAAGCTTGTGCAGTTGAATTAATATTTATTTTTGGTGCATTTCTTCCTGTAAGTCTGGAAGAGGTAGATCGGGTTCTCCTAGACAAGCAAGGAAAACCAGAGTGGATTTGTAGGAATGGGAATTTGCTCAGTGGTGGCACAGCGGAGATTGATGTGGAGGTTTTAGGGGACCACAATTTACCAGTTGGTGCTTTGTTAAAAAAAAAAAAAAAAAAAAGGCTTTTCATCTGGGAGTCATTGATGCACTGAGGGAGAGAAGGACACACTGGAGAACAAAGGAGACCCAAAAGAACAACCAGAGGTCTAAAACTCTGGAGCTACGGAGGAAGCTGGAGGAACTGGATTTATTTAATCCAGAAATCAAAGATGAAGGGTAGGATTTGCTAAGGACTGTCTTCCAGTGGTCAAAGGTAAGAGGCTGAATCTGTTCTCTGACTGCTGTAGAAAGTATGGGGAGGTGCTGAACTTCCAGCAAAACACATTTCAAGAAGCTTTTTCCAGGTTTTCACTTATTAGACAGCAGGCTTCACATGGGAGTTTCTGTGGGTTTTTTACCATAGCATACCCCCTGAATATGGTGTCCCTGTGCTGGGTAATGCATGTGGAGGCTGGATCACGTCTTTGAGGGAGTAAAGATTGCTCCTCTGGGCTTGGGATGAGATTCAGTGGCATTGGGAAGCAGGGAATTTGAATGGGTGGGAGAGGTATAGCTGCGTGCAAAGATCTGGCTTGCAGAAATGTCCAGTGCCATCTGCAAATCTCCCATGGACTCAGGGAATTTTCACATTTACACCACAGCACTGGAACTGACTACACAGAATAAACCAGGATAAATTCCCAATCTGACCATTTCTGTGAATGAGACCATCACAGTTACAATTACTGGGTAGATGATGTCAAGGGAATTTTCTAAGGATTTAACCCTTATATTTAAAAAAACCCCCAATCAGTCCTGAGGAATGAGAAAGGGAGGGAAGATAAGATTATATCCACACCTCTTCCAGGATGGAATACCTGTAGTTTTCGCATCCTGCAGGGTACATTAAGTCTGTAAGGCTGATCTAAGTTTATCTGGGCAGAGTAAATTAAATAAAACCCTGAAATTCTCTGGATTTGATGGAGTGGTACCAATTTTGGGTGCCAGTGGGGGAAAGTTCTGCCCTAAAGAGGCCGACTGAATGGATTATTTCAGTGAACAGAGAGACACTTGAATGTTTTCTTGATTGCCAAAAGTCCAGTTTACCAAGAGCTGCTTTCTTAGAGGTGGTTTGTCACTGAAAAAAAAAAAAAAATCAGAGAAATCAGTCAAACATTTACATTGCTTCTTTGATTCCAACAAACATGGACCAGGGAATTAGGGTGGGAATCTTGAAAAGTTTTCTCTAAAGTTTAAAGGGGATAAAATCTTGCTGTCTGAACTCTTTGGCTTGGGGTTGCAGAAGGAAATTTTGGTTTCCTTATTTCTGCTTGCAAGGTTTTTATCAGGCTCTGGGACAGGAGTACAGTGGGACAATTTTTCCTGATCTTGCTCTTGTTTTAATGAATGCTGAAAAACTGAAGGGAAGGTAGAAATCCCCTCTTTTTTCAGGCTAAAAGCTCAACAGGTTTTCAGAGGCTTGGGCTTTGCAACTAAGGTTTTGTGTGGGTTTTTTGATTTTTAAATTTCAACCTATTTTCTCCTGTTTCAGTGTTCTTTGCATTGAAGATATATAGAGATAATTTCAAATCCTCTGAAGTGGTTTTCCAGGTATTCTTTGGTTTTGTTGGAAGAGAGCTAGTGTCCATATCAAAGGCACCCAGTAAAAAATTAATAATTTACTTCTTTTGTGTGGCAGGGAGGTTAATGGGGCCACCAGGGCTGCAGCTGTCCCAGGGTGACAAACTTTGATCTCCCTGACTGCTTTGGAATTGCTTGGAAGCCCCAAAGCTCCTGGGTTTTCCATGGAGTGATGTTGCTTTCAGAATTACACCTGCCTGCTCAGCACAGGGCTCTGGACCTGAAGAAACACAACAAAAACACCCATGAAAGCACCTAGTTTAAAGTTCCTGCTCCTCTTGTTGCCTCTTGTTGTTGTACTGAAAAATTAACTGTGTCCAACCCCATCTGATGGGATGAAGGGGAATCTGTGACTGCAGTTCAAGAGGGGAGCAGAGATAAAAGATCCATCCCAGATGGATTCAGTCATTTTAATCCCCTAGTTGTTCTCCTATTTATAGTGAGTTACTAGTTCTTGGACAAGGTAGGATTTAATGGGAGTCTGGTGTGATTCAGTTCTTCAACAAAAGCATCCTTTCTCTGCAAAGTTAGTTACTCATTTGCACCAAATGGGGCATGAAAAACAGAATTTAAGGATCTAATTAGCATTTGCTTCTCCTTTCAACAGATCAGTCTTTACACTCATAAACTTGGTGATAAAACTATTTTCAGTTACTTTCCACTCGTCTGAGAATCTTCCAGCCGCCACAGAATCTGAATTTCCAGGTTAAGAAAACAAATATATAAAAAGAAAAGCTAGAAATACTATTCTGCTACTTTTATAAAACGACAAATGTCTTTTTTGTGTGCATTTGTATTCATTTTTAGCGCATCAGTGATTACTGTATGTGCTAGAAGTACCTGTTAACATTAAAGCTCCTTCACAAATCTTTTGTTCTGACATATCTTGAGTGGGCACAGTTAAAAAAAATAAAATATTTTATCCTGATTTGACTTATTCCCATATAGGAATAGGTAGCATAAGGTACCATTATGACGATCTGACTGTGTCTAAGTAAAGTAACAGACTGGCATAATTAAAGCAGTGTTGGAAAGCTATAGGTTAATGTTATTGCTTTGGACATAAACCAAGGAATGTTAGAATTTTTTTTAAAAAGTGTTTCTTCTCAGAAGTCAGGTCTACAGGATTTGATTCAGAGTTCTTAATTCTGAAAAGCATTTTGAAGTTTGCTAAAGGTGCCATTTTTAGTCATAAAAATAACAAAATGAAAAATACAGAAGTATATTTATAGTAAGAATAATGAAGATTTATAGGGTAATGATAGTTACAGTAGTCCTGGCCTAGGAACCCTATATTGAACAGAGTGAGTGAATGTTTGGCTTTTAAAAAGAGAGAGAGGAAAAAAAATCAAGAAACAGATGAATAATGAAAAACAAATCCTTTCTCTGGTGAAAAGCCAGACCTGTGTTTTGAAAATGAAATGTTTTTTTGGGTTAAGCAGTTAAAAAAATGGACTTGATTTTTTGCAGCAGCTTGGATTTATTATTGGAACCAGTTGGCTGTGCCATAGAGGAGAGGAATTTTCTGGTAATTAAAGGAGGAACTGGGAGTCAGAAGCAGTAGGGTCTGTTTCTGGCTTGGGCACTAGCACGCAATGGAGCCTTGGGAAATGCTGCCTCGTTTGTACCTTGGCTTTCCCAGCCATAAAATGGGGCTAAGAAAAGAATCCCACCTCGCAAAGTGCATGCACTAATTAAAGAGCATTGCCACAGCACCTTACGTTCATTAATGCTGGACGAGTGATTTTCACAAGGACATACTTTAACTGCTTTTGAAAAACCCTGCCCTAAACATTTACCAACCTGATTGCCCAGATTCCTAAATCCACGTGTGGCCATCTAATTGGAAAGGGTCTGATTTCCAGAGGTCTGTCTGCTGGTGGAAAAGAACATGATGGGGGAGTGTTTTATGCCTGATCTATGAAAAGAGAAGGATCACAGGACTCCCTCCCACTGGGATCCTGCCATTTGCCTTGCCCATTCCACAGGATTTCCCCACTCCCAGCAGTGAGGTGTGACCCCCGCAGTCTCCATCACGCCTCTCCAGAGGCAGGTGGGGAATGGTCAGCCCAGGTCATTCATGCAAGGGATGGTCTCTGGTGGGTGCAGACAGGTCCTGCTGGAACAGCTCTGTCAGGAAAGGAGCAGAGTTAATCTGAACATCCTCACTGGAGTTAAACCAGTATCCCTGAGGCCCCAAATCCAACTAGGCTCATCTCTCCTGGTCATTCAATTCCTAAGTCACCATCTGTCAGCATTAAACTGCTCAGCCAGCCCTTCCTCCAGCCAATGTCATGGTCAGTGAGTGAAAGGAATGGCCTTGGACACCATCTCTCCCTCCCCGGAGCAGAGGAAACATGCGCTGACAAGACAAGAAATTTTCCTGAACCACAAGGACCTGGAGCTCCTCTCCTGCCTTCCTGTGGGCCTTACCCAGATTTCAGCCTGGGTCTTTAAACATTATTAATAGCACAGGTTGCATTAACAGGTTTGTGTTTTTCTTCTTCTGTCAACCAAGTTATTCAATTGAGACTTTCGGGTTGTTTTTGTTCAAAGTATCAGAGACGGACCCAAGAATGTGGCAGTCCTGCAGGACAATGATCCCTTGTCACTAATGGGCAGCCAAGTGGGATTTTTCTGTGTGGGAGGTTCTCAGTCAGCAGTGGACAAGCTCTCAAGTCTCCAGTGAAAAACAAATAGCTCCAAACTGGGGCAGGATTGGGTTTCACAAGTATTTCTTTACAGCAGCAGTACATCTCCAGAACCCAGTCACGTTCTCCTTGTTGCAGATGATTTTTCCAGAACCCAGCCATGTTCTCCTTGCTATGGCTAATTTTTCCAGAACCCAGTCACATTCTCCTTTCTGTGACTGATCCCCTCTGCACCACCACTGTTCGTTCCCCTCTCTCATTCTGTTGTACCATTTGCATGGCTGTGCGATGGCCTAGCTTTTGGAATTATCTCAATTCCAAAAGAAAACCAGGACAAAATCCCCCTTTGTTTTTGTTTTTTCATCCTGTTAGGTTATTTTTATTTCAGGTCAGTTCCCTAATCCATATTTCAGCTGCAGAAAAAAAGCTGTGGAGACAGTGAGAAAGTGAGAAGGAGTGGAAATACAGGAGTTTGTGTGACTGGAGGCTGAGCCAGACCAAAAGGAGCTCCCTTGTTCTCCTCTTTGAGGTCCTCTCCTCTCACAAGGACCTCAAAGTGAGTCTTGACTGCAAGGCGCACGTGTGTGGTTGGGTGTTTGTGTCGAAGGAGACAGTTTGTGTCTTTGGTATTTGGTCACTGGGTAGAAAGTGCTGGTATTTGTTGGGTATAAAAGCTCTGCCATAGCCAGCAAGCTCCCAGACTGGCTCTGGGTTTGCAGGGAGAAAAGGTGATGTATGGATGGGAAAGTGCTAGGTTCCCTACATTTCAGGAGTGACTTTCTAAGTCCTGCAAGTTCAAAAATTAGTGTGTGACTTTTCATTCTTCAAATGGCACCTCTCTGTGTGCTAATTTAGGAAAGGAACTGGTCATTATCCATGGTGGAATATCGGATGTATCTGATGGTCCAACAGGTGACGTTTTGCTGGCTACTGGGGACCTTATAAAGGTGTTCTCATAAAACCTCTGCAGTACAAGGATTTAGACACAGGGAAGAGAAGTTCTAGTTTTAAAAGTGCTAAGCCCTTCCTGCAAATGAATGATTCCATCTTCTCCTGCTTCCTGCTGGAGTTGCTGGTGCTTGGTGCCTGCCAGAAGGGATCTGGAGCTGGCACACAGGCAAGCTGTTCTGCTGCCTTTGGAGAAAGGTGTTATTTTGCCTAGCAAAGCAAGGGAAGGAGTGTTGAGAAACATTCATGCAGCCAAGTAATGTGCAGGATGGGGAGCATTCTGTCCTCCATGATGCCTGCACTGATCCTCACAAGGAGTTAAACAAGGCGGAGTGAGTAGATGGTGGGCTGGTTCTCTCTTGAATAGGCTTTTTTTTCCACAGGAAGATGGACTGAGAAGATTTAAAGTTCAACTCTGTTTATCTCAGATTTATTCTGGAGTGTAATATGTATTGTAAACAACTTTCTTCATAGAAAAGTATGTGCATGAAGACCAGTCTGGTTTATTTTCTCTGTTGTTCAGATGTAGCCCAAACTGGTACGAGTTCCTAGTTTTCCATAAACATTAATGCTTTTAAAAACAAGCCCAACATGTAATTTCACTTACTGTAGGCTTTGTGTTTGTCACGCAGAACAACAGCCACAGCAGAGCACAAGCTCTGAATGGCCACCCTCAACACAAAGTGCTCTGGTTTCTGGTGCAGAGTCAGGGTATCCCTGAAGGATGTGAACAAACCTGGGGCTGGTCTCTTCATCTGGAATGCCCAGTTCCCTTGGTGGGGTGCCTGGGATGTGCTCTGGCTTTGCTCACCCTCCCTCTTTCTGTGTGGGGTCATAGCACTTGGGAAGGGGAGATCAGAGACATTCTTTCCTTATGATCAGGCTGGATCTCTCTTCTTGTTGATTCCATAATGCCTGAGAGAGCAACTCTACCTCCCTCCTGGGGCCAAACTCAACCCCTAACAAGGCGTCCTTTTCCCTGAGGTTGCTGCTGACCTTCGGTTCACTCTCAACAGCTGTGTCAACCTGAGAGCCCTGGAGCCTGTCCTGGCCTGGCAGTCTCTCTGCCTGAATCACTGAGACTGACTGGGAAGTCACTGGAAATGAACTCGAAGCACCAAAGCCTCTGGCATGTGATCCATTGGGGTCAGATTTTGGGTCCATCCATTGGTTGCTTATCCCCAGTTAAGTGTTGATAGCAGCTGAGGTCCCACCCAATGTGACAAGGCTTAGAACTGTAAATATTCCTGGCATACATGTAACTGCAGCCAGCCTTTTCATATGGAGTGTGGGCAAAGCAGTGCTCCCTAGTTATGGATTACTACACAAATACTGCATGTGTTTGCTCAATGAGTTGGAGATATTTGGATGTCAACTTCAGCACCTCAAGACATCCCCAAATCTCCAAAATAGGCTGTTGTTGGAGCTAAAGCTCTGAATCAGAAGAGTTTAGTTGTGGAGGTGAATGGATCACCTTTAAACTGGTGAGGAGATGAGAGGGAAACTAGGCTCTTGAGTTCCCTTGAGACCTGTGAAATGACCACTTGAGTTTTTTCACAGAGCTACATTTTCTCCGTTGCTGTTTAACTAATTTCTTTGCTGGTAACTGCAGCAATGAAGTGAAGACCTAGAGCACCAGAGCAGCTTTGGAGCAGAGTGAAAAAGACACAGGGTTGTGTTCTCTCCTTGATTTCTACCTCAGCCTTATCCTACACTCCCATGTGGAAGGAGAGCTGGATCTTGTCACAGACTCTGAACAGGGCTGGCAGCCCAGCACACTATCCCATCCCAGCTGGAAGTACCTCTGAGAGACAACAGTGATCCCATGGTTCAGGACAGAACAGGTCCTGTGTGATCTGTATTGAACATCCACCTCTTGAGCAGATCTTTGTTCTGGGGCTTTTGCAACATCCTGTAACATCTTTGAATTCAGGTCTTTGCTCTCTTTGGTCCATGTGGAATCTCAAGAGCTCGTTCAACTCCGAGCACATCTCCTTGGCTCTATCTGAAACCTGTATTTGGGAGTTTTGGGGCAGAACTGGACAGCAGGAATTCAGTTGGCTGCATGAAAAAGAAACCTTTATCCATGTACTGCATCAGGCCTTGCGTGGCCAGCAATATCCATCTGTGGAAGGGGATGTGGCATCCCTCTGATATGCCAAGAGCAGGTGGTTCCTGCCAGGAGCAGGATGCTGGGTTTGCTGGGCTTCGGGACAGCCATCCTCGTGTTCCCCAGCCTGGATGGTGGATGAAATCTCTTGTCTCAGCTCAGCGCTGCATTTAGCAGCTGAGTGAAGGGAGGAACAGCCTCCTGAGGAGCTGGGTGGACAGAGCAGCATGTGTGGGATGGAAGGGCCTTGCCTTCTGTCTCAGGAGAGCATGGGGGGTTCGGAGGGGAGCTTTTCTGGCAAGCAATGAACTTGTTCAAATAAACAAAAGGCTAAAAACAGCTCGTCCTCAGCCCCCTTTAGAAACCCTGCAGCAGATGTTGTCAGTGACTGTAGGTCCTTGTTGGGAATCCCATGGATAATCACTGGCAGCAGGGGAACACATGGCAGTACACAGCAGCTCAGAGAGGGCCCTCTGTTCTCTGAAATTACTGGAATATCTGTCCTGTCTGTGCTGATGGAAACACGGCAGAGTGAGCAGAACTGCCCTGTGCTGCTGGCTTGGCCATGCCCAGGCTCTGTGGCCTCCAGCAAGTTCCTCCTTTGCACTGTAGATCCTTCTCTGTGTGGTGAGGTCAGGGATAGGCAGCTGCTTCCCTGGGGATTCTTGGCTGGGCTTTTAAACTTTGCAAGGTGCAACTGGAAGGGACTCTGTTCAGAATAGGTACATGTTCAATATTGGTCTAATTATTTACATCATCAAAGATGAGCAGGGGCTGAGAAGTTCCACCAAAAGCTCAGTTTGTTACAAGACCATTTTTTTTTGCCACCAGTGAAAATGAGAAATGCTGCAAAGAGATAAAGAGGCTGGGTATGATCAAGGTGACACTGGACCAGGCTTGGCCTCTCCCACATTAAATGCTTTTCTCTCGTTTCGATGCACTGTGAGTTCATCTTTTTGGCTCTGTGTCGTGGAGAAACTAACTCTATCCCATCTGAAAGTGGGACATTGTTACAAGGCGACTTGCGTTTCAGGCACAGTGATAGCTGTGTGAGGTGGCTGGGGCTAGGAAGGGCAGGACTAAAGAACTGAGTGTGGCTCCAGTGTGTGAGAAAGGAGCAGGGAATTCGGGATTAAAGGAGTGAAAGGAGGAGTCAGATGCTCCTGTGCTGTGCTGTGTCAGGTGCTCCCTTCCTGCTCCTTTCTGTACATTGCTGTCAAGTCTCATGGCATGTAGACAGGAAATAAATACTTGTTTCCTTGGATTCATGGACTTCCTTCCTTTCAGAGAAATTGAATGGAGGCATAAGGTGGGAATAACTGTCAGAGTCTTGAATTTAAGGGCATAGTGGCGTTTTTTCCCCCTGTGAATATGGAAACCTCTTTCAGATCTGTCCGCATCCAGTGCAGCCAATTGATTGTCCCATGGTAAGAATTCACCAGCTAAGCAAAGCCTAAACCTATAAAATCCCGGAATGTGATTCTCGGCAGGACTATGCAAAGCAACCGTATCATTCCTGTTACACCCGAACACTGCAGACCTGTCTGGGAAGTGACAAGATTTTATAGCCATGCTCTGAAATGTTTTATGGTTTAGGGGCATCCCAGGGACACAGCAAAGCATTTTTCATGGAGCTGTGAATTTGCTTATGCGTGGAAATTTCCTATGGGTGGGGCATCTAGAAGGAGGGAATGAATCTTGGACAGGTGCTCATGTGAAAATATACAGACCCACACATGGGCTCCACAAACACAACAAGCTGGATCCAGCTCTTTCTCAAAACAGACTTTTCTCTTCTGTTTCTTATTGTATTCCTTCTTGAGGCTTTTCCAGCATTCCTCGTTGGAATTTATAATCTGTCTATTTTATAATTTATCATGGCTTCTAGTCCCAGACTCAGTGCAACTCACATCCCTCCCGATGAAGCAGTAGCAGATTGTTCCCATCTGATTTCATTCCTGCTAATCCTGAGAAGCTGCAATTGAGTTAAAAACTCACGTGTGTAGTTAACATGTCAGGAAGCACCAAAACAAAAGCGTGTGAGGCCAAGGAGAAGTGACCGGACTGTTTAACGTGATTGGAAATCAAGCTAGGAATACTCGGAATTATCTCATGGAAGTGACTGTACCTGATTCACTGTAGCTTAGTTATTTTATCTTCTGAGTCTTCTCATCCCTGAAAGTGGCCATTTCATATTTCTGGGAAAGCCTGGCAGCTCCCTTTATTTGGGTAGCACTGGTCACAACAATCCATCATTCACAGACGTGGTGTTAGTGCAGCAGGAAGTGCACCTGGAGCAGTGGAAGGTCAAATAGCTGCAGCTTTTCTGCAGGGAAAGAAAATACGTTCTCTCCGGCACTGAAAAACTTCCTAAAACTGTGATACTGTGAAACTTGCCAGGAGATCTCCAAATAGATATTTATCAGTTTATATGAAACCAGTTCTCCTTTGGGCCATAAGGTTTGAAATTCCTAGATCTCAAAGAAGGCAAGGGAAATATAGGGAAGTGGTTCTGCAGGAAATCCTTCTCTGTCTTGTTGTGCAGGTTTGTATTGATGAGACCTGAATGACTTAAGGGCTTCCAAAAGGCTGGATATCAGGAAAAGGTTCTTGCCCCAGAGGGTAGCTGGGCACTGACCAGGCTCCCCAGGGAAGGCTCCCACAACTCCAGGAGCGTTTGGACAACGCTCTCAGGCACTGGGTGGGATTGTTGGGGTGTCTGTACAGGGCCAGGGGTTGGACTCCATCCTTGTGGGTCCCTTCCAAGTTGGGACATTCTATGATTCTGTGAAACCCTGCAGCATTAAAACCCATTAGAAACTCCCACATGGACCTTCCCTAAACTCTTTCCATAAAAGACTGCACTAGAAACAGTCGATCCGCACTCTCGCTCTGCACGCACTTCCTTCTCATTAAAGAGGAATGGGAACTTTCTTATCTTGCCTTGGCCAGGAAACACCACAGATCTGTCACTTACAGGAATTAATTCTTTCTTTACCCTTACCAAGAGCAAGATTGGCCTACAAAGTCTAGAATACACTTTTTGCTTTGGATTCCCTACTGTCTTGGTAATCCAAGCAACTGGTTAGAAACCTTTGCAGTGGGCTATCTGGGAGCAGAGTTATCACTCCAGTACAAGCCATGCTTTGAAACCTCTTGGCTCTAGTTTGCCTCGGAAAGTTATAAATACTGTTCCCAGCACAAACATTCTCCATGTCTGAGAGCTAATGAGCCCAACAGCTGCACGGGGGCTGTCCACCAGGAAACACTAAGCCACGTGAAAAAGATTTGAACATGCCCAGATACTCTAAGTGGTTGAATGTGTGGCTAAAATGCAGGGATTTTCCCGCATCTAATTTATACCTCCAGATGAAACTGTCCTTTACTGACCCTCTTTGACACCTGCAATTATCAGGACAAGACCAGCACAGACCATCATCTCTGTGACACTGGTGCAAATCCAGCTGTTTTTAATAAAATGAGCTATGTTTATGGAAGGAAGAGACCATAAAGTGTCAAAAACTTCTCTCTGAGGAAAGTATGCATTTTAGTAAGGATCCATTTGAAATGTACCACATGCAGACAAGTATTCGCTGATACACTCTGACTCTCTGAACACCTTCAAGTCCAAAGCACCAGTAAATCCACTTTATTTTGCCAGCTAAACTGGGTTTATGGCTGCTTTGCACTACCAGAAAAAGGAAAGGTGTCCTGGCTCCTGTTGACACATCTGATCTAAAGTATCCAAGAATTTATAAACAGGATCTAGGAACTATTTGAAGAACCAAATAACTTTGTAAATTTGGATCAACACAAGTAGAATTCACTTCAGAAGTGACATAAACAGGAGACAACTGTGTATCAAAAGTAAGTTAATCAGGATAAGTGTGCAAGCGATCTTGCAGTTCATGGAACCATAGAATGCCCTGAGTTGGATGGATCCAACTCCTGGACCTGCACAGGACAACCACAAAAATACCACTATGTGCCTGAGAGCATTGGCCAAACACTTCTCCGTTGTGAGAACCTGGGTTCATGTGCAAAGACAAATATTCTGCAGGGAAATCTGCTTCTCAGCCCTCCTTTGGGAGGATCACACCTTTCCTGAAAGACTTTTTCCCATTGGTGCTCGTCAGATCTCAAACTTCCACCAGGGTTACAAATGGCCCGCTGAAACTAAAATGCAGTTGCACCTCACTGTACACAACAGCAAAAACTCTCAGGTGGATCTCAAAGCCACACCTAATCCTGGTTTAGAAAAGCCCCTCTGACTCTGCCTGCACTTCTGGAAACCCTGAGAGCAACAGCAGTTGTATTAAAGGACATTCTGTATCCTTAAATTCCTGACTGGGGGCTGTGGGAACCATTCTTTTCGCCTGACTCATGTTGACTTAAATCCAAGTGACTTTTAGTTCAGGCAAAGTCAAGCCCAGGTTGTGAACAGGATCTTTCCACTCATGTTCCCAGTAAGGCTGCTTCTTCTTAAAGAGAAAAACAAATAAACTGGGTAAGCTGAACACAGTAAATAATTTTGTCTCTTGTTTTGGACTAAAAATTCCCAGTTGCTTAAGTGAAAATTGCTGTGACTTAGAGAAATGTGTCCCGAGGCTCCTCTATTGTTTGTCCGTCTATCATTAATCACTGGAAGAGCCTTTCCCTAAGAAATGCCATTGGTCAGTTTGCTTTTAGTAGCTCCAGGCTGGATGCTGATCTGGTTCCTCTGCTTGCATCTGGCATGAGTTTGGTGAAGGAAGTGGCGTGACTTGGAATTTATAGCTGTGTGAACGAGAGCAGAGGCAACCATCTGAAGCTTTCTCAGATCTTTAGCATCTGGAGAACATCACAAATTTACTAAAACACCCAAACATCCAGTAATAACTGCTCTGACATCCTGGTCATGACATTCTTTCTAGCAGGGAGACTAGGCAAGGGTGGGAAAAGAACAAAAGCAGTGGGGGGTAAAAGAAGCAATGAGCAATGTGGACTTCATTTGCTCATGGAAATGGACAGGATACACTGTTCATGCTGGGTTTTCCCTGCTCCTGGCCTTTTGGATTCAGTGGAATTACTCCTGATTTACACCCGTTCAAGTGGAACAGGTTCACTCCCCTTTTCTTCAGCAAAACAAACATTTGTTACTTGGAACACAGGATTCTTAAAATTTGACCCGTAGCTGAGCAGAAATTCTCAGTAGTGCAAGAATTTGTGTTTCTTTAGTTCGTAAACAAAGAAATAGCCCTTGGAGGGAGTGTGTGGATCAATGCCACAGGGATGGCAGAGGGACGGTTCTGGGTGTGGTGTGACTGGGCATTCATCCTGCCACGGGCACAGCAGCTCCATGTGCATCCCACAGGAATGTGGAGGAGCAGGATGCTCTAACATGAGAGGATTGAGCTTTGGGAATGCTGACAGCAGCTCCTCTGCTGGCTCGGGGCCCTCAGGCAGAGCAGGACCTTGATCAAAACAAGCCCAACTGCCAGAAGGAATCAAGATCCAGTGCTGAGCTGGAGGTAGCTGGGGGTCTGCAGTGCAGACATATGCTAAGAATTATTCCCAAAATCACCCTGAGTGCCAAAAGGGAATCGAGATCAGATGTTCAACTGGTGTAAAATGATGTGGCCCTCCTGGGTCCTACCTCCGATCCATGTTTTTTAGCTCTCTCCAGACCTCAGGTTCCCGTAGCGCTCACGAAGAAACTCCAGATTCCCTGATAATGGATGATTTTGTCTTTTCCTCCTGAAACACACCAGAACTGTTTTGAAATGGTGATTTAGCCCCAGGAGAGCCACAGAGCTCCCTGACTCTGGAGAACGCAGAGTAGCTTCCCTCTGGGAAGGGAGAGGAACCACATGTGCACATTCCCATACCTGCCGCTCACCGAGCGCAGTCTGTCAAACTCAGCATGAGCTCCGGGCTCAGCCACAATCCAGGGTATTTATGGAGTAAATGTCTTCCTGTAAAGGATGTGGAAAGATGATACAACCACTGTAGAGCCCCGACCCTCCCTCACATCCACTCACCTCTCATAGACACACTTTTATGATTATTTCACTTATCTGGGCCTGTAATAGCAGGAACAGATCCTAGCTGCCTCTCCATTCATCAAGGAAAGGGCCAGAGAAAGGCTTTCACCCTCCCTCCCATGCCCTGGGGAAAGCCCAGATCCTGCCAGGAGAATATCAGCTTTTCCACTACAGCTAAAACAGTAGCTGTGCTGTCCAGGCAGAATGTTTCAGGGCACACACACAGAGCCCTAGCAACTAATGCCAGAGACCAGGAATATTTCTGTGGGTTCTGAAGGTGCTGAGTGCCAAGTGACCAACAGCTGCCCTGGCAGGAAAAGCCTTTTTGCTTTACGTCCTTGAAACAGAGCCCAGCCCCACAGTTCTCATCTCCCCCATCCCATTTTGAGAGGTTAGGCCACCTTGGGATCAACTTTGTAAAAATCTGAAAATCCCCCCAACATTTTTTTTTAACAAACCCTCTTGACCTTGCAGTTTTGTCTCTCTCTGCCAGGCAGGTCATAAACTTCCAGTCTAATACACCAGGGAGAACATTGCGAAATGACTGTGCATGAAGAGGCATTGGAGTAAAGGTGATTTGGGGCTATTTGCCTGGCCAAGAAATGGAACAAGCTACAGCTTTTCTTTTACCTGACTCATGGCCATATTGCAGGGATCAGATCGGAAAAAAAACAAGTCACTATTATTCACCTAAAGTCTGCCTTCAGACCCATCTCGTGCACCTCTGTTGCCAGATGACATCATGCTTCTGAGGGGGAAACAATTTAAAATACAACCATGCAAATTATTGGTTCAAATAACTTCCTTAAAACAGCAAAAATAACAGACTGAGGCTTTGGAAAATGTCTATTATTTTATATCTGAAGTCGAATGGCCCAAACTGTAAAAGTTTGAGTAGTCTGTCAGTGGTTGCTTTACAGTGATGGGGTATTTAAAAGACAGTGTGGCAAAAGCTATACTGAAAATAGAGGTTCTGAACTTAAAGTGTTTTAAGCAGGTTTGTAACAGTAAACTCTTTTACATAAAATGGTATGAAAAAATGCAGCATTTGTAATAACTTTCCACTACCAATAATAAAACTGTCACCTCTAAATATATCAAGGGGGTTTCTACCACCACACAAGTTTCTGGAGAAGTCAGCCAGGGGAACTGTGTAGGAAGAGAGTCCTCTCTGGAGAAGAGTCAAACTCATCTTGTGTGAGTTTGGTCTGTCTGAAGGCAATGATGGCTCCAACCACAGATGACTTCCTTATCAATGTATGTAAAATCCCATCATTCCTATAACAAGGCTCTTTATGGAGCTTGTGACTTGTCTTTTCTTAAACATTTGTGATGTGAAACTTCAAAAATATCTATTAGTAAGGAAACAAATAAAAAAAAAAAAAAAGACCAACCTCATGGATGTCTGTCTGTAACCACAATGACAAAAAGAATTAAGAACAGGCAAGTGAAAGTCTCACACTTAACATTTCCCAAATAATTTTTAAGATTTGTAGCTCAGTTTGTGCAGCCCTTTGGAGGAAGATGTTGCTCTTTAATCAGCAGGTCTGCAGCTGATTTCGGAGGTGTCAGTGTTACATTCCAAGGTTAACAATCCCTTCAGCTCGGAGAAGTCCCTGCCACTCCAGAGGTGCCAGCCCTTTGTTACAGGGGGGCTGGAAGCTAATAAAGTATTCCTGTGCTGAGATTCCCGTGTACTGGAAAGGCTGGCACAGCAGTGCCTGGCTGAGCTGGGGACCCCACTGGCCTGCTCATCTCTCCTGGTCTCTGAAATCTACCTCTCTTCTCTATCCTCAGGGTTGGGTTGGACTGCAGGAGGACCAAAAGACCCGAGGGTCCTCCCAACTTACATTATTCACTGATTCCATGTAATGAGCTGGAATCGTTCCAAAACCTGAATGGGAAAGGTGTGGGCAGGCTCCTGTTGGAATCTCAAACCCCTAATGAGAGCTACGCACAAGTCCTGGGAGGCCACCCACCCCTCCAGGTCCTCCCAGGCTGCCAGAACTCAGGGACCTGTTGCTGCCTGTTGAGGCTCCTGAGATATGCAGCTGGTATGAATTGCAGAAGAACTATGTCAGAGCTGTTTTGTCTGAGTCCTGGATTTTAGGGCTGAGATCTTAGGTGATGCCAGAAGTCCTTGGAAGGATGGGATCCAGAGGAGAATTCCCCCTTGCACCCTTTTGGATGGAGCTGTGTAGATACAGGCACTAGAGGAAGCTCCTGGTCCTTGTGGCAGAGCTGCAGCTTCTTCAGGAGGTGGCAGATCCCAGTGTCCATAAAATGGGATGAGAAAATGCAGCACTTGTAGGCAGAACCAGTAATATTGTTTCATAGCCCATAACTGGAGAGATGTCTCTTAGCCCCTTCTCTTTCCCAAACCATGTTACCTCCAGCACATCCTCCTGTGCCTTGCCTGTGCAGGTGTTGAGGACCAAACCCCCCGAGACACAGAGTGGTCACAGACACTGGAGCTGTGCTCCGGAGGAGTCCTGTGGCACTGGCAGCCTCCTTAAACGATCCTATCCAAGTCCACCTTAAACGTGCCCTCCCTCCCTGCACCTTTTCTTCGGGATAATTAAGCATTCAGTAAGTTAAGAAGTGGAAAAGCTTGAGGAAGCATCTGTTTCACAGGTGGGCGCAGCTGTTTCCTCCCAGGGCTTGTTCTCCTGCAGTTCTGTGCAAGCCCGTGCCTTGGCACAAATGCTCCTGGCCATGATGGTGACTCACACTTGTATCTAAACATCCAAATTTTGCAGTTGTTAAGGGTCTCAGGGGACCACCTGCTGTCATACCATGGTCTTGTTGCACGGATGTCCTTGGAAGTGCTGACTTTCTCACTGTTCACCTGTTCTGAAACAAGGATACCATGCTTTGACAACTGGTGTCTTTCCCTTGGGTGCTCTGGGCTGTAACTCTGGTACTGCAGACCTGAGTTTTGCATCCTGCCAAAATCAGGCTCGAGAGTGGCATTTATTTTTTTTCCTAGAAGAGAACATGTGCTTTTGCTGGCCAGCTCTGTCAGAGCACCATCTCTTTCTGAAGTTGCAATGTTAAGACTGTTTTTACGTATTTATTGTTTATTTACAAAGACATCAGCAGTCACCTCACCCATCCCAAGTGTCACATCCCTTGATAAACTTCATTGTCACAATAAATCCTCAAATACAATAGTTCCTTCCAGAACTAATATAACTGTGGATTTCACAAGTCAACTCCGCAACCAGGGACAGAATTTGCCCCCTGCCTGACATCTCTATGCTGTGGGCACAGCAGTGTGGTCTCAGGGCTGTGTATCTGCCAAGCTAGGCAGAGGGAATCCCAGCTGTGCTGGAGCCAGCAGGTGTTTCCCTGCAGTCAGCATTTCATCCCAGGGCTGTGCTGGAGTGAGGAGGGGGTTGTTTTCCTGCCCTTTCCATCCATAGGGAAGGGAAGCCTTGCACCCAGGTTGGAGTTAGGCAAGGTGAAGCATTGAGCCTTTGCTGAGCTCTGGTGCTGCATTTCTGTGACACTTTCTTATGATAATTTACAGCCACTAATGTGGTGCCACAGCTGATGTGCTCGGATAACAGAGCCAGGGATCTCAGAAGGCTGTTCAGGAGCTCCAGCTCTTCTCCACTTATTAAAGGGAGCCTAGAGAGATTAGGCTAGAAATGGAGATGCCTTAATTAATTGCCTATCAATTAGACAGCGTGAATCTGACCCTAAATGTCCCTCTAGACACACTGAATTAGCGCTGAACTTGAACTCAAACTCGAGTCTGGAAGAGCCCTTCTCAGCTGTTAATTCTCTGGGAACCATGTTGACCCCCAAAATATCCAGGGCTGTTTATCTGTCTTGCCCCAAAGCACATGGACTGGCAGAACTCCTTCCCAGCCTTGCAGCAAACACAGAGCCTTGAGAGACATTTTGTTCTATTGCAAGTAATAACCACAGGTGGAGAAACCACCAGTGGCACTTGAGTCCCGCGACCTTGTACCAGCAGGGGAGAAGTGAAAGGGCCCAGCCCAACTTGAGAATTGTCTTGTATCCTCACACTGGAACAAAAAGCAGCAAAAGGACTCCCCCATGGCCCTGGATCTGGCACTTGTGACCAGCCTGAGTGTGGGAGCAGGATGCATCAAGTAGGCAGCAGTGGCTGTGTAATGACCAAGGAAATGGAACCCCTGTGTTTCCAACCATCAAGCTGGGTGGATCTCACCATCTCTGCTGGGCCAAGTTTGTGTTTGGTGTCATCAGGTTGAAAGAGTTTGATATCATCAAGTTGAAGGAGTCTCAAATGGGAGTGAGGGCCTGTCATCCACTCCAGAGGTAACTTTTGCCAGGACTGACCAGCTGTGAGAACACAAACCTGCTGCAAGGCTCCAGAGGCCACCAGTGTGTCCTGGGGGTGACCAAGAAGCTTTGGAACAGGGGACAAAGGGTTGGGGACAGTTCTGAAGTCACTGAGGACTGGGTGAGCACAATTCCCTGTACCATGCTGCTTGTAGCAGCTTTTTATTTTGGCTTCTGCAGGCAGAGTGCCATGGGGAGGGATCCTACTGAGCCAAAAAAACTCTGTGTGTGCTTGCCTTCATTTTATTCTTTGGCCTGACATGATTTTTAGCAATTTTTTAACTGTCTGCTTTTCAAATTACTATAAATCCAGGGAAGCTGCCGGTTGGGCATGGTGATTGAACCCAGAAGGATGTAACAAGCTGTATTAAACACCCACTATTCTTTGCTTGGGGGAGATTTAAGCAGGGTTGACATCTTTATCCCTTCACTTGAGGCAGCTCAGGCAAAAGGAAGAGATAAAAATTTGTGCAAACTTGGGCCTTTCCTGCCTTTGATCATTCTGAGTCACTCAACCATCATGTTCTTCTTTTACCTCTTGGCATGTCCAGTGGGGCTAGCAGCTCAGCTCTAGTATGAGGGGTAGTTTTGTTCGTCCCAGTGCCCTAAGAAAATCTTGGACCATGGGTGGAGTGAGCTCACAAAATCAAGGGATCTCCAGCTGATCCTTCTTCATATCCTGCTCCGATAATCCAAAAGGTGGCTTGAAGGATGAATAGGACTGAACTCAGTATGTTTACTGCCCTGGAAAGGTGGAAGCATTCAGGTGGATGATGATGAGCAGCTTGGAAAGGATGTCTTATAATCGAATTATTCTTTAGTTTTATTGTAGGTTGAAAACTTAATCAGCCATCGTAACGGTGGCCCAGTGCTGAATATTCCCCACGGGACTCCTGACAGGTGACTGACATTGGGATGTTGGCTGAACAGTTCATCCAAGGTCACACAGCAAGTTTATGTTAAAGCAGAATTTGGAAGATCATGGTTTGAGGTGCAGCTGCTGTTTCTTAAAGAATCAGAGAATCATGGTACAGTTTGGGTTGGAAGGGAACTTAAAGTTCATCCAGTCCCACTCCCTGCCATGGGCAGGCACGCCTTTCACTATCCCAGGGTGCTCCAAGCCCTGTCCAGCCTGGTCTTGGACACTTCCAGGGATGGGACAGCCACACCTGCTCTGGGCCACCTGTGCCACTCTCACAGGGAAGGATTTCTTCCTAATATCTAATCTAAACCTGGCCTCTTACAGCTTAAAGCCATTCCTCCTTGTCCTATTGCTGGACAAAGGGGGATATCTTATTGGAGAAGGAGGAATAGATTGAGCCACACATTACACACTGTCCCTTTAAAAAGCCACAAATATGCCATCTTCCCATCTTCAGATGCCCTGGAGGGCTCAGGATTCAGCTGGAGTTTATATTATTGCTGTGTGAGAAAATGAGACCAGAAGTGTGCAGCACTTTATCCCTGTCTTATTTGCAAGCAGCGGGAGAATGTCCTGGGAAATGTGAGCAGCTAATTTTAGGTGACAACATAGTTCAGGCCCTCCAAAAGGAGAAGGAATGTATTTCCAGCCAGACTGCCTGGAGCTCTGAAGTGCCTGAGGGCAGAGGATGTTTATGCCACCTCCAGAACATGAAATCTTTTGTGTGCAGACATAATCCTCTGGTGTGCCACGAGCAGAGGTGGCTGTCGCAGAAGTGATTGTGAAATCCCCCATCTCATGGAAGAGGAGAAGAAGGTGCATCTGTTTTGCTCTGTGCTAATGCTCTCCGGCCCCAAATCCCAAGGGGCTTTCCAAGTGCTAATCAGTTAAGAGTTGGAGTTTTCTGTTTCTGGTATTGGACACACAGGGAGTGTGGAGGCTGATCTGGTGTTGCACAGGGACCTGAAAGGACCTGGATGAATTGCAGGGCTTGATTTGCAGCTAAACTGCCCTACCTTGAAGGCAGGCAGGAAGGAAGGTGAATTTAAATAACCCACTACACACTCTGTGGGTTTTTTTCATCTTCTGTCTTGTTTCCCAGCACTCAGCTGGGACGGGGATATGCTGGGGCTGCACTGCACAGCGCCTGGGCTCCTGACCCGGATTTGTATTGGCCCAAAGAAGGTACCATCCCTTGCATCTCTTCTCCCCGGGAAAGCTCCCTCACCCTGAGGAACGGCTCCATCTTTTCAAGTCACTTTGTGTGCACAGAGGCTCCTGTCCGAGACCCAACTGCTCTGTCCCGCACCGGCCAGCGAGGACTAAGAGTGCCCTCTGCTGCACTCTTCCTCCTTCCACGGCAGTGCTCCGCTTGCTCTTCGGGAACAAACAAAACGACTCTTTAACACAAAACAACTCTTTCGTGTTCTAAAGGTCTGCCGTGCTGGCTGTGCACAAGCCTGGTGCTGTATTTCAGCAGCAAACAGAAAGGATCATGACCCGAGATAAAGATGTGTGAGATCCTGCATCCATCCCAAAGCACTTTGGGGGACTGATGTCCTTTATAAAAAACTTTCATCCAGCAGCTTTTCATTGCCTTGTAAAACACGCAGCTCCTCATGCAGGAGTTCTAATCATGAAACTTTCATTCCCCGAAGCTGACAGGTGATGCACAGCCAGACGTGGTACCTGACAGCACCGAACTACCCGTCCCTCCCTCCTGCTCAGACTCTGAACACCACAAATCTCTGTTGAATCACTCCTCATCTCTTGCAGCCGAAAAGGAACGGCTGTAGGTAGGGAAAGGGGGTCTGTGTCAGGAAAGCTGTGCCAGGCTTCATACTCGGAAGTAGAAAGAGGAAAAAATAAAAAATAACAATCCTGCTTTTACTGGAGTTTGATTTATCAATTTGGAAAGCAACCGAGCTGCGGGTAGCGGTGGCAGCCCCGTGACCGCCGGAGCCGCAGGAATCCACTCGTGCTCCCTGGAATTTGGACACTTTTTGTTGCACCCTTTTGGGCTCGGTTCCAGCCTGTCACTCAGCGCGAAGGCCCGCCCCTTCCAGAGGATATTTAAGGAGAAGCTCCTGTGCAGCTTGTTTCAAAGAGACGGGAAACTCCGAAGGAGCGGGAGGGAGTAGCCGGCAGCCTGGATCCCTCCCCTGCCCAGTACTCGGGATGCCTGGCAACTTGGGGACAGTGACCCGGACCCTGTTCCTGCTCCTCCTCGCCCCTGGCTGGGTACGTACGGCCCTACAGCAGCTCCGCCGGGGCACTGCAGCTTTTTCCTTCGATGCATGCGAGGGCTTTGGGCTGAGAGACTTTTCCCGGCTGTCACCTGCTCCCGAATTTCCGAGGGAAGCTGGGCTGGAAGCAGAGCGATGCAAACGTGCCGTGTAACTAAACCACGGTGGGAGCTGCCCCAGGTAACGCGTGTCATCCACGGATCTCAGAGCTCCTGGCACGCGGGTATACCTTTTGTTTCCTCCCACTCCTGGAAGCCAGAAATCGGCCCTGGGCTAGAAGCAGGAGAAGAGAACAGAGAGAGGGGAAGTCTGATTTTATGTCATTGCAAAGAGTAACAGTCTCGTATCCCAGTTCCTTACCATCACCATCCTTCCCCAGCTGTCACTGAATCCACCCATATGCTCCCAAAAGCAGTGATCCCGAGGGGAAAATTAGACTGCAGCCTCTCCAGAGCAGGATTTGTGCCTGTTGTCCTGTTAATACAAGTTCTTGAGAGAGCAGCTGATTCCTCTTAGGACATTTGTGTGCTGTTCTCGTGCCAGCAGTATCAGGAACGTCAGTGCCATCATTAAATTCCTGTAAGTGCCGTTTGGATCAGTGAAACTGGGTTCACAGAGCCCCTTGCAGGGCTTGTTGTGCTGAGAGAGGCAATCAGCTCCTGGTTGGATTGCTCCTGGCAGCGCTCAGTGTGTGCCAGTCCCTTTCCTGCCAAGAACATGTCCCGGTCTGCGATCTAAGGGAAACTGCTGCCATTTGGGGTGGGCGTCTTGATTCTTGCGCTGGCTCAGCTTTGGCAGCACCATGTAGCTCATATAAACAATAACAGTCAATCCCACCACTGTGACCCTTGCTTACCACTCTGAGACAGGTAATTCTCCCTAAACCTGCCAAATGCCTCAGAAACGTGACTTTTGACTGTCTTGGAGCATTAGATTGGATTCAGTGACCTTAGAGGTCTTTTCCAACCTTAAAGATTCTGTGATACTTTGTGGATTGAGGCAGGAAATGAGAGCTGTTGCTCCTGAATCTGCCTCCTGTGTTGTTCAGAGGTGGGAGTTGCTCCAGGATAACTGGGAGTTATGTTTAGGCTCATCCTGGGCAGGTCTCCGTATCCCCGTGCTCTGTCTGTGAAGGGGGTCACTGGTTCTTGTCTCTCCAAAGGAGCTGTTGTAGAATGTGCTGCAGCAGCCTTAGGAAGGTGCCTTGAGAGCCTGAGATGGAGAGAAAGCAGGGGTTACCCACAGTAATTCAGTGTTTGAAGGATGAACAGCTGTGTTTTGGCTGCTTAGTCTTGGAGCACTAAAAGAACCAGCTGGGTGTTCATTATATCACTTCTACCTTGCAGCATTAACCCATGGCTCCATAAGCTCTTTGCAAACACCCAGCTCAGCTCAAAATTCACCTTTCCCTGCCCTCTGAGTGCAGTCATGAGCCCAAACACATTTTAAAACATCCTCTTTGGTTTGGCTCCCTTAGCTGGTTCCCTGGGCTCCTGTAGACATTCGTCAGGAATGAGAAATCCTGACAGTACCATGGACCTACTGCAGTGGTGGGAGCTCATGTTACAGCACTTGTGCTCTCCTGAGGGTGCAGGGGAAGAGGTTTTATGTAAATATGAAACAGGAAGAACATTCTCACGTTCTCTTACCTGCAGGTAACTGGTTTTGGTGCTGGCAGTTGGGAGGGAGCTTGTTCTGGCTTGTCAGCTGAGCAGATGAATCTGGGGAGTTAGAGATGGAGAATGGAGCAGAGCAGGGGAATCCCCTGGTCTGAGTGTTGGCACTTCGAGATGGCTTGGCCATCACTCAGGGATCCTGGGAGTCCCACAGCTTCACACACAGTGTTTGTGATGGATGCAAGAGCTGTCAGCAAGGCCAGGAGCAGGGAGAGCCAACATTCCAGGCTTTAGAACCATCTTAAATCCATAGCCTTGATCTCTGACACTGGTTCTGTTCTGCTGCTCTCAGAGTTCACAGAAATGCTCTGCCAACCTCAACAGAAGCCAGGTCAAGGTTGTAGTGAACTTTAAGTCAGGAGCATGCCCAGTGAAGGTAGAAGTGAGTTTTGGGGCAGCCCTTTCTTGCAGAGGGAAGAAAACAAAATGTTCTCTGAGTTGAATCCCTCTGGACCCAGGTCAGTGGCAGGTTATGTGGAAGTGTTGGGCTTTGTGTTACCTTTGGGTCTGCAACAAAGCCCTGAATTCCAATCCTGGCAGTTACTGGGAACAGTTTGGGGAGTTCTTTGGGGCAGTTTTAGGGCAGTTCTTTGGGCAGAAGAACCAGAAGCAGCCCTTGGAAAGAATGCAGGGTGGAGGATGCTCCACGCAAAACCAACATAATCCACTATTCAGCCTCTCTGAAAGAAAATTCAGTAATGGAGGGCTCAAGGAAGTCGGTTCAACATTGACTTTCTCCCAGCTGTTCCCAACTTGAGAGGCTCCCTAGCCAGGCAGTCTTTCAGTGCTCTGGCTGTTGGGTGTGTGTGAGCCAAACCCCATTCCAGCTCATTCCCTCCTCTACCAGACCTAGGAGAGCAGCAGGAGTTATAAATAGCTCGGGCTGACTTTGCTCAGCAATAAAACCAGCAAACAGGAGCCCCAGCACCTCCTGGGCAATGGAGGGAGACACATCTGAGCCGACTGGTGGGGGCATCTGGGAGTATTTAGAAGGGTCCTGAAAATCATGATGAATTGGACTTTTGAGCTGATGCCTGGGGGAGCTGAGGCACAGCATAGGTGGGTGCAGGGCCACCCGGCTGGTCTCTGATGCACAAGAGATCTGAATCTAGATGTTCTCCTGCTGAAAAGCAGCTGTGATACAATGAGGAAATGAAGGTGCTGTGAACAGAAGGTAAAACCAGGTGGACTGGTTTGTGTGGGTGAGTTATTAAGGAAATAACTAGTGCCAGCAATGATTAATGAGGGTGGGAAAGAAAACACACAGAATTGTAGAATCATGGAATGGTTTGGGTTGGAAGGGATCTTGAAGACCATCCAGTTCCATCCCCCTGTCATGGGCAGGGACGCCTTCCACTATCCCAGGTTGGTCCAAGCCCTGTCCATCCTGGTCTTGGACACTTCCGGGGATGGGACAACTCAGTTGGGTTTAAAACGGTTGTGTTCTGTTATCCCAAAAGAGCTTGTTTTGGTCTGGATTTCAGCAGGAGAGCTATTTTGGGAGTGTTTCTTTCTATGGCCTGTGGCTGACACTGCATTGGAAAATGCCTGTTACCATTATTTTTTCTTAAGTGCATGGATTGCATCTTAATATAGATCCTGTGTTAGGAATGCTTTGTCTCTTGTGTGATCTCACGTCCCCCCCACCCCAGCTCATCTGGGGCTGAATAACACGTTCCTTGGCAGCTACATGGAAAAAAGTAGGGAAGATTTCTGTATTTTTAGTTCTTTTAATGCACTTCAGCAGTCGGGAATTGATTCTTGTGACATGCCAGGTCCTGGTGAGTGGCTCCCAGACAGTCAGCGGGGAAAAGCTGAGCTGCAGGCTGGAGAGGCTTGTTTCCAAAATACTTTGTGCTAGGAGTTATCCAGGAGAATTATGCTGATTCCTGCTGAGCAGGGAGACTGGGAGGACTCACCCCTGGGGACCACCTGAGAGAATGACTGGAGCTGTGTCAGGAGTGGTTTAGATGGATATTAGGAAAAGATTCTTCCCCCAGAGGGTGGTCGGGCACTGAACAGGCTCCCCAGGGAATGGTCATGGCCCCAAGGCTGCCAGAGCTCCAGCAGCATTTGGACAATGCTCTAAGGCACAGAGTGGGATTGTTGGGGTGTCCTGTGCAGGGCCAGGGGTTGGACTAAATGATCCTTGTGGATCCTTCCCGACCTGGGATATTCCATGACTTTGAGGGAAGGTTTAGCCCAATCCCAGTCCCGCAAGTGCTGTGTTGGTGACACAGTTGTACAAAGAAGTTGGCACCTTCTGACCCCACATGAGCTAAAGTGAGAGCAACAGTCAAAACAGCTGGAAAAGTTTTCCTACTGTGATTGGTAACAAACACAGTATCCAAGGAAGCTGCTTCACAAGTGAGAGCTGGATGGGATCTGACAAGTGCAAACAGAGCCATAACAAGATATATTTTTTGACCTGTTCCAGGTGCATGTCCCCCTCTCTGCTGCCCTCAAGGCCATTCCCAGCTCAGCTGCTGCTCTCCTGGGGTGACAGCAGAGCTGTGAGAGGTCTGCCCCACTGGATGCTTCCCTCTCCACCCTGCTCACAGCAGTGTTTTGGTGGCATCATCCATGTGTGAGGGTTGTGTCAGCCCTGGATGGTAGCTGAGCTGTGTCCAGAGTGGTGGAGTGGTGCATGGAGTGGGGCAAGGGGGAATTTGGATGGGCAGGATCTGAACTGAAAACCAGGCTGGAGTTGGCACTGATGTTTCTGAGGAGGTTTCAGAGGATCTCTAGAGACCACACATTCTGCACTGTTCACAGTTAGGGTGTTACATCTTGCCCAAATCTGGGCACAGCCAGAGCTGAGCTGGTGCTCCTGCTCTGAGCTGATGCAGGACAGGGATTCATCAGCTCAGTGACTGGGACGCTGGACACATCTGGGTTTTCCAGAGCAGGTAACCCACCCTTCAGCCATAGCCTGGTCTCTGTTTAGTGTCTGAAGTGTCATAAAGCCAGGGGTGGGTTTCAAGGGTTGTCCAGTGAAATGCTGCCAAAGGGGGGCATCTGTGCAGTCACAAGGTCCCCAGGAAGGTTGGTTATGCTGTGTTCCTTGGAAAATGGAAAGCAGAGGGTACATGTGATAAAGAAGAAAGTGCGAGATGCAGGGGACGAAATGGGCCTCGGGAGCTTCTGGGGTTTTCAGCATCCCCACAGTCCCACTGCCTGGCTTTGGGCAGGTCCTGTTGCTGTGCACATCGCTTTTCCAGCTTCCACTGGGTCTGACGCTGCTGCAGAGGCTTTGATGTCTGTCCTGTGTAAAAGCTGGAGTTTCTCGCTGTTAATAATTACTACTTTATTGCTTCCAGGGAAGTGGAGGGTGAGCTGTGCAGGGGACTCTGAGCTACCACTTGTTCTGTTTGTTTTGTCTCTGCTTCCCAGAGGCATCATTTTTCTTTTTTCCCCTTGAGCTCCAGCTGAAATAGGGATGAGGAAAACATGAGTCCTGTGAGTCTTTGGGAGCTGCACACACCCCCCTGCAGCAGGGCTGTCCCACTCTCTCTGGGGTGTCTATGCCCGCAGCAGAGCTGTGCTTTTCCTCTCCCTGCCCGGCTGCCTTGCGGAAGACTCATTCTCTCCATGGCTTTTTGCCTTCCAGGTAGAACCACAGGCCTGCACATTCCCATGCCAGTGTCCCTCCCAGCCTCTGCAGTGCCCTGCAGGTACCAGCCACGTGTGGGATGCCTGTGGCTGCTGCAAGGTGTGTGCCCGGCAGCTGGGCGAGCTCTGCTCCTTGCACAGGCCCTGTGACCATCACAAGGGACTCTACTGTGACTTCTCCAAAATCCACAGAGGCAGTGGGATCTGCTTAGGTGAGAGCTGCAGGTTCTGTCCTTGTGTGGTTTTTCTGTGGTGCCTCCCAGAACACCCATCAGAATTTCCTTGGAGCTTCATCCAGTGTCATGCTGGGAGATCAGTGCCAGCCCTGGGAACAGCAGATCCCCTGGCACACACACAGCTGCCTTCCCACAGCTCCAGCCAGGCGCGAGTGGGGCTGTGGGACTCTCATGTGTCCTGTGACATCCTCAGGGATGTCATCCTCTATCCCTTTGGGTAAATATCACCAATCTGATCTCTTACTGAAAGTACTTTTTCTTGGAATATCCCACCCCAAATCCCTCTGCCTTGTGCCAGGGATGGGTGTTCTGCACTTGGCTGCTCCCATGAAAGAGGCAAAGTGTATTTCTGACTGTACTGTGTGGGTGGGAAGAGCTGAACAGCTCCTTCACCACATTGTGTCTGTGTGGAACATGAGAATTCCCAAGCCAGGTAATGGAAATGCTTTCTCTCTTGATGCCTCTTTTCAGCTAGAAAAGAAAAATACTTTTGATTTATTTTTTTAAATTTAGTAGCTCCTTGTAGAGCAAGCAGAAATTATTTTGGTCTAGAGGAAAATAAAGTATTTCCTCAACTTCCTGGTCTTTGTTAAAAAACAAGACTCCCCTACCCCATCTCTGACAGGACCTGACCTTTTTTTCTTAAATTCAAGCTTTTCAAAATAGTCAGGAAGACCTGAGAGCTGGCAGGTTGGTGTGAGCACTTAGGGAAATGTCTGGCCACAGCACTGGATGTCTCTGGAAATGATCCAGCACCAGCCTGAGACAGAATCAGAGTATCATGGAACAGTTTAGCTTGGAAGGGATCTTAAAGCTCTTCTTGAGCCACCCCCTGCTGTGGGCAGGGACACCTTCCACTGTCCCAGGTTGCTCCAAGTCCCATCCGACCCGTCACCTGCAGGCCCCATCCACTGGTAGGAGGTGCAGGGAGCTGGTAGAGCTTTATGGAGCAGCTCTTTTGTTTGGGGGTGGGTGGTGCCAGGCAGAACCGGGGAATGAAGAGCTGGATCACTCCACGGGCGCCGTCATGGAGCCTTAATTGGATCAGGTCAGTGGGAAAGGGAGGTCATGGAGGGTAAATAAGGCACAACAGAGCAATTGAGTTTGGAAAACAGTCAACCCCTGGAGCGGCCTGCTATTCCTTGGGGAATGGCAGAGGGAGGGGAGAGGGAGGAGAGGGAACAGCATGATCCACTCAGCGGGATGGGAGAGTGCACAGGCTGGAAAAACAGGGAGAGAATGTTTAAAAGTAAGTATGAATAGTTGTGTAGAGGGGGGGTGGATGGATGGCTTCCACTTTGATGGAAAAAGTGAGGATTTTGAAATGTCCAAGTTGGAGCACGGGAGTATTTTTATCCCAATGACATTGAAAAGAGTTGCAAGATGAGATGCAGGTCTGGATAGGAACAGAGATTTGTGTCCCCTCAAGGGATGGGGATGCAATGGAAAGAGATTCTCACTCCTTGTTTGATTCAAACACTTTCTGTCTGAAACAGTGTCCCCCAGGCAAACAGGACTAAGGGGAAAACAGATCAGGTTTCCTGGGAAGCCTCCACAAGCAGCCAAAAATCCTTCCCCATAGAGGTTTGCATGGGGTTTTTAAAATGTTTTTTCTTAAGATTCAGGATTGCAGAAAGCAGCAGCTGCTGAAAACTGTCCAAAATCAGGATTTCTGTCCTGTGAACAACTCTGAGATTTCAACATTTAATTTCAGGCTGAGAGAAAAAAATACATTTAAAAAAAAAAAAAATATATATATATAAATATATGTATGTATGTATGTATAGGTATATCAATATATTAAAAAAAAAATATCAAAACTTTCCATGACTTACTTAGAATACTCACCTGTCTGTGTCAAAACTTTCCCTTTCCATTCTATCAAAATATTTCACCTTGATCTTTATAGTATCTAAAATAATTACCAGAGCAAAACTCTTCCCTCTATGGATACTATCCCACAAGTATTTTGGTTGAACATAAAGGACATCTTTCATATCAAAGTGAAATGCTTCAGTTGGTTCTTCTTGAAAACATTCCTTGTCTTAATCAGGTAAGAGATTTCTGCTGGAAAACTTCCACTGGGAAAGTTCTGGCTAATGCAGTCATAAGAACTACTTGGGAGCATTGTCGCACCTGCAGAGTAAAGGTTGCTGCTCTGTGTCAGATATTGATGAGTTTCCTTTTTTTGCCCATTTAAAGTTTTATAGGGAAGGAGGGAGAGACTGATAGGATGTCTGGAGATGAGAGATCCAGAGATCAGAAGGGAGAGAACTGGAAAAAATTGAGGCTGGAAGGAGGAAGAGATTTGTGCATCGCAGAGGGGCCAAAAAGGTCACCAACCCAAAGTGTCATTTTCCTTTGTAGGTACCATTTGCCATGGGGGAACCAGCTGTTCTTAGAAGAGTGTTGCCTTTTGGTATCTCAGGAATATTGAGGAGCAAAGCCACGCTCACGTGCCATGTCAGGAATGTGTCTTGCACAGCACCACTGACCGGTAACTCCGAGCTGGCTGGGAAGAACTCTGACAGGGAAACAGGCTCTTTACAGGCTCCAAAGACAAAATCACACTTAGTAGCTCATCCAAGTGGAGAAGAAATTTTTCTAGAGAATTTTGGGAGGACCAGCACTTCTGAAAAATCAGTGTCAGGAACAGCCTTGGGTCCAGGGAGGCAAATATGAGACATCCAGCACTGGGATGGCAGAGCAGGGGAGGGTGGGCTCTGTCCCTCCTCAAGAGCTTCATGTCCCCAAGGCAGGGAGGGCTTCAGCCTCCTGCTCACTCCTCCTTCTCCTCCTCTTCCTCCCCCAGCTCATGAGGGTGCAACATGTGACCTGCTGGGCAAGATCTACCTCAACGGGGAGAGCTTCCAGCCCACGTGCAAGCTGCAGTGCATCTGCATGGATGGGGCCATCGGCTGCATCCCGCTCTGTTCCGACGACCTGCGCCTGCCGTCCCCAGAGTGCCCCAACCCCCGGAGGGTGAAGTTCCACAACAAGTGCTGCGAGGAGTGGGTGTGTGAGGAGGGCAGCGAGGAGAATCACTTTGGAACGGCCATGGCGGGTCAGTGGGGCATGTGGGATGGGGTCGGGAACTGTTTGCTGAGGAAGAGGGGTGGATTGGGGCACCAACTGGTTTGGGGCTGGTAGTGGGTTTGTGCATCATCATGGTGGGGGTGGGTACCAAGTATTGAGCTCCAGAGCTGGACACCAGCTCCAGCCCACCCAGCTGCTCTCTCACTCCCTTTCCCAGCTGGACAGGGGGGAGAAAATAAATGGAAAGTGACTTGTAGGTTGAGATCAGTGAAAGTTGCATGTACACAAGCAAAGAGAAAAAAAAATAGGTTTATTCTTTCCTTCCCATCATCAAGTGGTGTCCAGCCACTTCCTAAGAAGCAGGGCTTCAGCACACGGAGTGATTGCACCAGAAGGCAAACACTGTAAATAGCGAATGCCCCACCCCCCACCCCCTTCCTCCTCCTTTCCTTAGCTTTTATATCTGAGCTGACATCGTACAGTCTGGAATATCCCTTTGGTGAATTTGGGTCAGTTGTCCACTCCCAGGATCTTGCCCCACTCCCAGCCCCTTGATCGGGGGTGGGGGGGGAGGGGGGGGAAGCTGGAGAGACAGCACCGATGCTGCACCAGCCCTGCCCAGCAGTAGCCAAAAACACCGGTGTGTTACCAGCATCTTTCCAGCTCCCACTGCAGAGCACAGCACCGGGACGGCTGCTCTGGGAACATCAACTCCAGCTCAGCCAGACCCAACACAAGGTGAAACCTCAATGGTGCTATGGGAAGGCTCCTGTGTCCTGAAGTGTCACAGCAGAACTGGCTGGAGCTGGGCTGTGTAGGAAACAGCCCCTGCTCACCTGCATCCCCTTCCTGCTAAGAGGCCAAGCATCTCATGGGATGGGCCAGACCTTTGCTGCTGTTCCTGACGTGTTAGGCTGAGTTGGGAGCAGCCGTGGAGCTGCCATGTTCTGTCCAAAGCCCTCAGCCTTGCCTTGTGTCTCTTCCTCATGGCTCAGTTTTCAGGGAGGATCCAGCTCACAAGCCAGAGCTGAACAACCTGCAGGAGAACTGCCTGGTGCAGACCACGGAGTGGAGCGCGTGCTCCCGGAGCTGTGGAATGGGCATCTCTGCCCGCGTGACCAACAACAACCCCCAGTGCCGCCTGGAGAAGGAGACGCGGCTCTGCATGGTCCGGCCCTGCAGCTTCTCCATGGAGAAAACCAAGGTACAGTGCTGGAGGAGAGGAGACGTAGCATCCCAAATGCCAGGGACAGCCTTGGGAATGATCCTGGGTCACAGGGTTTGCTCTGTGCTTCCACTTCCTCTTGTGTCCCATTGCCCAGCGATGGGGTCAGAGCACAGGCCTCAGTGCATCTTTCCTGTCGCGTCCATGTTAATCCATCCATTCTCTCCCTAGAAGGGGAAGAAGTGTGTGCGGACCCCAAAGCAGCGCCAGAGCCTCCACTTTGAGTTTTCAGGATGCACCAGCACCCACTCCTACCGGCCCCGGTTCTGTGGCGGCTGCTCAGATGGGCGCTGCTGCACCCCGTTCCTGACCAGCACCATGGACGTGGAGTTCCGCTGCCCCGAGGGGGACTTTTTCCAGAGGAAGATGATGTTCATCAAGATGTGCTCCTGCCACTACGACTGCCCCCGAGACAACGACATCTTCCTGGCCACGTATCACCGTCGGATGATCGGAGACCACATCAAGACCGAGCGGCAATAGCCCTGTCTTGCCGGTTCCGAGGTGTCCGGGAGGGCTCTGCAGTGCTTTCATGGCTGTGTCCCGGGACAATGCAGCCTCTTCCCCCTCTGTGAGGGGCTGTGCCTTCCACAGCAGCACCATTCACACAAGTGGTCCCTGTTGTTTTCCCAACGAGCCGAGGGGGAAGAGCCCCAGCTGCCCCAGCACCCTGACCCCCACCCACAGCGGTGCAAAGATCAGTGAAGGAACCAGAAACAGGCTTGAGCTGCAAACTTGATCCGTATTCCCACTGGCCAGAGGGGAGAGTGGATCAAAGTCATGTGGCTCCAGCCAGTCTCCAGCCCAGAGCACAATTCCTGATTCAGACCCCTGGAGTTCTTCCAGCATGAGCTGGGGATGGACCAGGCTGCCAGACCAAGATGTGTCCCCTGCAGGTGCCGCTCTGGGCAGCTTTTAGTGGCTTGATGAGCGTTTCATGGAACCATGGAGTGGTTTGGGTTGAAAGGCACTTTAAAGCTCATCTCATTTCAACCCCCTGCCGTGGACGCGGACACCTTCCACTAGACCAGGTTGCTCCCAGCCCTGTCCAACCTGGCCTTGGACACTTCCAGAGATCCAGGGACAGCCACAGCTTCTCTGGGCAACCTGTGCCAGGGCCTCCCCACCCTCATAGGGAGGAATTTCTTCCTAATCTTGTCAGAAATGGCTCTGGGGGTGGGGGGGGGAGGGGGACTGGACCCCACTAGCTCACACATGCACAGGGAGGCTGCAGCTGTTTCAGCTCTGGAGTCTTTGCTCTGGATGTTTGTAAGCAGGAGGAACACCATTCAGCTCTGGTCTCCCTGGAGAGTTTAAGGCACTGGCAAGGGAAATTCTCATATTTGTAAATGGAGCAGATCCCTTCTGGAGCTACTGGGGCAGTGCCATGGAGAGCTGTTGGCACTGGCATCTCCAGCGGTGGGATTCCCTCCTGGCCACAGACCTGGCAGAGTCTCTCTGCCATTAGAGACACCTCATTGCCAGCCCATAGGTCCAGGAAAGGCCACCAGTAGCCAGTGCCAGTGGTGTGTCCAGCAGCACCTTGGCAGCTCTGTGGGACTGCTAAGGTCTTGTCAGGTGTGGAAAAATCTTCTGATTTTTAGCAGAAACATCCAGGTACAGGACCTGATCCTGTTTCTTAAATGATCCCTGCCTATCACCATTGGAAAACACAAAGAATTCCTCTTCCAGCCAGGCAGGAGCAGCAGCCCCAAGGCTTCACCTCACCATATCTTCTTCCCCCAAATCAGAGCCTGATGCCAAGGGACAGTCCTAGCTGTCCCCAGCTGCTACCCTGAACTTCCAGACTGACACACTAGCTCAGGGCCCATGTCCCATCCCAGGCCCTGTTCTTTCTCTCAGCCTGTGGCAGCTCGTGAGCCTTCAGCCTCCTATAATTGATTTGAACTGTAAATAATTTTTCTGATGTTGTTTCTAAGGCCTTTGTACAGTGCCAGTATCCTGTTGGCACAGCCCTGCTCAGGCTGTTTCCCCTCTCTGAGCTTCTCTCCTGCTGTTCATATGGCTGCTGAGCCTCAAACCATGCTGAGGTTGCACTTTACTCAACGCTAATAAATATCTTTTATTTTTTATATCCCTGAACTCATCCCCTTGTGTGAGGCTGCATCCTGGTTCCCCCTCTGACCTTTCCCCAGTGCTACCAGGGTGCTGGGACCAGTGCTGGGACCCTCTAGAGAGTTGATGGCTGGGTGCTGGAGGGGAGGGGGTGGCAGGGGGTTCTTTTCCCCTTCCCAACTAGCAGCAGGATTGATGTTAGTGTTTCACAGGCATCTCTGCGGCCCACAAAACACAGCTCCTCCCTCCACTGCTTGGAGGGGGGACAAGCAGAGCCCCCCTCCGCCTGCGGAAGGACCCACAAGTCCTTAATACCCGATTAAAAATAACCCCGGGAGCAGATGTGAGCAGAAGTCGGTGATAACAGGGCCAGAACGCGAGGGGCTTTGCAGTGGCTTAACAGCTTATGGATTCATCCCCCTCTCATCACATTAGCCAGGGACTCCCCCCTCTCCCACCCCGGCACCGCGGCAGGGGCGAGAGGCTCTTCCTGCTCCCAAACCTTCATCCTCTCCGGGGAAGGCTTAGGGCTTCCGGGCAGGGGTGGGTGACGGGGGAACAAACCCCTGTCACGCTCGAGCTGCGTGGTGTTGAGGTTCGGAGCTCGGGGCACGATCCGGCCCGTGGATCTCTGGGGGCTGCAAAGGCCCTGGGAGAGGCAGCGGGGGACACACAGTGACGGTCCTCGCCAGCGTCCCCATTAGATGGCACCAGGCACCTCCCCATGGGGACACCCCGTCCCCAGGGCAGGGTACGGGGATGTGGGAGGACCCGGCTGCTGAGCGTGACCCCGGCTAGCACCCGCCTACTTCAGCCCAGTCCCGGCACCCAGTGCCCCCGCAGGACCACCACCGCCAGGACAGCGGAGAGGGCAGAGAGGCCCTTGGTGCTGGGGCCGAATTACATCCTGCCGCCACCTCCATCCCCGTCCTCGGGGAAGCCCTGTTCCCCCTTATCTCCGCAGCAGCCGCCTGCGCGGCACCGATAACCCGGGCGTGGCCCCAGGGATGGGGTCGGGTTTGGCGGCACTTCAGTGACCCTGACGCCGTTACCGGCTCCGGCCACGGCGCAGCCTCCCTGTGGTAGGCTCAGGAGGGGGACACCCCCGGCTCCTCCAGCCCTCAGCAGGGACGGGGTTTTCCCTAAGAAGACTTAGGAAAAGGGTGAAAGTGAGCAAAAAAATCGACAAAATCCCTGCTGCTGCTGGTTTTGGGGGGGATTTGGGGCTCTGCCATGGCGCGGGAGGAACCCCGGTGGGGGAACACCTTCTCCTTTTATGGGCCTGTGACGTCCCGGGGCGCTGGGAGGAATCTCCCGGCCCCACCCCCCGCCCGTCACCTGCGGGCCCCGCCCACTGCAGCGACGCGCGCCGGCCCCGCCCCCTCCGCGCGCTGACGGGTGGCGGCGGCAGCCAGTGGGCGCGGCAGTGGGGCGGGGTTCGCGTGGTGACGTCAGAGGGGGCGGGGCCAGCGGTGCAGGTGGAGGCAGCGCGGAGCGGAGTGGCGGCCCCGGTGAGTGGGGGGGGCGGGGGTCATGGGGGGAGGTGGGGGTCTCCTCGGGTGTCAGGCCTGTTATGGGGTGAGGGAGGTTTTGGGGGGTGGGGGGCTGTAGGGGTCAGGCAGGTTATGGGGTGCGGGGGTGCTGTGGGGGTCCTGGGGTGCTTTGGGGCATATAGGGGTCAGGCAGGTTCTGGAGGATTTGGGGCTCCCGAGAGGGACTCGTGGTGGGTCAGTCTGGTCGTGGGCTGCGGGGTCATAGGAGGGGTTGTGATGCTGTGAGGGCATACGGGGGCTCAGGCTGGTTATGGAGTGGGGAGGGTTACCAGGGGACATGGGGTGCTGTGAGGCAGGGGGTGTCTGGTGGGGTCAGGCTGGATGTGGGGTGACCTGGGGCTGCGGGAACCAGGGGCACCCGTAGAGGTCAAGCTGGATGTGAGGTGTTTTAGGGTGCTTAAGGGTTTGGGGGGGGGGGGTGGGGGTGTCAGTCTAGATGTGGGGGACCCACAGTGACTGAGGTGTGGAGCAGGGGGTTTATGGAAAAGTGGGGGATGTTCGGGGGCTGGGGGAGACCAGGGGAGCACCTGCAGCGCTGTCAGGAAGCCTATGGGGAAGAGGTGCTCTGGAGTGGGGGGATCCCCAGTAGGGTCAGGCTGGGTGTGGGGGAATGGCATGCACTAGGGCTGTCCTAGGGACTCTGAGTAGGGCTATGGGGGAGGATGTGGGGTGGGAGGGCTGGGGTGCTCTGACGGGCCCACAGTGGGTTCATGCTCAGGAGGTGGATGGGGCCCTGCCTCATGGGGAGTGCCAACCCTGGGACTCGGATGTTTCCCCCCGTACTGTTGTTGCCACTGGTGCAGTGGAGGGGAAAAGGCAGGTGCAGCCTCGGGGAGTGGGGTCCCCCCTGCACCCCACAGTCACGGCAGCAGCACTGGTGTCCCTTCCTGGGAGGTGGCAGCTCCCGCTTTGGCATTTGAGTCCAGCTCTGGTTCTCGGAGCATTCGGTGTTGCTGGGGCTGTGCCCGAGGTGCAGCAGCTCAGCCTGTGGCTTCGGGACGGCCGCGGTCTCTCCCCGAGACCCCGTCTGCGCCCGCCGGGACGGTTCCCAAAGCCGGCAGCAGTGGCCGAGCTGCGGGGCGACGGGGGCTGCTCCTGCCGTCGATCCCTGCCCCGGCGCCGGTCGTGGCCGCGCTGAAACCTCCCATCGATTTCCCCACGCCCGCGGGGGGGTCTGTGTCTTCACGTCCCCTCCTCGACGGGGACACTTTGCGCTGATGTTGCAACCAGAGGCGTGTGCGGCGTGCCTGGCGGTTACTGCAATCTCTTCCTCTCCTGAATTTCGCCCTCCTGCAGTCGTGGTGGGACGAGAGGCTGGTGAGCCTGCTCGTTAGTCCGTGCCGTGGGCTGTGCCGGTGGTGGCTGCCTTCCCCGCTCCCTGGCGGGGTCCGAGCGGCTGGCTGGGTGGCAGGAGACAGCGGGGGCCAGTGACTATCTTTAGGGCTGTGTTGCAATGGAGGGGTGTGCCTTGGCTCGGCGCTACGGGCAGCCGCCTCCTCGCCGGAGGATTGACTTACGCCGAGGCTCCTGCATGGGGAAAGCCAACAACTGCTCTGCGGTTTGTGTGAGCAGGAGAGGCTGCGGTGGGGCTGTGAGGCTGAGCCAGGGGTCGGACAATGTCAGGGGCTGATAATCGGTCACACGTGCCCTGCCATGAGGTCAGGCTGTGTGAGGTGCGCAGGGCCGAGGTTTGGGGTGCAGCGTTGGCCCCTGGCACTGTCACTGTCGCACATGCCCTGCCACTGCCTGGCAGCGGGAACAGCTGAGCCGCAGCAAACAGCCAGCATGGGAAAGGCTGGTGGTGCAGGGAATCTCTGCTGCCTCCTGGGAGAGAAGTCGCTCTGGGGCACGGGAGCAAGTTGGGTTCTTGCAAGGTGCATCCCAGAACGTTCCTATCCCTGTGCTCCCTTCCGAAGGCTTAGCGAAGGTACAGATGCAGTTGTAGAAGAGAGCCAGAGTCAGGTCTCTTTTGCGTCCTCTTTCTGCCAGAGTAACCCTGTTAGTTCGTGGAAGTAACTTGCACTGGAGTTGGGGTGACATGGGACCAAGGTTCCATGTTTGGCTTAATCCTTCCTCTGAGCCATTGCCCTGCTCGTGCCCACTGTGCCTGTGGTGGTGCAGCTGCACCATGCCTGTCTCTGAGGAGGAGGCAGCTAAAACTTGTGGAGCCATTTGCATCCCACCAGGAGTACAGTTCCTCTCCCAGTTCCGTGGCCTGTGTAGATGTGGGTCTCCTCCAGCTCAATGTGCTGGCAGCCCTTCAGTTTCTCTCACAAAGTGGGGCACACGCTGCTTCTGCCTGTGGCGATGGTGACGGCGAGTCAGCAGCAGCAAAAAGTTGACCTGTGCATCAGACTGCTTCCCATGGTGGTGCTCAACATGTTCCGTGGATGTGGGGCTCCCCTGTCCCTTCCCTTCGCTTTTCCTGGCGCTTAGGAGAAACTTCAGGCCTTTCCAAGAGGGCTTGAAACCTGCTGAGGAGAGAAACTGCCTTCTCATCTGCAGCGGTACTGCTGGGATGAGGCTCCCTCTTCCTGACGCGCAGCCTGGCAGCTGGTGGAATTGCCTACAGCCGCATCGCTCTGCACCGCGCGTCCCCCCAGGCTGGCACGGTCCTTTCGGAGCCAGTGGTGGGGAGAGGATCTCTCGGCGGGAGGGCAAAACATCAGCTGTTCTCCGAGCAGGGCACTCTGAAGTTATGTCACTGATTTAATATACAGCAAGGTTTTTCTGAGCTCCCTCCCCAGCTATTGCCCGGAGGGCAAGGCAGGCTGCAGGTGGTCCCTGTCCCTGAGGGCAGGAATTGTCCTGTCTCTGCTCAGCAGTGTTTCACCTTTGTGTTCACAGCTGCAGGAAGAGGCTCGAGGCTGTGATGGCTGGAAGTGTAGGGTCATAATTGGCTCTTTGCCACGCTGGATGCTGCGGTTGGAGGTGTGATTTGGGAAGGGGGTGGACTTACCCACCATTAGCCCGGAGGTGAGCTGCCCAGGAAGGAGGGGGATGTCTCGGTTGTCCTTTTTATGAGTTTTGTTTCATGCAGTGATTTGTGGGAGCTCTGACTTGGGATTCATCGGGAGGGGCTGTAGTTGGTTGTCCCTATTTAGCCTGGGACCAGCACTCAGGGGATGAGCAGTCTCACGCAGCGGTTATCCCAATGAGGCCATGATGGTTTGGGTCTCTCATGCCGGGACATTGGGACTTTGTCATGCCATCCCCTTCTGAGCTGGTGGGGACAGCCAGGGTGGGCTGGCTGGGGCTCTGGGGTCTGGCCGAAGCAGCCACCCCGACTGCCCACCTCTCCCCGCTAGAGGCTGCTGATGACCAGAGCATTTTCCGTCCCTGCTCTGAGAAAGCAGCGGGGTCTGGAATTTGCAGGGCTGAACATCCCGGCTTGAGCTTTTCTTGCTGATTCACCCTGTAGACAGCAGTGTGCTTTCCTTGGCAGTGGCCGGGTTCAGAGGGCACATCTGCTCCCCTGCCAGGCCCACAATAGATCTCCCCACTTCATTAAGTCTTAATTAGGTAAATGCACCGGGACCATGTGCGAGGCCATTGCCAGGGGACATGGATCATGCGAGGAGCCAGGTACCATGGATGCCGGCTACCACCCTGCCTGCCTCAGGGGTTTTTCCAGCTGGGTGCTGAATGTGGAATGAGTCCAGGCTCTCCTATTGTTTTCCCAGAGGATGTGAGCACAGGGACAAGCGCTTCAGCCCTCCGGCGTGGCCCAACTGGCAGAAAAGCCAAGGATTAGTTAAACCATGGAAGGGATCCTACATCGCTGGGCACAGCCGTGGTAAAGGGGCTGGAAAACCAGGACCCTGGGAAGATGATTAATCACATAACAATGAGGTGTAAAATGAAAGGCAGTGGCTGCTGCAGTGGAAGTGCCTGGGAAGGAGTTTGTGGTGTTGCACAAGCCCCGCTGCCTTTGCTGGGTACAGGCAGTGCCGGGTGGGCAGTGTGGTGCCAGCTGGCTCTGGCTCCAGGCACGGCTTCCCCGACAATGGCAGAGCAGTGCTTTACATAATCTGGGTCTTGCCAAACAAGCTTGAAGGTCTGGAAAATCCTCCTGCTATTGTTCATGCTCAAAGTTTGCTGAATTTCCTGGTTTGAGCTGCGGGGCTGGATTTTGTTTTGGGACTGCAGTGGGGGAAAATGCACTTTGCACAGAGGGAAGAAAAGGGTGTTTGTGGCGTTTAATCCACTCTCTGTAGATGAAACTATTTTTGTGGTTCACAAGAGGTTCTGAGCAGCTGCTCGCAGCTTTGTAGGACTGCAGGACTCTCTGTCTATCCAATTAGTATGGTTTGTGTCTAGTCCCCTCCTGATGCCCCCCGAGAAAATCCTGGACTACCAGATGAGGATGGGGCGCCATGGGCAAGGCTCACACAACCACCATCTGGGCTCCAGGCTTGGAGACTGTGTCGGGACACAAATGCGGTGTCAGAACAGCTTTGTGCTGTCTGAACCCCCTCAAGTCAGACCCTGAGGCTCCGGGAAGGCTCCAAAGCTGCCGCTTGTTGGCAGATTTTAGGAGAAGAGGCTTGATGGGAACTTGAGGTGTCTTCTTGTGCTGTGTCTCCCGGCTGGTGGTGACTTCCTGGTGATTTGGGGCAGCTGGGAACCCCTTTGGGAGGATACTGAGACTGTGGGAGCTCATCCTGGCCTGAGTAAGGCCACGGGCTCGACCTTGACGTGTTTACTGGTCCCTGAGAAGTGTTTTGGGGCATGTGGCCTGCCCTTGCTCCTCCATTTGCTCACCCCAAAGACCTTTGCCAACACAAATAAAGCCCCTGTGTGCTATTCAGTTAAATGAACAAATCCTGTTAAAATGTTCTTTGCTCCTGTTTGTGGATAGATGACTGAGAAACCTGACTTTTCCTGCCATTCCTGGGAAAGGAAAGTTTCATAACAAGAAATGAGGTGAAGTTCTTGCTGGTCCACTTAATGCGAGGCAAGTTTTCGAGCCCTGGAAAGCAGCAGAGGAGGAGGAACTCCAGCCTGATGGCATGAATACATCCTCTTGTTAGAGACAGCTTTGAGAGCCTTTCATGTAGGTAATTACATCTGGCCACAGTTGACCAGAGCTGGATTTAAGGAGGGGATGTGAGGCTTGGCATGTGCTGGGAGCCTTTGGAGTTGACTGCAGTGGCATTACAACAATCTGGTAGGTGTTGCTAACAAGGCAGTGCAGGGCAGCTATGGGGAAGCTCTGAGCTGCCTTAGGGCCTGGAGAACTTGGTGTTGGCACTGACCTCAGCTTTGTGGGGGGGAGTGGGGTGGACTGATGCCTCGAAGCATCACCAGGGTGTTAAGGCAGCTGTGTATCATGCTGTATGTGACTTCTGTGACCTGATCCCTCTGATTGCCACGGTGGTTTAGGTGCTCGCTGGATAGTACCAGCCATCCAAGGGCTTGTATTTCTACACCCACTCTCCAAAACCCCGTGGAGATGGGGTAAGCTGTTTGTGGGCACTTCAGAACGTGAGGGGAGCTCTTTGTCTGTGCTGAGGGTATGTATTGGACAGGACAGCACAAGTTGCCTCCCTGCCCCTGAGTGAACTTAAATGCTGAGTGTGGGAGTGAGGGAGGGCAGATGTTAGCCCGGCACAGAGCCACGTTGAGCTGTAACGTGACTTCGTGCGTCTGTGTTGATGTTGTGCTGGAGGTGCCGTGTCTGACGTGGACGTGAACCTCTCCCGTATGGCCGGGATTGGCCTCAGCCAATCCGGGGCTGCTCAGAGGCTCACAGGCTGGCAGATGGGGTCAGCACTGCTTGAGGATTTCCTCGGGTGCAGAGTGGAGGCTTTTAATAGCAAACGCAGACATCTGCATCATGGCATGGCCTGAAACTTGGCCCTAAGGATCCACTGGCAGCTGGGCACTGGCTGAACGAGATGTCCGTGGCCACTGAAATTTTTTCCGAGGTTTTGAGTAAAAATGAAATAAGACTTAAACCTATTGCTGGTGGGTTTGGGGTGCAGCTCCTCCCTGGGAGGTAGCCTGGAGAAACCCTGCCTTTCTTGGGAAGGTTATGTGGCCCCATCCCAGTGTGCTGTGCTGACAGATCCCGTGCCTCAGCTGGGTGCCAAGACTTCAGCCTTCTAGGAAAGGCAGCAGGAGCCGGTGAGGGTTTTCTTCTGCCATCCCATGGGCGCCTGGTGCTGTGCGAGCAGCGTCCGATGGCTCACATTGTGGTTGCAGCTTGCTCCATCCGAGCTGCCTTTGAGTGGAAACGCACAAGATATCCAAGTGCAGAATTGATCTGTGCTGCTGACCTGGCTTATTTCTGGTGCTGCTGCTTTTTCTTCTGCTGTAGCAGGAGGTGAATTTGGTTTCGGCAGCTGCCTAACTCCGGCAGTTTGCATCCTGCCTTCCCTACAAATTGTCTTCATCCTGCTCAGCTTCCTGGCCCCTGTCCTGGTCAATATGAGGCTGTTATCAGAGCTCAGCAAGCCATGATGATCACATCCAAGTGCTGGACCTCAAACCACCTGGCAGTGCTGGGCTGGATGAAGAAGCTCATTTGCATGGGGTGGTTAATTCTCTGTATACTTTAATCTCTATGACCATCTGTGTTCTTTCCCAGGCTGGGGAGATGGGAGCTCTTGGGATTTTCCCAGGAGGTGAACATGGAGAGGATTGCTTATTCTGTGTATCCTGAAAACTGCCCCGGGTCAGAGCAGGACAGCCTCATTAGCTCTGGGAACAGTTGTTCCTGCATCTTTGGGCAAGGAGGCATCGACATGTCAGCTCTATCCTGGAGGCTCTATCTGGGGGCAAAGGCTAAAAATGGAAACCTCTGCAAATGCTGTCCAGCATCTGGTCCCAAACATGGAGGGTCTGTGACCAGCTTGGTGGGTACCATAGAGGGCTGAGGTCCCAGGGAAGGCTGTGTTGGTCTGAGGAGAGATAGCACACTAAAGCATCTCCTGGCCATCCCAAAAACCCTGCCCAGGATGTGGCAGCCTCTGGGGTGTGACTGCCCCACCAGCAGCCACTGCTCTCTCTGTCCTGGTGAACTGCTTGATTTGAGCCTCAGAAGCTGCTTCGTAGACTGGGGCGCTCACGCACAGCACCAAAAGCAGGGGACCATTGCCTGCACTAGCATCTCCAGACCTGTGCAGACTGCTACTGGCAGAGAAGCTTTTTCTGCAAGCAACACCTGAATTCTTCCCCATTTTGGGTTCTCACATTTGGAGCCTGAGGCTCTGCAGACCATTCAGAGCCCCAGTCAGGATCCCACTCACCACGGGCAGAGATGACATTGGCTGCAGGCGCTTTTGAGGAATGCCTGTCCTGTGGGGCAGCATGGTCCTGCTGAGGCTGCTGCTGGCATTCAAATCCAGAGGGAACGATTCCTGCCCTGTAATTAAGCTCTTCTGCTCCTGTTCACCATGCTAATGAGCTGTCTCATGGATGTGCTCCTCACAGCCGTTCTGGATCCTCTGTGTGGCTCCAAAGCTGGAGGTGACTTTCCAAGAGAGCCACCTGCAAAGGGCAAGATCTCCATCCCTGTCACATTGGGTTGAGGCATGTGGGCTGGGAACCTTTGACTGTGAAGGCTTTTCCCTGACTGCACCCTGTGTGCTGTGAATTCTTCTGCCAAGGTACACCCTAGCTCTTTGGTGAGGGGAGCCTTTCCTGCTGTTCATGCTGGCAGGGCTGGACAAGATGGAAATGTTTTCCCAGCCTTCAGCTGCAGAACTGAGGCTGCCTCTAGAAAGGAGAGCTGCTCTTGACCTGCATCCAGGCTGGATAATAACACTTAAAAAACAAATGGTGCTCCAGCTCCTCTCCTGGTTCGGCAGTTTGGGTTTTCAGTCTCGATGGAGATGACGGCGCTGGGACTGTTGGCATAATGGTACATCCCAAAGGGTGGGTATGGGCTTGTGCCCATCTCTCCACCTGGTCTAGTGGAAGGTGTCCCTGCCCGTGGCAGTGGGTTGGAATGGGATGAGCTTTAGGGTCCCTTCCAACACAAACCATTCCATGATTCTGTGATTCTCTGGCATGGCAGAGTGACTGTTGAGTGGCATCATGCCAGACTTGTGCCACGAGGGCTCGACTGTGTGCTTGTGTGAGGCAGGTCCCTGTACCCTCAGTGGGGCTGTTTTATGGGTTGAGGATCTGGCTGAATTTCGGCCCACCGGAGCACACAGCCAGCCTTGCTGTGGCTGGGAGCACCGTTGCTCTCTTGAATCTCTTCATTTAGTTAATGATCCTTTTGTTGAGAGGATTAGGGTTTAGAGGCCTCTGGCAGAGTGTTAATTAAATTAAGGCTCCTGGTGTTTTGTGGAGTTTTTGAAGCCCACTAGAGGGCTCAGTTGGAGCCTTGTGGAGTCGGGACTGGCGGCGCTGGGCTGTGTCCAGGCCTCCAGAAGTTTGCATGAGAAGTTACATAAGTCCGGAGGAGCTGGACGAGCGCAGAAGTGCACGGGGCCAGCCCGTCCAGCCTCCGCGGAGCTCACTGCTCCTCCAGCCCGGTTGTGCCCGGAGCTCGGCATTGCCTGGCCCGTGCCCTGGGGCTGGCCCCGGAGGCTGTACTCACGGGAGGCTGCACTCACGGGAGGCTGTACTCAGTGGACGCTGGCAGGCATGGGGTGCCTGCGTCACTGCTCGCTGTATTATCAGCGTTAGGTAATGCCGGGTTGATGTTTTTGACTTTTTTTTCCTTCCCCACTTGGTGTTTACATTTCTAAGAAGTGGCTGACCGTGAACATCCGGTTCCACCTTCACTTCTGGGAAGAGTCAGATACTGAAGTTTTCTCTGCTGCCTTGCTCATGTGGGTACAAGTGTGAGCACTTGGCTTTATGGCTCGAGGGGTTTTCTTGGTGGGTGCATGGGTTTTTCGTGTTTTGCTGGAACTGCTTATTAACCAGTGTCTGTTCTCCTTTCTCTTCTATCCATTGCCCCATGATGGATTTTGGTGCCTCGCCTGTGTGGTTGGCCCGGCTGTCTCATCTCTGGGTAAGTACCTGCTTTGTTAGATCAGTGGGAGGAAATGGTTGAAATGAGTTGCTTCAACTTAATGATCTGACCTATTTAAATAATAAACTGACCTGTTTATTCTGTCTTAAACTCTGAAGCATTGGTTGTTGTCAAACAGCATGATTTATTGTCTGTGTGTGTGTGAAGATTTTGGATATTGAAAAGCACTTAGCTGGCCTGGAAATTGCTGTATTTTATAATATGTGGAAGCCCCCAGCAATAGTTTTTCCTACCAGCCTGGGCTGTGGAGCACTGACCTGGGCATAAAAACACACTAAGTGCCAGCAAGTGAGCAAATGGAAGGGAAAATGTTTTTGAGAATGGAAAGCAATGCTTCCTGTTCCTCCCAGGATGTCTCCTGACATCTGTTAGTGGCAAGTCAGTGCTGTGGTTGTGAAAGGGGCTCTCTGATGGCACTGGACCACCTTGCCCTTTGCAAGCCATGGATGTCTGGGGCTTTGCAGGGCAGGGAGAGGAGCCTGAGGCTCTTCTGGCAGGAGAGGAGGGGAAGTGCATGTCAAGCTTGGAGAAGAGCATCAGGCACTGATGTTTTCAGTTTGTGTTCATGGAGAGCCTGCTTTGCATGGGGGAAAAATTGCCCTGATGGGGTGGATTCTTACGGTTTCCCTGCAGAGGTTTGGTGCCTCCCCTGAACTTGACCGTGAGGTGGTGTTTGTATATTCAAGCCTCTGAGGACAAGGTGTGTGTGCTCAGGGTGGAGGGAAGGAAGGGATCTGCTTGGTGAAGCTGTTTCTCTGGATGCAGTGGTGCCTTTGCATTGAGGTTGTGATCTCTGGAAAATTCAGTAATTTTAAATTTACTTTTTTTCTTTTTTAAAATTCAAACTGTCCTCCCACTAAGCTTTCCCCTCTACTGTCCATCACTCCTCTTCCTCAATAACATCCTCTCCTCTTCCAGTAAGAGCACATTTAGAGCAGTTCTGCTCTGTGCCTGAGCATTCCATTTGCTGCCAGTTATTGATGAAAGACTTGAAGGGAAAGCAGAGGAAGGTGCTGGGAACAGATTGCTTTATTCTTAAACTCGACATCATTATACAATGCCTCATGGCGGGGCAGGAGAGATGAATCAAATCCAAGCACAAACCTGTTGTTCTTACTCAGAAGTGAGCACTATATTTGGAAGATGAGCAGCTGCCTCCTGATCTGAATGAGTTTTGCTACCAAATCTCTACAAGCAGGATCGTTAATTAACTAGAAAACCTGCCTTGGTCAGAGGTGCTGAGCTCCAACTCCACCAAACACCCGGCAGTCATTTGAATGCAGAATGAAACTCCCTCCACGTGAAAGGTACAGCTGGAAGCTGCTGTGAGCTTGGATGTGGAGCAAGATACAAGTGCTCACTCGTGTGATGGTTGGAATGGGTTAGTGAGAGGCAAAGCTGTACCAGCACAGCAGCTGCAGCTGTGCCAGGGTAGCCTGGAGCAGGTCTTTGGCCAGAGAGTCTTCCTGCTCAGTGCTTGAGCAGACCCTCAGGACAGTCACCCATCTGACTATCTCTGTGTGACAAGTCTCTGGTCAAGGGCAACTTTCTCCCTTGGGAAATGCTGATAACGTGGACAATCCCTGGTTTCCTCTCCCCAGAGCAGACTCTGTGTTATTTTACCTGTTTTCTTGCATGTATCGCACAGAGGGGAGAGAACTGCGCTTTGGTGGTCCTGCTTGTTACAGGCTTTGGAGGTTTTGATCCTGATATGAGATGAAATTTGCTGCTTGCTGAATACTTGGTGTCAATCTTTGTCAGCAAACAAGAAAGCCAAGTGGTACCTTGTTAGGGATGGCAAAGATAAAGGGGGTGTGGTACAGTTTCACTGGCTCAGGGACAGCCCTGACCCTCACCCAGCAGAGAAAACAGCAGGCTCAGATTACCTCTCCATCTTTAAGCCTGGCTTATCTTATAGGTAAACATAAAATGCATAGGAGTTTTAGTAAGATAATCTCCTCTCTTGACCTGGTAAGTGTTGGGCATCAGTCCTGAAAGTAACACACCAGCAGCTTCCATGGAGGGAAGCCGAGAGTAGCTGCAGGGCAGAAACCATGAAGGAAAATGCTGAAAATGCAAGAGGAGTCTCTGGTGGGGGTTTTGCTCTTGACCTTCGAGCTGAGATTCACATATGTTGCCATTATTTAAAGCCTGTCAAGAAATCCAAGGTGAGGTCATGGCTGAAAAATTGTTCAGAGCTTTGTCTGTGGTGGCAGGTGCAGGGTGTCTGTTCACAGGCTGCCTTTGGGCTCTGTCTTTCCGTATGGTGGCACTGGTGCTGCTGGAAGCCATGTGCTGTCATCTTTATCTATACATGTTGTTTCTTTCTATCCCAGATTTCATGGGTGACCTGGAGAAGGGCACTGCTTTGCGGAGCCCTTGGACAGCTTGTTGTGTTGTGAATTTGGGTCTCCCCTTAGTTTTTGTTTACACATAGCCCAAAGAGGAAGAACAAATGAGGTTTCTAGCACCTTTTGGTGAGATGTTCTTCTTTAACCTCTTCTGTTGGTTGACGGTGGCTGAACATAAGCCCAGGTGGGCAGGAAGGCAAGTAATACATGGCCTATACCAGCACCAGTGTGGCCAGCAGGACCAGGGCAGTCTCCCTGTAGTGGGCACTGGTGAGGCCAAACCTTGAATCCTGGGGTCAGTTTTGGGCCCCTCACAACAAGAAGGGCATCGAGGGGCTGGGGTGTATCCAGGGAAGGGAACGGAGCTGGGGAAGGGTCGGGAGCACCAGGAGTGGCTTAGGGAGCTGGGAAAGGGGCTCAGCCTGAAGAAAAGGAGTCTTGGGGAGGACCTTCTGCCTCTCCACAACTCCCTGACAGGAGGGGCAGCCAGGGGAGGATCGGTCAGGGAACAAGGGACAGGAGAAGAGGAAATGGCCTCAATCTGTGCCAGGGGAGGTTTAAGTTGGGTATTAGGGAAACACTTCTTGCAGGCTGCCCAGGACAGTGATGGAGTCCCTGTCCCTGGAGGGGTTTAAAATCCTTGTAGATGTGGCACTTAGGGGCATGGGTTAGTGGTGGGCTTGACATTGTCGAGTTAATGGTTGGACTCTTTGATCTTGGAGGGCTTTTCCGACCTAAATGACTCCATGATTCTATGGAAATGTGGCAGCAGGGTATCTCTTTCACTTGTCCCACCCCCTCAGAGGGGACCATCAGACTCCGATGTGGTGTCAAGTTCTAGGGCCGGCTTAGCTCAGTGTTTTCACTTTGTTGCTTTGTAAAGCAGTGAAGCAGTTCTCATTGTGGCTTTCAGAATAGCAGTGCTGCCCTCTGAATTACCATCTAATTAAATGCAAGCAAAAACTCCAAAGCAAGTGAGCTTTCTGTTGCATAAGAAAAGCTGTTTTAGTTGACCTAAAAACCGACATTGAAAACCAGCCTAAACAGAGATGCTTTCCCTCCCAGCTCCGTGGGCCGTGCAGAGCAGTTGCTACTGTTCTTGGAGAGCCATTCATGCCGTGGCAGCTGTGAGCCCACTTCAAAACAGTTACTCCTTTGAGACTTGCTTCCCTTTTGCTTGATGGTTGGAGAAACCCTGCTGTGGAGACAAATAATTAGAAATAAAAGATGGCAGCTTAATGATTATTAGCTTTTCTGACGCAGCCTGCAGTGAGTGCAGGGTGAGACTGGCGTCTCCAAGCTGCTGCTGCGTCTCCTGCTCCAAAGATTTACTGTGTGCACTGTTACTGTGCAGCCTCAGTGGACCTGCAGAACGCCCTGAAAAGACAGAGTTGTTATTTATTTTAGTTACAAAGCTTTTCAGACTCTTGGCAATTAACTGTGACAATGGCAGTATGCTTCCTGCCCTCGCCTCCCTGTCTCTCCATCCATGCCCACAACTTTCCTTGACAACTTCTTATCCCTCTCGCCCTCCTCCATTACTTGGATTCTGTCTATAAATATGAACCACTTTGGGTTTTCTTAATAAAATAAGCATGGAAGGTTACTACCTTAAAAAACCCCCAAAATGCCTTATTTTGAGCTCCAGAAAAACTGACAGCAGTGGGATGCTATCCTCTGGGATTCTGTCTTATTGATATTAATCTTTTTGAAGCTGGTATCCATGACTGCCCGTTTCAGAGGTTAATATACTGCATTTCAAGCAAGCTGAGATCTTTTTAATTTGCGATATGGAAATGTGCACCAATTAATCATTGTGCACCTGCAGAAATGCCTCTGGGCAGACTTTGGCTGTGCTCTATCAGGTTCTGGGAACATCCATAGGCAGGACTCAGAGTGATGAGTCTGATCCAGTTTAGTAGCTCAAGACAAACCCTGCGAGGTCCAAGGATGTGTCAGGCAGGGGAGGCGGCACTGGACAAGGTGGTGCAGAGCTTCGGCTCTTATTTGTGGAAAAAATAATGGTTAGAAGTTGTATTTGTTATCCATTGGTAAAATTTTAATTAAATAAATGTTGGGTTTTGCCAGGTGTCCCTCACTGAGGCACAGGTCTAGCCCTTGATCACCAGTTGCTGTCTGTTGACAGCAGTAGTGCTGGGTTCGTGGCTTGCGTGAATTTGCTGCTTGGCCTTTGGATTACATGGGATGTGTTAGTGCAGACCTGAATGCTCTCTACCAAGTATCTGCCTCAAACTTACAGCCAGGTACACACTAGTCCTAAATAAACCCTGATCTTGAAACTGTCCTTCCCCAAACCAAAGAGCTCTGGGCATTTTGAAGCCAAGGGATGCTCTTTGCCCAGCAAGAGTGTAACAGTATGGAGTCAAATCTCCTTCACTGAATTGGTGCCTTTCTGGGGAGAAGCTGCAGTTCAAAACACACCTACCTGGTGTTATTAAAAGAAGCCAGAGTCTCTCTTGGTTGCAGTTTGACTCCTCATCCATGTAAGGAGTAAATCACCCCCTGACATCTTTTGTTAGTGGTGCAGCTTGGCTGCCTCCCTGCCGAAGCTCTGGTCTCTTGGTGGCACTCACTGTTATTTTTGGGTGCATTTCAAGAAAGACTGCATAGCTGAGCTTGTCCCCCGCTGAAGGGACAGCTGCTTCCCTGGCCAGGCTGGCTGGTCCTGCTTGGTTTAGGAGGCTGACGCAAGGGCTTGAACTTCTTCCCTGCTGCCCAAACATAGGGGTTTCCAGCAGCATTCCTTAAAGAGGGGTAGGGAGTCAAGTGCTGTCTGTGAACACACTCCTCTGGTTTTAATCATGTCATCTTTTACTGAGACTGCCAGAGAATGAAATCCTGGTAAATGCTTGGAAGGAAGGTGAGGTCTCGAGGTGGTGGAGATGGGTGTGCTGTGGGACAGTCTGAGGCTCCTGTGATGGTTTTTTCCATGGTTCAGTCAGTTTCTTGGGTTGTTTCTGGAGCTCAGGCTCATGCCACACTGACTGCCTTTTCCTGAGCCTGCACTGCCTGTATTCACAGCATCACCTATAATCTATTCTCCAGGCTTTATTAAACTCTTTCTAGATCCTTTCACTGCAGCCACTCGTATGTTCAATACTTCCTACTCGTACTTGAGAGGAAAAGTATTTCTCTGCCAATATAGAAACATTCGCTGTATGAACACTCGATCCTGCAGGCTGCAGCTGACCTTCTCTAATCTTTAATGGTGCATCTTGGCAGAAATGTGCTTTACGCACTGACTCTAAGCCCTAAGTCTAAACAAAGCTGACTCTCCAGGAGCTGTTCTTCCCTGCACTGGCACACAGCCTGGAGAGAACTGAAGCTTCTCTTCTGTTTTATTCCTCTTTCTTCTTGGAGCTTGTCTGCTGTGCTGCGAGACACTGACTCAAATGAACATCAGCTTCATACAAATCAATGAAAGCCATGACAGGAGCTTTTTGTATCAATTAACCAGATTGCAGGTGGGATGGGAATTCCTGGGTGTACAGACTTAGTTCCCAGCCACCCCCTCTGCTTTCCCCATCTGCCCAAAAGGGATCCATATGAGCCAGCCCAGTAGCAAAAAGATCTAATGGCTCAAAAATGGGATTCTTCTGCCCATGGGAAAGAATATGCGGTTTTAGTTTAGCAACAGCAGCCTTTAAAGGCTACAAATTACGGTCAACAAAAGAAAACTCTCCAGAACGAAACCACACAGAAAAGGATGGGAGAAGCAGTTTGGATTTAGCAAAATTGGAGGTGAACTGCCCTGATGCCAAGTGTGATTCCAATACCTAAATCACTCAGTCTCTTTAGCTATGGAGGGTGCTCCTTGGCCCTTTAATAACTATCTCAGCGATGAATGTTGATTTTGGAGAGTGTTATGATGGGCTGGACTACATTTAATCTTTGGTTAAATACATGATACAGAGCCAGGTGAGTGTAGATATTCCAGGTTGCCTTCACTGTGCACATGAGTTGTAGCAAAGCAGTGCAAAGTGTTCTAGACCTTAGTGAAAATTCCTTGAGTTTGCAGTTCAGCCTGTCAGAGGCTTTTTCAGCAGTTAATTCTGTGCTGGAGAGAGGGGTGGGCCGGGAAGAAATGCAGCATTAGCTGAAGGTTCCTTTCCTTCTAGGTGAATCATTTACCTGCAATATCTTAATTCTAGATCACCATTTTACAGGAACGCAAAGCTTGAGAAGTTGAAGAGAGGTTTCCTTTCGTCCTCATTCCTGTCTTCTGCTCACGGCCAAATCAGCACTGCTGATGGTGACAGCAAAGCTGGAAGAGGAGCCAAGGGCAGAGGGCCAGGAACTGGCAAAACTGAGCCACCTGCTCTCCTCCCACCTTGTTTGCTCTTGTGAAATGGCTGCCGCAGCAGCACTTGTTTGCAAAGTGTGTGAACGAGGCACAGAAACAGAGTGTGCCTGTTGTGTGTTCACAAATGTGTGCGTAATGTGGCTCATTTAGAGCAGGATAGATAAAGGATTCATCTGACCAGCTTAATTTCTTTGTTTTCCTAGAACTTGATGTAATCCCGAGTAGTTCTCTTCACCTTAAATCCTGCTTGGTTTGGGGGAGGGAGCACAGCACCAGTGTGATGCACAATTGCTTTGTTTAGATTGGGAATTCCTCACTGGTGGAGCTCCTCCTCGGGGCAAAGAGGAGAGCTCTGTGCCTTTTATTGTTGTGCCAGTAATGCTCTGGGCAGTGTTCCCCGGCACTGATGTAAACTGGGAGCCCTGTTTTACAACAAATCATACCAGGAGTGTGTCCTGTGGGGCCTATAGAGTGCTGGATCACCTTAAAAAGGTCTGTTCTATGAAGAACTTGCTTGAGCTGGATTTAATCTGCTGTCTGGATGCTCCTAGGATGCTGCAGTGTGTCCTGCTGAGCTCCTTGCAAGTGCCTGCACATCACCCAGGCAGAGGGCAAGGTTTGGCATTGTTCTCCATGACCCAGTTGGTTTGCACTGACCGAATCCATCAGGATCTGAGTGCTCCCAGCGGCCTTTTACCTTGCAAGGAACAACCTCTGCCTTAGCCACCCCAAACACATGCCTAAAATGAATATAATTCCTGTCCTTATTCCTATATCCAGCAGGCAAATACCAAGAAATCCTGACTTATTAAAATAATTCTATGTCTCTAGATGACTCCCATAAAGCGACTTAAACCAGCTGTAACTGGGAGAGTTCTTTAAATAGTTGCAATCGGGGCTTGGCACAGGGCAAACTGTTCTTACAGTGAAGAATTTAAGAAATTTCCATTACTTCCTATGGGATTTCAGAGGTCAGTTTGGGGCTGTGTAGGAAGGAAAAAGAAGCTAAGCCAGTGACTTCGAGCAGAAGCGTGGTGGTGATGGGGGTGTATTTCCATGTGCACAAGAGTGGTGGTTTTGGGTTTCTTTTTTCCTTTTTTCCCCATATTTTCTGCTCCCTGTAAAAAACTGCTTTGGTGTAGGCTCAGATCCCCTTGCCCCAGAAGAACATTTTTCAGCCTCTCGTGGCACAGACCAAGTGCCTCTTTTCATATTTGATAACTCAACTTTTTAGTTTCTCTTCCTTTAGCTTTGGAGCCAATCAAACTCTCAACCATTTGTTTAGGGTCTGAAGAGGTGACAGCATCCTTTGCCCTCGTGCACAGCGCGTTGGCAGCTTGCACTAGTGTTCCCTGTGGATAAATGCTTCACCTGGGAATACAAAGTGCAGGAGCTGCTGCTCTCTGTTCTCAGCTGCTGGCAGATGGAGTTGGGGATCATCTGGTGATCTGAGCGCGGTGGATGATGCGCTGTGTGGTGTTAAATCACTGCTTTGATGCAAAGTTTTTGTTGCCCTAGTCTCTCCTCCATGTAATCTGCTGTGTGTGGTGTACGATGAAGCAGTGCGGGTTTGTTTGCTTGTTTTTCTTAGTTGCAAGAAGCTGTTGCCAACCAAAAATTGTGGTTTCTTTGCTCCATGGTTTTCTCCTCAAAGCCCTTTGGACTCGTATTTCTCTTCTGGCAGTGTTTTAAGCCCACCCATGGGTGAGCAGTAGCAAACGTAGCCGTTGTGGTGGGTCAGTACTGAACATCTCACGCTCCTCCATGCACTGCCTGGGCTATTAAAATGTGTTAAGTTATTGCACTGGGGACTGAAGTCAGAGCTTCAGGGCATGTTTCAAGGGAACTACGTGTCCCTAATGTAGGAGCAGCGACTTAGAGCCGCCAGACCTTTCCCAGCCTGTGTTTTTTTTAATGAAATGTGCTCATCTGAGTCCAAGGAAACCACCACGTAGTCCAGATTTAAGGCAAAAATATCCGCCTTACCTCTCATTAAGGAGCTTTTTGCAAGTGGTCTCAACACTGAGACAAAGAGGAGCTGCCCCGTTCTTCTTGGCAGAGCTGAGTGTCATGGATGCATAAAGGAGAAAAGGTAAATAGGTGTGAGAAGCATGTTAATTTTTCTAAAAATCTGGGTATTTTTAGCTCCCATATAGCACAAATGCCCTCAGTGTGTGAGTGGCCCTTGCTAGGTAGGTACCAGTGCAGGCTCAACATGGTGACGGAGCCGTCCGAGCCAGGGTGTGCATCAGCCTTGGGTATTATCTGCTGATGAAGAGGCAGGGCGGTTGCTCTTAATCCAAGCAGAATAATGTGTCCGAGACCTTAATTCTCTTTGGGAGACAAACGGAGATACCTTGGTGCCAGGCGTATTTTGGGATTGTGCAAATATTTAAGGGCGATTTGGTTCCTGAGATGAGCAGGCTGGCAGCAGCCTTGCTGGAGCCTTTGGAAGTGCTCAAGAGGCACTCGGCAGAATGTTTTGCTCTGATGTACGTAGCACGGAGAGCTGGACAGCTCTGCTTGACAAAAATAACTTGATTCTAATTTGGCTGTAAGCGAGGAAAACCCGGTCCATGCCGTAGGTGCGGGATTCCAGAGCAGGGGCAGGGCGAGCTTCTCGGGGGTTTCTTGTTGACCAGCGGTCGCTACCTCAATTGTCGTTTTTTTTTGGCTTGCCACAGACTGAGGCAGTACCTGTCCGATTACGAATAGCCTTATGCTTAAAAAATGAAGAATATAATAACAGCATAAAGAAAACCCCAACGCTCCCCTCCCCCCCGCCCCCCGTTTCTTCATACACTCCTCCTTGCTTCTCCACCCCGGGTCTCCCTTCAGAGCTGGGCCACGACCTTCTCTGGGAGGCAGCGAACGGTATTTAAAATCTAGGTCACGGAGGGAGGGGGAGCGGCGCTGCCGCCCGCGGTACCGGCGGGCAGGACCCCTCCTGCCCCGTTCCTACCGGACCCGTGCGGCGCCAAATTATCGCCCCCCCGCCACCATCACCTTAGCGAGGAGGGGTGTGTTGGTGGCAGGAACAGGCGGTAGCCCCGTTATTTCAGGCTCTCGCTGCCGCGGTGTTTTTGTAGCGGGCTCAGGGCGGCCGCTCTGAGCGGTCCCTCCGGGCCGCCCGCGGGAGCGGAACGTGAGGGAACGGGATGGGGGGAGCCAGGAGGGGGCGCGCGCTCCCCCGCCCGCGCCGCCAGCCGCGGTTTCCCCGTAGCCAATAGCGAGGCGGCGCTGGCGTCCCGCCCCTCGCCCTCGGCCAATGAGAACTTACTACAGTGTTATGGGGGGAGGAGGCGGGGCCGGGGGGGGCAGAGCCGCGGGCGGGCGGCAGCGGGCGCGGAGCGGCGGGCGCGGAGCGGGGAGGAACGGAGACAGAGCGACTGGCTGGGCACGGCACGGCCCGCCACGGCCCCGGGGTGCCGCACCGCAGCGGGGGCTCTGCGGGGCTCGGTGTGAGGCCGGCGGGCGCTGCGCGCGGGGGCGGCCGGGTAAGTGCGCGCGGGAGCGTGTGCGCGGCGCGGGGGAGCGCGCACGGCCTTTGCGCGGCGGGTCCGTGTCCCTGTGTCCCGGTGTCCCTGTGTCCCTGTGTCCCTGTCCCCCTGTCCGCAAACGGCGGGCCGGTGCGTGCCCGCGGTCTCTGTGCTTGTGGGCACGTGTATGTGCGCGTGTGTGGTTGTGCACCGCGTGTGAGTGCGTGTGCTCATCTGTGCAAGGTGCGTCTGCACAGCGAGTGTGTGCAGTCAGTGTGCCTGTGCGTGTAAAGGGTGTGTGTGCGTGGGGTGTTGGAGTGTGCACGCGTGGTCTGCACAAGCACCCCGTGTGTGTCGTTTGTATCGGGGGTGTGGTGTGACTGCTGTGAGCTCTGTGCGTGTGAGCACTCCGTGTATACGCAGTGCGTGTGCAATCTGTGCGTGTGTGTGCACCATGTGTCTGTGCACACCAGGTGAGTGTGCGTGGTGTTTCTGTGTGCACCATGTATATGTGTGTACACACTCTGTGTGTGTGCAGCATGTCTGTGTTTGCCCCTTGTGTGTGCACAGTGTATCTGTGTGTGAAGCGTGTTTGTGTGACTGAATCCAGTGTGTCTGTGTGTGCACAGTGTGTGTGCGCGTGGCTCATGTGCGAGGGCTCCGTGGGGCTGTGTGTGACATGGAGTTCTGGAAGTCAAAAGGCTGAGGCTCAGCCCGAGACAGATTCTGCAGGAGGCAAGAAATGGGGATAGCAGGATAGGGACACACAGCTCAGGGGAGCTGGCACCCAGTGTTCGCCTTTGCTGGGGCGGGGTTGCCCGGGCTGCTGTGGCCGAGCTGGGATCCCCAGCTCTGCCCGGAGTCCATTGTGCAGGAGGAAGAGGAGGAAGGAGATATGGCGGGGAAGGGCTGTCGGGGAAGTGCTTCGGGCTTCACAGACCGATGCCTGCTCACCCACCCATGAGACAAATGTGGATGCTGTGGTCTGGCATCAGTCAGGCAACGGCTCTTTCCTGTCTGTGCATCCTGCTTTCTCCTGAGTTCTAGCTCAAGAAAACACCTTAACCCACTGGGAAGGGATGCTTTTCAGCTATCTGGATTTTCCACCAAGGCGTATTTTTATTTCCTATCTCCAGCAAGGCACCGTTTGTAATGAAAATTACTCCAGAGGGTCTGGAATGAGTTAAAATCCACCTCGACCACCTCTGAGTGCTGCAGCTGCAAGTGTCCCAAGTCCTTGCTTCCGTGTTTTCTGGGGAAAAGGAACTTGTTCACCCTTTGTGCACTGGTTTGGGGAAGCTGGTTTTGGACAGGGTCTGGCAAGTCTCCCGTCTATGGCTGTGTAAATGGTTATTCAAGAATTGCATGTTTGGTGGTGAAGAGGAAATTTCTTAGAGATTGTCCAAATTCTGGGGTAGGTGCTATGCTGGTTCAGTTATAATTCTGTGTGTTAATTTAATTAAGATACTGGAGAAGCAAGGCAAAATTTGTCCCTTCCAACCCAAACTATTCCATGAAAATCTTATTTCTGAACAGTACCACAAACTCCATTTTTGCCTTACCTTGCTCTTTCCATTTAGGATTTGAAGGCTTTTCAAAAATGCTGGATTTTGCTTACCTTAGTTTGCTAGATCTGGAGGGATGGTCTTTGAATTAGTGATTCTTATTCACAGTTGAGATATGTAAAAATAATCCCTGTAAGGTCTCGTGGGGCAGAGAATATGCTGGGTCTGTATGAGGGATGCGGAGGGGCTCTGCCCTGGCTGCTGCTGCTGTGGAGTGCAATTCCTTTCGCAATTAGCTAACTCGTGTGTCACTGCCCCAGGAGCTGCTCCCTTCACTTCAAAGGTTGCTTTGTGGAGATCCAAAGTAGGTTGTTTTTCTGTTTTAATGGCTGGTCCAGCCATATTTTTAATGAATTGAAGGTTTTCTTGCAGCATTTTGTGGTTGTTAAGGGTTGTGTGTCACGTGTCAGTGATGCTGATACCCTTGATATTTGTATTTTACATCATCTTGCATCTTCAGTTGCACTTCTGGGGCAGTTTTGAGCATTGGATGTGATTTAAAAGGCAGTGCGGTCCTTTGCATATCTCTGCTGCCATGGTCTTAATAAAGAAGGTGAGGATTTTCTAGGATTCCCATGGTCAAACGTAATCTGCTGTGGAAGGTAAATATCAGGATAAACATAGTGTTCCTTACCTTGAAAACTCAGAGCCATATGAAACAGAGAGAAGGATGATTTTTTTTTTTCCTAATATAAACACATTCATTATTTCCTGTAACAATTTAGATGATGAGAACAGGAATTACCTGTGTTTTCACCTGATCTCAAAATTGCAAGTTAAAACAAATAATCTTATCAGAAGCAAAGCATTTCATGGGAAAGCAGCAATCCTGAGGAGTGAGGACTCCTCTCGGCCTGTTTCCAAACATTGTATGTTCCTAAAGCCTAAAAATGCTTTGGGCGATATTACTCCAAACCTACAGCTCCTGGCTCCGGTATCTCCCCGTCAAGTGCCCGTGTGCTCTGCATGAGCATCCACAGTGTTTGTCCTGACAGCATTTGATTTTCGGAAAGTGGTAAAACACGTCTCTCCTACCGCCTCGCTTACTGCTTGTTGAGCAGGTATTTGAATGGATGGGACATAGGCTGTTGGGGATGCGGCTTATCTAGTGAGCAGCCTACCTCTACAAATTCATTCATTAGAGATCAGAGTGTTACTGTGCTGGGGTACCTTGCAGGGATGTTGGGCTGCTCCATGTGCTTTGATACGTTGATAGGTAGATGATGCTGTGAATGTGGCACGTGCTGGAATAAAGTTGTGTGTACAGAAGGGTTGCTGATGGAAGGCAGTGGCTCTGTACTAGGTTTTCACAGCAGTTATTTGGCATCTCAAAGGAATCTTAGATTTTGGGGTCAGTGGGTGAACCTCTGGCTCTTCATCCTTGGGGCGGTTCAGTGGAAGTGTTGGCTGAGTGTCCACAGCATCTGACTAGGAGTTTGGGGAGAAACACCTTTCCTTGTGTTCCCAAATGAGGGGTATGTGCTGAGAGCCTTTTCATTTGGGGGAACCGTGACAGTACGTGTGTCACTGCAGGGTGGGTTTTTCTTCAGCCCCTTACTGCCATATTTCACATATTTCTTGGAAAAAACCCTAGAAATCGGTGATGCTCAGAGATCTTGTGTCCATGATGGGTGGGAGAGCTCTGGGCTCTCCCCAGGTATCCTGGCCAGGGATCCCTGCTCTTAGTGAGAGCTTCCCACCCCTCTGTGGATGGAGGCATGCGTGGGGCTGCAGTGGGGAGCTAGAGCTGGGCTGTACTGGTGTGCCACATTGGGTCAGTGTCTGGACCTGCTGGAGGTGCTTTTACATTCCTGGGAATAAGCTGTGATGAATCTAAGGGCTTTAATAGGAGAGTGTGAGGTTCCCTGCAGCAGCCCTATGGATGCAAATAATTTCCTATCATAAACCTTATTTTGTACTTTTAAACTCCACTGCAGATCTATTGGCTTCCCTCTAACTTCTGTGCAACTTTCCTTGAGTGTTAAGGAATCGCAGATACTCAGGTTGTTCAGGCTTGGAGCTGTGTTTGTTGCTGTCATGTGTTTCTCTGGGGAAGTTGAATATAAAGCTTTGCATCAGGAGTAGAAATTGCAGTCTGGGCCTGGGGATCTTTTGCAGTGATTATTCTGCTTTCTTGGTGCTTTTCTTTTGCTGTAATCTTGTGTAGATTAAGCAGGCAGTGAAACGTAAAGATTTCCCTTTATGTGTCTTATCTACTACTGTTTTGATCAGTATTGTGGTTTCTTAAGTTGCAAAGAACTCTAGGATGTGGCATAGCAGGGATTTATCTTTGTCCATCGGATGGATTAGGTAGGAATGTTCATGGCTCGTACTTAATCCAGATTAATATTATTAGTTTCTTTACGTTCAGTTGGTTGTTTACGCTTGTTTTCTGTTTATGTGAATTTTTGCTTGTGTAATGCCACTCACATTGTGTATTAAAAGCCAGTGCTTTTAATTTGTCTGTGTAGATTGTGTAGATGGACTAAATCTTTCTTTCTCTTTTTCCTTTTTTTTTTTTTTCTTTTTTTAAATGAAGCAGTTCCACAGAGAGGGAAATTGTACAGGCTTGGGGGGTATATGTTCAAGCAATCGTACTCTTCCAGGGCATGCTCCTCCGGACCCTGCTGCATTTCTGATCCGGGATTTTTAAACAAATTCCCATGCCAGTTTGCTTTAGCTGCTGTGCTCAGAGCAAACGTCGACAGCAGTGGTTTGTAATTTATAATTTATGAAGTCTCACAGCACTTGAACTCCGGTGCTTTCGGAGGGGACTGAGAATTTTGTATCTCCCTGATCTCAATGCAGAGCCTAAAAGATGTAGGAAGATGAGCAGCTCAGGGGAGTGTTTCTCCTTGCAGGCAGTGGGAGAGCTCCATGACCGCCTAGTTGTGTGGCCGTGGCCACGGTGTTGGGTGCTTCCCTCCCACATTTTTGTATTTTTGGGGAGCAGCCCAGTCCATCTGCTGGTGAGAGTGACTGCCATGGGATGTCAGCCTGGCTTTTAGACAGGGTCACACCATGGAATAACCCTCCATGGCTGCCTTAAGAAGCCTGGAGCCCAGACCTATGGAGGATCCTTTGCTCTGTCAAAATCGAATCCTTCTTACAGGGATCAGCTCAGCCTGAGATGTAACCATAGCAAGACACGCTGTGGCTGGAGCCTGGGGATGGGAGTACACTTTGAATGCAGTGGAAGAAAAATAGGACTAGTTAGCTATTTCTATGAAAACCACAATTCCTTTGAACCCCCCAGTCACTGGTTGTAGGCTGATTATTCTGCTCCTTCCCCGCCCCATGGAATGTGTGTGTGTGAGAGAGATAATTAAAAGCTTTTAGTTAAATAAATAACTAAGCTGCTCGTGTGGCTTTATAGTAGAATTGCAGAGCCAAACCCTTGGACGTGGAAGATGGCGTGTGCTGCTGCTGGTCCCACAGCATCTCCCTGCCTTCCCATGCTGGTGTGGCCTTGGAGCGTGATTCCATGTGGACTTTTCACCCCTGAGGCCTGTGTATCGCTGAATATGAGAGTGAGCAGGGTTTAAGTGGGGACAGTCCCATCCCATTGTGTCCAGGGCTCCAGGCTGTATTTATTCCCTGCTATTCAAACTCTGCTCCGAAGACAGGATTAATCCCCACCCAGATTCATCTGCGATGCCTGTGTGCAAATGAATCAAAAGCATGAGCTGGTCTTCGCAATTCACTCATGAGATGGTCTGGATGCTCCAAGATGGCTTGAAGGGTGGTTTGGTTTTATCCCTTTGACACAGAGCTTGATGGAACGTTTTATGTTCCAGCCCCGGTTTCTGCCTCCGTGAGCTGCCTGCAGTGCCTCGAGCCAGGCACTTGGAAAATGAGAAACATGCAGCTGGTAACCATTCCTGGGGAGTTTTAGGAGTCATTTGTCATTGGGCAGGGGCTGGTTCCTCGAAGGATAAAAATCTTTCAGGTCCAGCTTCAGCTGCCCTAGCCAGCAAATATGTTTCCTCCTGCAGCCCTGCCTTGCATGCTGCCTTCCAGTTCCTGAACCGATGGCTAAGAGCACCCTATAACCAATGTCATAGAATCTCCTGAGTTGGAAGGGACCCACAAGTTGGATCATCAAGTGCAACTCATGGCCCTGCACAGGTTACCCCAAGAATCCCACCCTGTGCATCTTTGAGAGCGTTATCCAAACACTCCTGGAGCTCTGGCAGCCTTGGGGCTCTGACCATTCCCTGGGGATTCTGCTCAGTGCCCGCCCACCCTCTGGGGGAAGAAACTTCTGGTGTCTCACCGAAATGTATATCCCTGATTTACCCTCTTAACACGACAGCCAGAGGAGAGCAGGATGCCCTGGGCCTTTATGGGAAAAAGCAAATTTTAGTAGGTGCAGAGGCAGCTCAGGGTGACATTTTTCAGAGTGACAAAAAACTCTCTTAAATCCCCAAACAAAAACTGCTGGTCTGTCCTTTAAATACTGGATTCCGTGTGCACATAGTGTTTTAGTCCTGTTTGCAAAGACAGACATCCTGGCAGTGTCACCTTGACATGCACGTCACACACAAGACAATGGGACCCTCTGGGGATGCAGCCTCTTGGAGAAGAGCAGTGGTGAGCTGTCATCCTCCTGGGACAAGGGAGTCCTCCTGTCCTTCATGTACATGAAAACTCAGCAGCTCATTTGGTCTGAAAAGTCTTGAAACCCAGCATTAGGCCAAAGTTTTCTGACCTAAATACCTGTTTTACAACTGTTGGTTGGAAGTGATTGACAGGCAAGGTGAAAAATTGTGTTTAAATTGTGGGGGTGGTTGTTGGTGTGAAGTCAAAAAAAATCACCTAAGCAGCATCCCTCTTTCTCCTGCATGAGTGTGTGTGTGTAAGTGTGTAGAGGCAATAAAAAGGCCATTTATCATGTAAACATATCCTGACACAGGGAGAAGACTGAGGATGAGTTTCTACAGCTTGTCGGAGGAAGGGGTCACATTCCATGCAAGGGAACAGCATGTCTAGGACCCTTAGTAGCATGTATTAAAATTTGAGCAGGGAGAAATGAGGTGGGATGAGTACCAGGCACTTCCTTGGTGCCCCTCCATCCCTCCTCCTAGGAAATACCAGCACTGCTCCCATGTCCCCTCCGTTCCTCCTGGGATTGGTGCCGGTGGCCGATGCTGATATTGCTGCTTTTCTATCTCCAGCTGCCAACTTGAAAGTGAGTGTGTGTGGTGAGAAGCTCGTGAGAGTCTTGGTGAATAAGCACATGAAGTAGCAACATGATAAACTCAGTTGTGGGCTGCCTGGTCCAGCTGCAGGAATAGCTTTCATCTAGGAAAAGCTGAAGGAAAGCTTTTGGGGCCTGGAGAGGAGTTAAGTGCAGAGAAAATGCGAGTTTTCAGCTGTTTATATGTATTTCTAGTCAAAACGGTTTAAGGACCCCCACACTTTCTTGAAGAGGGGGAACAACAAGAAAGAGAAACTGTTTTGGGAGGGGAACAGTGTAGGGTACATATATATTGCTTTTCTATGGATTTTCCTGTGCATCCAGGACCCCCTGGGTGTTTAAACACGATGGAAAAGGGGTCTTGCAGACATGTGGGTTGGCTGACTTACACAGATGAACTGGCTCATTCTTCGGGGCTTTCTGAAAAACTTAATGTTGTAGGGGTGGCCCTGGAGAAGGGGGTTTATCTGCAGTGGGAGCAACTGCATCAACTTGGGAAGGGTGTGCTGGCAGTAGTGGGGGAAAATGGCCACGTGCTGAATTCCTCCGATACTGCTTCCAGTGAGTGCCATAGTTTCTATGGACTTCGGGGGGGTTTGTGGTGGTGGTGGTGGTGTTGTAGCTGCTGCTTCTGTTACTTCCATCAGGTCTACCTAGATGCTGCCTTCAAAAAACACTTCCTTTGTTTATGGATGGCAGTATCTGTTTGCTCCCACCTGTCCCTGCTCCTTCCTTCGCTTCTCCAGGAAATGGTGGAATAAAGCTGGGGTTGGTTGATGAGGTCAGAGCAGCTGTTGTGCCCATCCCAGTGCAGGACCTAATCCCTGCCCCTCTCTTCAGTGAGGTTTGGGGTGCTTCACCCAATGATAATGAGAACCCAAGGGACTTGGGGTGTCCAAGCATGTTAGTCTCAAAAAATGACCTTTTTTCCTCTGCTTACACACTGGAGCAAGTTTTATTTTATTTTGTTTTGAAGCAAGATGCTTTGAGTAGCTGGTGTCTCCCATCCCCTCAGTTTTGGGGCACCAATGCAGAAAACATTCCTCTTCTTGGTTCAGGTGCTCTTGCTCCCACCTGCACCCACTGGATGCTGGTGGGGAAACCAGCAGTGGCATGGACAGTGTTAGTGGCTTCATGTTTTGCATCTGCTGCTCTTGGCTTATTTAAAAATGATGATTGACTCTCTTCATCTACCCTGATGATGACAAATGGTGATATTCCTTTTGCAAAGATGTGGTTTATTAAAAAAAAGAGTCCCTGTTGCATGATGAATCGAGAGGGAGAGGTCGGGGAAACTGAATCTATTAGTGTTACTTGCCTGCATGCCTCCGGAGGCAGGAATGGGAGTAGATAATGGACATGAGGGATGAATTCACAAAGCAAAGAGGCTTGCAATTATAGAGAAATTTGGTATTTCACTGTGATGCTTTTCTTGCAGGTTTATTTCTTTTTATAATTGAGCTGGGCTCTCCAGCATGAGCATTGCTTATTGCATTGGTGGGTTTGATCTGCACAGTGCTAATCACAGCAAAGGCTGGTGATCTGGGAATACAAATACATGATATTGTATACAGCATATGCAAATACAGTGGAATTAAACGTTTTTCTCCTTTTTTTGAGGTAGATGCACAGCTGCGTCTGTGCCAGTGATAGGGCTCCCTGCAGACACAGGTGAAGGAGAGGTGCCAGCGCCCTGTGCCCGCAGCTCCATCACGCACAGGTTCAGGAGGTTGGAAGGTGTGCGTGGAGCTCATTGGTGTCTTGGCGAGGTGCTGGCCTGGTTACAGGGTTGGCTCCGTTTGCTGGGCTGATGCTGCTGGGGGAAGTGGTTGTACGTTAACCTTTTCTCATGATTTCTCAGCACAAACAGTTGTAAATCTCTCCTGTGGTAGGAGTAGATGCAAAAAGCTCTCAGCCCTGGTTTTGCTGTGCAGCGGTATCACCTCCTGCCTGGCCTTTGAAAACACAAATGTAAGGAAACAAAGAACTTTGCCCTTTTGATGTATTAACTACAAAATCAGCTGAAAAATTGTTGATAGATTGTGCTTGTTTTGGAAACAGTTTAACCTTCTGAAACTTCTGGCTGTGGCAGAAAACCAAGGAGTGATGAAGTTTGATTAACTGTAACTTTCATAGCACTTCAGCTTTACCACTAGAAAAACACTATAGGATTGGTGAAAAACATTTGTTTTTTTACTAAAAATGCTTGTTCTAATAAATTTTCTAGACTGGGGTTGGGGAGGGGGAGGAGAACATCAACTGGAGCTGCAGCTGTGCACCTCTGAAGCAGGAGGTTTGTGAGTGAGTGGTTCCTGTCTACCTCAGGTGTCTGCTTGTGTTTTTCCCCAATTCCCTTCAGCAGAAACACTCCCTGAGAAAATATTTTGAGACATTTCTTTAAAACAAAAAACAAGTGGAGAGAGGAAAAACACAAATCTCTGTGTTGTAAAGCATTGTCAGAGCTTTGCTATTAGAGCAAGAGCGTTTGGGGTTTAGGAAAACAGGGCAGACATGCAGCCAGCTGTACCCCACGACACTGAGCATCGCCTCAACATCCCGATGTCAGCCAAGCCCAGCAGTTGCTCAGTTCCACATCTCCAGAAGAAACAGCGACTGGGGAACGTGCAGTTTTTGTCTTGTTTTTCTGAGTTAATCTCCTTGCTTTGCTTTCCCACCCGTGGACTGTGGTTTTGCCTAGTCACAGGGTGTTTCATGAGTGCAGTCAGTTCAGGTGCTGCAAGTCAGAGACATCTGGGGATGAGTCACTAGAGCTCAGGATGGGGCAAGTTTCTTGAAAACAAGAGAACAGGCTTTGCGAAAACTTAAAATTAAGGGTTGGTTCCCAGACACAAAAAGATCCAGACCTCTTGGTATCGGCAGTGATGAGTTTTTTGATGGTGCTTTGGGAAATAGCCTTGAAATTTGTTGCTGTGTTTAAAAAAAAAGTGTCTTTGCTGCTCCAAGCAGTGAATTATATTTTTTAAAAATGCAGATTGGAAAAAAATATAAATTGGGAAAAAATTCAGCTTGGAGCAGTGCAGATATTTGATTTTTAACTTGATAATTTGTCACACGAGTAATTAGCCAATGTGGTACCCATCACAGTCCCTTCTGGCTTTTGCAGTGATCATATCTGTGATCCGCATTTACTGCGGAGAAAAATGGATGTGGCACTTGCATTTTAGTTGGAGGACTGGCTTTTTTGGGCTGAATCATTGTAAATGGGGATGTGTGTGTTTCATTTGGAATCTGAGATCCACCCATCTGGTACTAATGAAGAGTTCGGTATAAGCCACCTGCAGCAGAAGCCTCTGCAGCCATTCCCAATTTCCTAATGGCATGAGCATGTGTATGCTTGTGTCACCTTCTTATTTTAAACCATGCTGGAAGTTGGTTTTGCTGCTTAAAATGAACTTCTGTAAAGTAGCAGCTCGCTGGGTGACCACTAATTGATTTAATTGCTGCCCTTAATATGAAATTTATTGTGGGTTATAGAAGCATGTTCTGCTGCTCCACAGTACTCGACCGATGCTCTCCCAGATGTGGGATGTGTTCCCTGTGTCCCCATGCAGGCATGTTCTTGGTGTGAGCAGTTCAAGCCGCCATGGTGTTCCCTGCTCTGGTGCTACAAGATGGATTTTTATCAAAACCTTGTGTTTGGCAAGGTCTGGGAGCAGAAGTGAAGCACAGAGAAGAGTTACTCACCTTTTTGTTTTTCCTCTTGTGTTTAAAGGTCTAGCACTGATCTTCCCTGCTGTTGTCAAGACTGAGTTCTGCAGTGCTGTTGGTGAAACACTTTGAAAGTGCACTGCACCATGCAAAGAGAAACACATTTTGAGAAAAAAAATCTAATATTCAATTAAAAAATTAGTAGTTAATCATGGTGAAGTGCTGTTTCCTTCTGGCATGTTGCTGTTTTCACGCAGGTGGCACAGCATCGGTGCATTGTGCAATAGAGATCTATTTGTAGAAAGGAAAAAAAGAGGCCAAAGTTTACAGGATCTTTCTCCAAATCCAATAGAAGGATGTCTTGCACTAGGGGGTTTATTAAATCTGAGTAATGTGAGTTGCAAAATAACTTGTTACGCTGCTGTCTGCAGAGGCCACTGTGTGAGGGCAAATGGGTGTTCCATGCCCTTCCCGAAGGCTCACGCTGTACTCCTGTGTCCCTGGGCTCTGAACAGGCAGTTGTTTTGGGTCTTAACCTCACAGGTCTGTTGTTAATTCCTGAACAGCTCAGTTCTTCATATAAAGTGACCTGTGCTTGAAGTGCCACGGTATTTAGGCATTTCTCCCATAGAGTTTGGGGAGTTTGGGGTCTTCATCCTCCTGGTTTTGAGTGCTTTGCCAAAGGTGCATTTATACAGCACTGGCTGCCGTTGTTGGTATGTGCCCTTAATCCCAGAGATTACTGGGTTAATGTCCCCAGGCTTGAACTGGTGCTGTGTTTTGTTGAATCCCACAGGGAAAAACAGATATTTATTGCTGTGGATACATGGGGAATCCAAAGGGCTGCTGAGATCTGGGCATTGAGGGTACAAAGCTCATCCACTGTTTCATCAACCCTGCCTTTCATGCTCAGGGCTGTTAATCCACCATCGAGACGAGGAATCTCTGTTTCTTCTCCCAGAGGAGGGACTGGTCCTGGATGCTCCAGCTCCATGCACTTCAGCTGGCAGCAGCCTCATATGCAGGGTGCTCTCTAATTAATGTTGGCTCTTGAGCACCGAGTAATTGGGAGCATTAATTGGATGGTAGCTTAAGAGTAGGAGCATGGTTAAATAAAACGAACAGGCTTGGCAGTCATAATGTCAGCAGGTAAAACGCCTGGGAAATGGCAAATCCACATGGCAGTGACGCCAGCGAGGTCCGTGCTGAATGCAGGTGCTTCAAAGCCAAGGCAGTGAACCGAAGCCTACGGAGCAGGGCAGGTCCTCTTCTCCTTCCCCAGGTGCTGAAGAGGGGACACAGCCCGGTAAGGCAGATATTTTTTAAACATCTCCCATGCTTAGGAATAAGAGAATGAAATGTTCTTGTTGTGGAGTTGTAGTTCACGTCTAAAGAGTTTTTACAGCTTGTTTAGCCGGGGAACTGAGCTCAGGCCATGCACTGATGTCCTAACCAGAGACCAGCTCATTGCATTTGTTTCTGTCTTGTTTTTGCTTTTTACTATTGAACTGCACTTCTTGCCACTGTAAGGGCTCCTGCTTTCTGCAGCTGGTGAGGCATTTCTCTACTTTTATTTTCTGTATTGCACTGCTCACAGCTTACAGTGGTGAGGAGATGCCTTGGAGCTAGCTCAACCCGCTCAGACCTCGTTTGTATGTTCATTGTTTTCATCTTAGAGAGGAACAGGCGACTATTTACCTTCAGATTGTGTGTATAGAAAGACAACCTGAAGGAAGTGCAGAGGAGGTGGTTTAAGAATATATTTATTGGAGGAGGAAAGAGCGGGTTTGGCAGGAGCTGCGTGGCTGAGGTGCCTGAGTGAGCTCACTGATGCTTTTTGCTCTCTCCACTCGTTTGAACGGTCTTCTCATGGCAGTTTTAACCCAAACAATGATATCACCAGAGCCTGCAGAAAAGAGGATTTGTGTGGCATTTTATTCCCTTGTGCTGCATGAATGTGGATTTCAGCAGTATTGTGTGGCTCCTGCTGTCAGCAGCATGGTGAAAAGAGTGGCTCACTTGTCTGGAATTGCGACTGTGGGACTTGCAGCCCTTTAGCAGCATAATTTTAGCTGGGGCTCTCCGTTTAGTCCTCAGTACTGGGCAAGACCAGTTGATTTTGGGTCAAAAATACTGAGAATAATATGGTTTATTCTTAATTTGCTGTTGCTTTTGGTACTTGATAAATACCTGAGCCACACTGAGTCCCTGTGAGTCTGTGGAGCTTTCAGCTGGGTGAAGCACTCTTGGGCTCACTGAGACTTCAGCTGTGAGTAAAGCAATTGCATGACTGGGATTTAAATGTAAAAAAGGAAAAAATAAGCAAAGCTTCTCCAAAAACACATGTGGTTGTTCCTACCACCGTTACATTGTTGGGTGTTTGTGGGTATACACACAAGCACACACTTTGAATAGAATAAGGATTATTTTGAGACCTAACTCATAAAATAAGTATCAATGGGATGCTAAATTGTGTACATAAGGCCAGTAGCTTATCCAGAAACCACCACTAGCTCCAGGTACAATTTATTTTAATAGGGAGATGTTTAAACCAGCTGCTGTTTTCTGCATATGCTTTATCCCCACTAAAGGAGATATTTTGTCTTTATTGGCTCTTCATTTATTTTCAAATATTGCAATGTTTAAACAGTTGGAAGCTGTTTATTGTTGTCTTCTCAGCTGGTTGGTGGCCAGCAGTGTCCTGGCTGTGCATTGGGCAGGTTTCATTGGCACCAGTGAGAGTGGAAAAAGCTGGTTTACAACTTCCAAGTGCTGCCCCAGTTTCTCCACTGCTCATGCTCACCTGACTTCATGCCCAAAGCTCCCTTTAATGCCCTTGGGGACGTTAAACTTCTCCCAGTGTCGTATGTAATGCAGGGAGATGATTGGGGAGAAAGATGTGAGTGGGTGGGAGGGGGGTCCTGGGCAGCCCCTGGAACTGGGGAGAAGGTTGGAGGGAATCAGGGGGTGGTGGAAGAAAGAGCGGCTCTGCTGCAGCCAGACAGGAGAGTAGGAGAGCTCCTTTTAGTGTGTGTTGTCCATGGAGCTCCTGGGTGGAGCAGTGTTTGCATCAGCAGGATTAAGTGTGGCTGGAGGAGAAGGTGCTGCAGTGTTTTGTTAAGAAACACAAGGGCCATCCAGGAGCACCAGTGTGATACTCAGCACTAACCTTTCTGTGGTGTGCTGGGTGGCAAGGGTGGGTGTTGAAGAGGTAGAAAACACCTCTTGAGAGCCGGTGGAATGTGGCCATGCTGGTGTTTGTTCAGTGAAATCACAACCCACAACAGCCTCCCACACCAACCCATCCAGTGCAGAAAGGAGGGCGGCAACCGAAAATATGAGCAAACAGCCCCTGAATGTGGGTGCAAAGTGTATTTCTGACCCCTCCCTGCAGTACTGAGGGTGAACACAACTTCCTTTTCCTTTCTATAGTCTGAAGAAAGCGATGTTTGTGTACATTTCCTCCATGCAAATAATTGCAGCGACCCTGGAGCTGAGCAGAGGGTGCTGCGGGGACCAGCATGGATCCTTACTTGGGTCTCCAGGGGTGAAAAAGCCCTCACAATACCATCTTATCTTCCATCCCATTCTTTAAATCAATGCTCTCCCTTCCCCCCAGATGGTGTTTAATATCCTGTTCACTATTTCCGACTGCTTATAGGCCAGGCTGCAGGCTGGAGCTCAGCTGCTGTGTCCTGGTGAGCCATTAGTGCATCAGGATGGGATCTGGGGCAGTAATTCAAAGCAGAAGTGAGCACAGGCTCCCTGTGGGATAATGCATCCATGGCTCCATGGGCAGGCAGAAGGTGTCAGCGTCATTATTTTGGTTCTGCATCAGAAGTGGGAATGATAAAGTGCTCACTGGGTGTTTAGTCTTCCAGAGGATCAAAGGGATTCCTGGCAGCTGAGCAGCTGAAATGGAGCATCCTGTTGTCCACCTTTAACTGAGCTACTGAATGGTGATGGACCAAAATTGTCGAGATAGGCACTGAAATGCCATTCCTCCATCCAGTGGGTCAGTATTGAGAGGATTGTCTGAAATGGTCACTTTTTTCGTGTAAACCGCTGAGAGCTGTGCTCCTGCTCCGCTGCCTCAGACTGCCAGTGGTTTCTCTGCTCTGGAGTCACCTGAATCGTGCCAAAGAAACAGGTGATTATTTAATGAAAATAGCATTTCCAAGCTTGTGTGTCTTGTTAAAGCATCCAGAATGCCACGTTGTGTCTTCTCCCTGTTGGTGACACAGCACAGCCAGTGTGGGAATTTGACAGCAATTTTGATTCAAAGCCATCTCCAGTGAAAATGGTTGTTTGTAAATGTGTTGCATCAGATGTGTGAATGGATGTAATTAAGGAATGAAGACTGCTGCACACCCCTAATTAAGGGGATTAAAAACTAAAGCTGCCTGATTTCACTGCTGGATGGAAAAAACAGACTGGTGGAAACGGCTGGAGGCCGAGTCTTGGTGGGGGATGGTGGGAGGGGTTCTGCTGCAGTCTGTTGGCTCACGAAAGGAGCAGCTCTGGGAGGTGACAGGACTGAGCTGCTCTGCTGTGTGCCCATAACTGACTGCTGACTGCACATGATGGTATTTCATTGCTGCTTCACATTCCCCTTCTGTTTAGTTCCTGTTCCTGGTGGAGATGGAAGGATTTTCATCTCTGCCAGCCGTGCTGGGGTGCAACCTCGGGAAGGTGACAGTTGTGTCACCCCGTGTTCGTTTGGTGTCCTGGTGTCTCCCACCATCTTGGTACCCATCCCCAGCTCCTTAGCTGTTCAGAATGGTGCTGTGGGATCTTGTTGTGTAGAAGCAGAAGCGAGATGTGTGTGAGGACACAGGGCAGAACCTCCAGGCATCCCTGAGGTGCTTTTTGTATGCATGAAATAGGCCAAATTGTGCCAAATAGGGGACAGAGAACATTGTGCAATGGAAATACTAGGAAGCTGTGCTCACCAAGGGCTTCTCCCTAGCCTTGCTAAGAGGAGAATGACTTTGTTATGGGATGGGGACTGCCAGTGAGGATGTCTCACTAATCCAAGCACTGATATTCCATTGCCTTTTGACTCCAGGCGGGTGTCACCTGCCCTGTGGTGCAGGATCCCTGGAGGGATTCTAGAGAACGTCCTCTGCGTGGGAGGCATTGCAAAACCTGCCTTGATTTTCCAGGAACCATCTTCTCCTTTGCTGCCCAGCTTCTGGAAGCCACCCCAGGGTCAAGGGTGACTTTGTGGTCACTGAGCATCACAAGCAGGAAAGATGGGAAGAAAACCATCCCTATGGAGGTGGTGTGAAGGTTCCTGAGACATGCAGTGTTCTTCTGGTGCTGCATTCATTGGGGTAGCATCCTTCTGGGGCCCTGGTGGCACTGGAGTTTGTCCCAATCAAACTGAGTACATACCTTGAGGCTTTACAAACAGCTTCTGACTCCTGGCTCCGAGTATTTGGGAGAACAGCTGAGTGTCTGGTTTTCTGTCTGTTGCCTGTGGACCAGGTCTGTTGGGAACATAGTTACACCCAGGTTTTGGATGTTTGCCTGCTCTCCTTGGGCATAGACAGGAGCCTGCAGGTCATCCCCATGGGGGTTTTTTTTCTGGGAGTGGTGCGGAGTTTAGAATTAATCATCACCTGCAATATTTAAAGAAAAAAAAGAGGGGAGCTTTCTGGAGGCGGTGTCTCCCCACCCCCCTCCTGTGCACAGTGCCCACAGAAGATGCTTTGCTGTTCCCAGTCTTGAGGCAAGGTCAGCAACATCCCAGTTTGCATTCCTCATTGCTATGTGCCTTGGGGAGCTGCAGCCAGCTTGGAGCGTGCTCTGCTGCTTTTGTTGGGGGACTTCAATTAGCTCTTAGTGGGCTCTAAAACCAAGCTGCCTGGTCTTGTGAGTTGTCAAATTGTTGAAGGTTGGGTTCTTTCTGTGATACTGGGAGTTTACAGCTCAAGGTTTGTGGTGGGAATGGATTTCCTCTCCTTCTCTGTGCTGTTGCGTGGGATGCTGAGCCCTGAAAGAAGAGGGGATTTCAGAAAAGGGTGGTCCTTCCTGAAAGAAAGCCTTCCCCCAGCTCAGGAGCAGCAGAGGCTGCTGCGCGCTGATGCCTGCAGTGTTTGTACCCGCCCAGTGAAACTCAGCTTCACAACCCCCTGCTCACTGACTCATTCCCCTGGGCTCCTCGGAGCTGCTGCTGTCCCAGTTGTGTCTCTAGAGCCAGCAGCCATGGCTGTGCTGCATCTGGCTTGTGGATGCTGAGATGATCTCCAGCTTCTCCATCCCCTCTGTTGCTCTGCAGGTGTAAGTGACTGGAGCTTGGCCAGAAAACCAAGAGTCAAGGAATTTGGTAGATAACCTGCAGCTGGCCAGTGCATTTGTGTACTCCTAGGTAAGGGTCATTAATCTTTAAAAGTGCAATGTTCAGGCTGATAATTAGTGTAAACGTAATTTTAGTTACCTTGCAGCCTTGCTTCACTGCTCGATGGTGGCAGTGAGCATGTGAGAGCAAACCAGGTCAATCAACTCAGCCTGGCAGCTGGTACAACTTCTTAAAACTCATTAAAACAGCCCAAAACCACGTTGCTGCGCCCCTGGGCAGACCCTGGCATCACTGGGTTAGGCACCATGTCCTGGGGGTTTCCCCTTGCTGCAGGTTCTTGTGGGGGAGAATGATATTTCCTCTGCATTAAATACGTTTGGAGTGTTGCTGTCAGGAGAAAAGGTCTTGGAATCATTTTAGGGTAGTGTAGCACTAACTTAAATGTCCTTGACAAGCTGAGGGAGTTGTGGGTGTTCAGCCTTGAGAAGAGAAGGCTCCAGGGAGACCTTAGAGCCCTTTCCAGTGCCTAATGGGGCTTACAAAAAGGAGGGAGAGGCTTTTTACACAGGCAGATAGTGAGACAACAAAGAGGAATGACCTCAAACTGACAGAGGGCAGGATTAGGTGGGATATATTGGGGAGAAATTCTTCCCTGGGAGGGTGGTGAGGCCCTGGCAGCAGTTGCCCAGAGAAGTTGTGGCTGCTCCATCCCTCGAAGTGTCCAAGGCCAGGTTGGACAGGGCTTGGAGCAGCCTGGGACAGTGGAAGGTGTCTCTGTCCATGGCTGCGGGTGTAACGAGATGAGCTTTCAGAACCCTTCCCACCCAAACCATGCTAGGATTCTGTGGTATTTGATGGCAATTCTGAAGCAATAAGCCCAGCTTAAAGCCAGGGTTGAGGACGTTTTCATCCAGCTTTTTCAGCCAGCTTTCGTCAGGGCTCGGCAGAGAACAAGCCTAGCGCTTGTTCTCCCAGCCCTTCCTGTGTTCCCTCAGATAGTTCAAATATTGTGCATTTCTTGTGCACTAATAACATCTGAATAACTGTGCGATTAGGGTTCTTTTTAATGAATTTGGGGCGTTGTACCAGGGTGCGGCAGATGTATTTGAGACACTTGGGTGAATGCAAATTGCATTACAGCCATGCAGTAACAAATGAAGCACTTAAGTGTGATGTCCCTGGCACGCAGGGGAGGAGCAGCCCATGTGTGTGAGCTGGGGCAGTCGGCAATGGAGCCTGTTAAGAGGTCTTAGCATCAAACATCCTTCTGGCTCTTCGTGCAGCAGGGGTTCATCCTGGCAGGTGCCTGTGTGTATGTGTGTGCAGGGGTGGTATTTACCTAGCAGGCAGCTCTTTATCAAAGGAGCGTTCAGGGCCCTCTGGGCTTCTAATTATAGCTTTGGTTTGGAAGCAACCAAATGGAGAACAACAAAAGCAGAAAGTGCTTTACCCCCATTCTTGGGAAACTGTAAGGAAAGAATATGAGCCCTGTTATGTTAAACCTTGAGTGTAAATGAGGTACAGTGTAAGTAAACACATCTATGTTCAGGCAGGAAAAAAAATCCTTATGAATAATTCATGGCAAAAATCCTCTTGTTCAGCTGATGGAGATCTATTGCTTATTTCTGTTGAACTGTTGCTTTAGCAAGTGGAGTGCTGCTGCAGGGAGAGCCATCGTCACACACAGCGGTGGCATTGTCATCTCTGCTGTGCTGTCATCGCCACCTCGGGTATTCCTTCTGTGCGGAGTCAGGAGCGTCTGTGATGGAGTGACCTGCTGGGACGGAGCCTGTCCTTGCCATTGCCTCCCTGTGATGGAACGGCTTGCTCATGGTGCTTTTGTAAGCACCGTTCCTGCTGCTTTTTGTTGCACAGATTTCTGGTGCCTGCTGAGTCCCCACTCCCCCTGTTTCCATGGGAGGCTGGTGGAGGGAGCAGCCCCAGGATGTTATCTGCACCACACAGGGGCTGAGCTGCTCGTAGGGTGGGGATGAGCTTGGATGGATCCCTCCCTCCCTCTGCCAGGTCAGGCAGATACCGGCTCCTTCAGCAAAGGAGGGTTTTGGAGTGACTGCTGCCTGCCAGGCTGAGCCCTTGTGTCCTCCAGGCGGGTTTGGAGACTTGTTTCTGCAGAAGAAGCCCTGTCAGGCACTGTGTGTTTGAGACCAAACCATGTTGTTTCTGCTCTGGCCTCTGCTGCAGAGGGGAAGGGAGCCCCAAGAGTTACTGCTCACTACTGAATAGGAAACAACACTTGTATTAAACTGCTGCTTTTCTTAGTCTTTTTAGCCAATTACTGCGTTGCAATGAGAGGAGGGATAGTCTATGAGCAGCTTGATTTTGCTGGCAGCCTGCTGCACGTGCCTTCTCCGTGTCTGTTCTGGGTCCAACTGCTCCAAGTTCAAGCGAATTTTCCAGAGAGATCCCACACAGGCAGCCTTTCCAAACCCATTGCTGTAGACAAGGCCCCAGTGACAAGTACATGTTTTCATTTAAATTTCAGCACTTCACCAATGAGCAAAGCCCATGAATTTCCATGTAAGGAATTTTGTAGCATCCAGGAGGATTTTTGAGGATACAGAGGAGGAGCTCTCAGCTCCCTTTGGTTGTAATGCACTTACTGCTCCATTTAGTCAGGTCATTTTATAAGCCCAGTCTTCAATTTGACATAAATGATTTGCTTTCAGCAGATGGTGAGCTACTATTTTTGCCTTCATTTAAATAGGAAAGCTGTACGATAGCAGGAGATGGGAGAGGGGCACGGTGCTGCCGACATGCAGTAGATTACCAGGGCTGGTCTGGTGAGAATTAAATCCGGGCAGTTGTAATGTGCCATCTGTGTTGTGTTGGGTGGTTTATTTTTCTCCTGTTCAATGAGGCTCCTGAAGTCTCCTGTTACCCTCTGGGTCAGGCTGAGTGGCAGCGTCCTTTTTGTTCAGGATCCAAAGTACCGGCACAGAAAGATGAGGCATGTTAATTCTAAGAGGGGTTATAAATTGTCAGCACTAATTATTCCTCTAATAAAATTTATTAAATAAATTCTGAAAGATTCTAAGTCTTTAGAGTATTTTAAAGTTGTTTGAATTTCTGTTGAGAGGCTTATTTTATTGCATTTTAATATCTTACTTTGTTTGAAACCCCCAAGCATACATTTCTGCTATGGTCATAGAATCCCAGACTAGTTTGAGTTGGCAGAGACCTTAAAGTCCATCACATTCCACCCCCCTGCCATGGCCAGGGACACCTTCCACTAGATGAGGTTGCTCCAAGCTCTGTCCAGTGTTTTCTTTACTGTAGTAAAAATCACGTGTAGGACACGTAACACACACGTGGAGCAAGTCATGCTGGTGGCAGCTGCAGTTTCCTCCTCTCCCACCCACAGGTTTGTTGCACATGCACCAGGTCTTGACAAAACTGAATTGTCAGGCTGTGCTCTCTATTTCGAGCAGTGTTCTGTGTAGTTTCCCTGGTGAATTATGTGCTTTTCACACACATTATGAAATGGGAAGGAACGCATTTAAAAAAAACCATTACACTGTTGCTGGAACTATTTGATTTTTGCCTATTTTTAGCAGAAATTTCTGTCTTATCATTGTCTCCAGCTCTTGCTGGAGCTGCAGCGTTCAGTGAAGCCACACATTTTTGCGTAGGAAGGTCAAGACAGTTTGTCCCACCCATTATCTGGTGTTGGGCATCTCTGCGAGACAGTTTGTGTTTCCAAGAACTGAACCTTCCCTGTGGACCGTCCTTTTTCTTCTCTCTCTGAAAGACTAAGCCACTGGGAATTAAGTAAGTTATGACATGAGCCATAAATAATTTTTCCAGGCTTGGAAACAAGGATAAGTTAGATTTTTTACAGAATCACAGACTGGTTTGAGTTGGAAGGAGCCTTAAAGCCTGTGTCATCCCACCCCCTGCCATGGGCAGGGACACCTTCCACTAGGCCAGGTTGCTCCAAACCCCATCCAGCCTGACATTGGACACTTCCAGGGATCCAGGGGCAGCCTGTGCCGGGGCTTCACCACCCTCACAGGCAGGGATTTCTTCCTGATTTCTAATTAACCCCTCCTTCCTTCAGCATAGGTTCAATTTATTATCACTAAACTTACTGTGTGCCTAAATAAGAGAGACTGAAATAGGCTGACAGGTAGGAGAGGGTGATAGACACATACCTAAACATTCCTGTTTCTTTGAGCCCCTGTAACTTATCATGGAACAGCCCAAATGAGCAGCACTGTCATTTCCAGGGAGCTCAGGTGCCATTACTTAATGAGAACCTTCCAGAGCACAGGCACCATAAGGAAGGGATTTGGGTTTCTCTTGAGGATTGAAGGCTTTCTCAACAGGGAGCTGTTGTGGTGTCTTGAGCTACTCTAAAATCTTTTAGATAAATCTCTGTGCTTCTGTGCAGGCTGGAAAATGGGGATGGTTTCACTTGGACTGGGGTTGTCTTTTGATATCTGCAAGAGCAGAACCCATGGAGCCGTGTGCGGGTGAAACTGAGTTTAGCCATCATCTGCTCACCAGATAATTGGTGCAGGGTGGATGGGGCTTGAAGCAACCTGGTATAGTGGAAAACGTCCCTGCCAATGCTAGGGGGTTGGAATGAGGTAAGTTTAAGGTGCCTTCAACCCAAAGCATTCCATGATTTTATGATTGAACCATATATGTTGGCAGCAGGGTGAGCAATGAACACTTGCACTCCTTTTAAGTCTGTTTTGTTCCAAGGGTTTTGATGCAGGAAAGAGGGATGAGTCTGTATGAATTACACCAAGCCCACAGCGATGTTGAATGTTCCCTACAGCTGTGCCTTTGGCCAGAAAGAAGGATAAGCCCTGAGGTTGGAGGGCTCGGGTGCTGGGGGGCTGGAGGGTCTTCGCAGGTACGGCAGGTTCAGAAGGTGCCCCTGCACTGGTTTGCTCTGACATTTGGTGTTCGGAGTTGCTGATGCCTTTTGAGAGAAGATCTGTGGAGCTCCCTCTTCATCACCAAAGCACCGACATTCCTGAGGAGGTTCAGGTCCTCCCTCAGGTGCAGATGAAGGGGGATGTTGCTGGTGGGAGGTCAGCCCATGGTGAAGGTGTCCTCAGCAGGGCAAAGCCTGTTTTCTGCTCTGGAAATACTTAACTCCCTTCTCTTCAGGTCGCTTCCTGTTGCCAAAGCCTTCTTACCTGAAGGATGTTCTTCAGCTTAAAAATAGATATAAATATTTAGATATAAATACATATTTGTACTCTTTTCTGATGAGATTGTTATTCCAGAATCTCTCTCGGATCACATCTGAGCTTTGTTGTAGCTTGCTTATTTCCACAGTGTTTAACACCTTCTCCACTCCAGACATGTGAAGAGCCTGCCTTTTACAGGCTGACATCAAACCTTCAGCCTCTACCAAAGAAAGGCCCCCAAATGAAGTATTTACAGTGTGGCAGCTCAGAGGAGGAGGTGAGCAGCACTGCTTGAGTGCTCATACAATAGCAGAATATCCTCCTCCAGCATCCGGGTAGCTCCTGAGGCACCTGCAGGCTCAGCAGAATTGCCTTGTGAAATAGCAAGGGAAGAAAAATTTAATTTAAATAAAATCCTGCTTGTGGTTTGGCTGTGGGCAGTGTTTTCTCCAGGGGATGGGTTGAAGAGCAGTGGAGCGGGAACCTCGTTCTTTGTGTCTGCTCTGGGCTGGGCTGGCTTGGAAACAAAACAGCAGTTGGCACCCATCTCCTTGCAGGAAAGGTCCTTTTTTTCATTGTATAATCACAGAATCACAGACTGGCTTGGGTTGGAAGGTTTAAAGACCATCTCGTTCCACCCCCTTGCCATGGGCAACCTCTCAGTTATGTTACTTACTTACAAATCTCTTTGCTTTTGATGACAAATGTAGGGAAAACCATTTCTGAGCATAAAACTTCCAAGGGTGGGAGCCGGCCAGGAGCCCACGCATTGGAGCAGTGCACTCGGGTCTCGCAGCAAGATGTTTACTGTACCCAGTGAGTTACTGGTGCTGGCAGCTATGAAGTGTTTATTGGGAAAGGAAGGGCTCCTACGTGCCCGTCTCCGCATCCCCAGCGCTGCCGAGGCGATTTGGCTGAGCCGCAGCAAGGTTCTCGGGGGATGGAGGAAAGACAAGGAGATGTTTGCTCATCGCCAGCCAGACCCACCTTCCTGCGCCGGGAAAGGTCCGTGACTGCGGCTTTGAAATGTAAACAAGTCAACAAATCTTGTTCCAAATTGTTGGTGTTTAAAGAGAGAAAAGTACATCCAGAGGAAACGTTCCTTTGTGGGCTGTCCCTGGGGCTTCCTGCGGCTGATAAGAGCTGCTCCTCAGCTGTGCCCTCCCCACCGACGTCATTTCCAAAGCCTTGGTTCTGCCTTTTTGGTTTGAAGAGCAAAGTGTCCAACGCTGTGTGTTTTGATAACGATTCCTACAAATGTATTTATTCAAAACAAACACAGTGGGAAGCAACTACAAAGCAGGCTGCTCCAATAGCTGGTGCCAGAGGGAGCTGGCTGTCAGTGTGTGATTGTGGTGGGACAGGCTTGCAGAGCATCCCTTCCACTCCATGTGTGCTGAGACATTGGGAGCTTTGCCCTGGACATTGGCATAGTGGGTTCAGGGTGATGGGTGTTTGGCTGAACAGTCCTTGCCCTCTCCACTGCCTTGTGGCATCTCCAGGAGTTCTTGGAGAGCTGATGAGAGCAGAAATTGGCTGCGTGGTGGCTGGGGTTCTCTGCAGTAGGAGCCGTGGGTTGCTGACAGGGCCAGCAGCATCTGTGGCAAGGGATCGCAGGAGGAAGGGGAGCAGAAGTAAGAGCTGCAAGGACAAGTCACACGTATACTGCCATCTGCAAACTGATCACAGACACATCTGGGCACATCTGGGTTTGGGCACTCTCTTTGCCTTGTAGCATCCCTGGTCCATTGGGTGCCCATGATGTAGGTTCTCTGCTTGGGTGCCTCTTTCCTCAGTGCAGGTTGGAAGCTGCTGTTTCAGTGGCCTCTGCCACTCCACTGGATTTGGAAATACCCAGAGCAGCTGACTGAGGGGAGATGGTGAGTGGAGTATAATTCTGTCTTCTGCCAGGAGACCATGCTAAAATGAGCCCTGCAGCTCGTCCCCCAGGGCTGGCTGGTGGGGCTGAGTCCAAGTGAAAAAACCCAACCAGAACCCCAAACCAAACCTTGTAACCTCAGGAAATTTGCATTGCTGCAGAAACAAATTCAGGGAAGGTCTGTGATGCTGTGCTGGTTTAACCACAGCATTAGAAATAATATGAAATGTTTGCATTAAATGCAAGGGGAAAGTCCTTTGGAGAGCTGGGAAGGTTTCTCCCCTTCAAGCACTCTGGTTCTTTTAGCAATCAGGATGAGTTAAATTAAAGTTGATGAAGGCAATAATACGTAGGAGGATGACATCTTCAATGTTTCTTAATTTTAAGTGTGTATTTTGAGCAAATGTTTATACACCGAGGCTCGGGCTGGGGGATTGAGGCATATTGGATTATATGCTATTTGCTCAGTGTAAGCAGTGGCAATTTATTGCTGCAGATACATGTGATGCAGTGTGCAAAGATTAGTTCTATCCCCTCTAAAGCATGATTATTTTGGGTCCTCTTTATACCTTAAATAGATATTCTTCTCATGTGATTTCCATCTTTTTGTGTCAACAGCCCAGGCTAAAGTTGAAATAAACGTTGCATCAGCTTAATAGCACAAGCTCTGAGGAAATCTGCTCTCCATTATGGATGTTGTTTGGAAACCTTTTCATTTGACATTTTTTTAGTGTGCAGTGCAAATATCCCATGAATCCCAAAGCCTGCTGGGCTCCACTGGATTCATCTCGTGCAGAACAGTGTTGCTCAACACTGGTGGGTCCTGTCCCCAGCAGTGTGGTTTGGTGTGTTTAGATCATAGAATCCCAGAATGGTTTAAGTTGGACGGGACCTTAAAGACTATCTTCAAAGCAAACTGTAGCAAAAGGAATGACTTTGCTCTTGCTGACTTTGTAGGCTGGAGTCAGCCAGCATTTCATCCCCCTACAGGCCATTCACTTCAGAGCTGGACTGGATGGTCCCTGTGGGTCCCTTCCGCTCTGGTTCTGTGACGGGGTGGTGTGACTGGTGAACATGGCCGGCGTGTCTGTGCTCGTGGTTGGTTTGAGTAGCTCAGTCAGACATGGGTATTGGAAACTCCTTGATTGAGCCCTTTTGCTCCTCTCATACAGCATCATCATGACAACAGAAAAGAGCCCAGCAGCCGACGCTGACAACTCGGAGCAGCAACAAGCCAAGGAGGAGGAAGGAGCTGCTGAAACACAGAAGCAAGAGGCTTCCCTGGAGGAAGGGGCTCAGCCAACGCCGGAGAGGCAGCCCCAGAGGCAGAAGGCCTCCAACGGAGACACCCCCACGCACGAGGAGCAGAGCAAGAAAGAACGTCGCACCTCCGAGGGCCGGGGTCTCTCCCGCCTCTTCTCCTCCTTCCTCAGGAGGCCCAAGTCTCAGGTGTCCGAAGAGGACAAAGACACTGATGCTCCTAAAGAAGTGGGAGGTGACCAGAAAGATGCAGGATTAGGAGCCAGCCCTGATGAAGACATCCTGGTGAAAGCCCCAATTGCAGCTCCTGAGCCTGAGCTCAAAACTGACCCATCACTGGATCTTCATTCCTTGAGCAGTGCAGAAACGCAGGTAAAACACCCCATTCCGTGGGACGTGCTCCCTGCCGCTTTAAAATGCATATTTGTAGCCAAAACTATAAAAACTTAATATCCCAGACATGTGAGCTTGACCAGAAAAGGTCATTAGATGCCAAAAAGGCTCTTGTCAGCTCCCTGTGTTTCATTTTGTACTTCCCACTCTTGCATCCCTGCAAAGCACCTGTTCCAGGAATTGGGCTCACACTCCAGCATAATGTAAAATGCCCAGTGCTGAACCATTGCTCTGCTGAGCCTTGGGATGTCACACCAGAACACAGAGGGTTCACATTCATTGGATTCAAAACCAGGGTTGATCTCAGGATTTCCTTGGTGTGAGCCGGATCAAGGCAGGTCAGGGGCCCAAGGTGGAGATCTCAAGAGTATGTGGATTTGGGAGAGGGTTTCTTCAGCTTCAAGGAGCACAAGCGTGGCATTTTAGGACTTGGTCATCTGCTTGGTCTGGGCTAGTGCTGAGCCTGCCAAATATAGATGTTTTCTGCTTATGCATCATGTAGACAGGGATTTCTGCATGGCATGTGGGGCTGAGCCCAGCTCCTGGAACCTGTCTGGTGTCTGCTCTTTCCAGCCAGGGTCATTTCTCATGCAAAATTTAAAGTTTAAAATTTTAAAATAGAAATTGAGGCAGATACACCCCCAGGGAACATTCACTGAGCTGTGGCTGGTTATTGATTTGGGGGTGCTGGGTGCCCTCTCTTCCTCCTTGGGTAGTTACAGCTCTGCTGTTACTTGATCCTGGAGTGGAAAAAGGTAGGTATTCCTTCTCCTCAGCTGGGAATTTCTTACAACCCAACCAATCGTGTGTATTGCTGGAGCCAGACAGGGTGAAATCTGGATTTCTTACTCACTGCCTTAAGTTCAGAGTGGCTCCAGATCCCCACAAATGCTCAATTTTTGAGCAATCCTTTACAAATTCAAGCACTGCCAGTAGGCAGTAATTGTAAATCTGCCTCGTTAAAATTACAAAGTTGTAGAGAGGGTAGTAGGTAACAGCTTTTCCTTTCTTTTCCCAAATTTCTGAGCCTGTGAAGACCATGGGATGATCTCTGCTCATGTTTTGTACCTCTGAGGGTAGGGATTAGCAGGATGGGGAAGAGGTGGAGATTTTCATGCCCATAAATTGTATTTTCAAGAGGAACTTATTCTTGGAAGTGTTTAAGACTGGGTTGGAGCAACATCGTCTAGTGGAAGGTGAGAGGAGGCTTTAGGGTCCCTTCCAACCTAAGCCATTCTGGGTTTTTCAATGCATGATTTCTTTCTCTATTTATCTCTGATTTGCTGCTCCTGAGCCCGTGTGAATTTGCACCCCAGCCTTCCTTCATGGGCTGTTCATTTCAGATGAAGCATTTGTGCCTTTTTTTTTTCCAGTTCTTATTTTAGATCACTGTCAGTGGCTTTCTGAACTGTGACACTCGGCAGATATTTCTGCTGTGAAAGCATTTGCGACGTGCTGCAGTTTGATAAATGCTGACCGACGGGCATTAGGAGCTTTGACTGATTCACTGCTCCTGATTGTCCCAGTTCTGCTGGAACAGAAGTCAGCAGCTTGTGGACATTATTTAGTTTTTAAATACCTCTGTGCACTTGTGCCTGGGTGTGATTTCATGAGATGTGATGGGCTGAACAGACAAGGTTTTGCTCTTCCTCTGCTGCAGCTCTGTGCTCCTGCTGCATCCAGCCCCTTCCAGCGTCGTCAGAGCCTGCCATGAACTCATTTAACCTGCTGAAGTGGCAGAAGAAAAAAAAAACCCAGCTTCTTTCCTCCTCCTGTCCCCAAACTGCATCTCTTTCTGCTATTGGAGTGCATTAAACTGACTCTCAAAGTGCTTCCGTAGGCAAAGGGATGGTGATGTGGAGGCTGCCTTCCCTTTTTGGTGGCAGAGAGCTGCTCGGTCAGCTCCGATGGCCACAAAACCTCAGCCCTGACCCTCCTTTTAGTGCCACTGCTGCCATAAAATCCCACAATGGTTTGGGTTGGAAGGGACCTTAAAGCCCATTTCGTCCCATGCCCTGCCATGGGCAGGGACACCTTCCACTGTCCCAGGTTGCTCTAAGCCCCATCCAACCTGGCCTTGGGCACTGCCAGGGATCCAGGGGTAGCTACAGCTTCTCTGGGTGCCCTGTGCCAGGCCTCCCCACCCTCAAAGGGAAGAATTTCTTCCCAATATGCCATCTAGCCTCTGTCAATGTGAAACAATTCCTCCTTGCCATGCCAAGGACCAGTGCACTGGAACAACAGCTATGACAGAGTGGCAGTGGGAGCACTGGGGATCCTGCTTGGGAGGGAAAAAACCTTCCCAATCCAGAAGGTGCTGTCATTAACACCATGAATGCATGATGTAATCTGCCCTGATTTCTCTAATCAACCCTTACTTCTTTTTTATTACATCCTTTATTAAATGAAAACTTGAAAATTACTTGGAAGAGCTTTAAAAATTAATACTGTTCTCTTGGTCACCCCAGCTGCTGCTCCAGGTCCTGGGTTACAGGTTAAAGTGGGATAATGAATTCTGTGTGAGATCCCAGCCCTGTAGTGCTTGTTCCATGTGATGCTTTGTTTGTTTGATAACTCTAAATCGGGGGTTTCAGCCTGCTCAGGAGGAGAGGAGGGACGACCAGGAGCCAGAGGGAAGAGACTTCGAGGACAGGGAAGAAGGGGAAGCAAAGGAGGAGGGTGCCAAGCCAGAACCAAAGCCAGAGTCTCCAGAGACCAAAGCACACAAGGATTTGAAAGCTGCCCAAAAAGCAGTGAAGAGACACAGAAACATGTACTGCAAAGTCGTTTTGCTGGATGACACCATTTTTGAGTGTTCTGTGGATGTAAGTACTTTGGGGTTTTGGTTCTACTTCTCCTCTCTTCCCTCTCCCTTCTGCTTCTCTTGAAAAATCACCACAAACACGATTTAATAGGGGCCTAATGTGCTGCCAGGGAATTACATGACAGGTTTTACTGCAGAACAAGTCTGCTGTAAGCTATAACAACTTATTTAGTGTGTTGTAAAAACCTCTGGGTACTAGGAATCTTTATTTTTTATTGTTCTACAATTCCAGGGTGCCTTGCTTTGTAGAGGTGGGGGGAAGTTTAAAAAAAAACAAACCCAAACTTTGTATTACTTGCTGTTTACCATCTCTCTCATTTGTATCCCAGGCTAGAGTTTAGGTTTTTGGGGTAGGTTGCAATTCTCTAAATAACTTTTGCCTCCTTGGCTTTGAATAAAATGGGTTGAACGAAATTGATTTGTGCTTTTCTAGTCCCCCAAGGTACCTTAACCTCTCAGGCTGCTGGTTAACTTAGCTCCTGGTGCTTGGATGTAAAGAAAACACACTGTGTTTAGCCTGCAGTTGAATGTATTTCCAGTAAACAATTTAAAATTATTATGTTGACTTAGAGCACTGCAACCCCCTTCATCTGAGAGCTTTTTTTTCCCTTTATTTTGTGCATTCTCTCACAGGGTTGTGGTGCTGTCAGGGCAATAAAAAGTGAGCAGAAATCCCTATTTTAGTATCGAAGTGCTTGTCTGGAATATTAATAATCTGGTACTTACCATTGGAGCATAATTCCACCAGCTTGTTTTCCCTCAGTCCTGCTGGTAAATGGGCCAGGAGAGGGTATCTGGACGCAGTGCTCCTTGTGGGAACCATCACCTTGGGTGATCCTGGGCAAGTAGGTCAGTGCTGAGTGTTTGTGTAATGATGGTGCTGCTGGTCCTGCCTGGGATCAGCTCAGAGCATCACTGCCCCCATCACTTTCCCCTTGGCCAGGGATACTGTGTGCAGCCCCAAGGAATGTCTTCTTCCAATCCCGGTGACAGCTTGCCATGGCTTTGTGCCTGAGTTTGCTGCAGCGATGCCTTTGAATACCGTCGTGGGCACTGTTGGAGGGAGAACTGCGGGGGGATGGGGGGTCCTGACTTGAGCAGGACATGAGAAATGTCTCTCTGTAGGTCCAGAGGGTCGTGGTGGGTACTGCAGAGGATTAGCGGGGCCATGGTGTCAGTGAGATCCTCTTAACTTGAGAAGCACCCTTGGCTTTAGCGCCAGTGTAATTCTGCTCTGGCGTTTTGAGAGTTTATTAAGATTTAATTGGGAAGGAATTGCAAAGGTGTAGGCAAAGAGCAGCACAAATGCCTTTATCCAAGGAGAATTAGTGCTTTCAGGCATCCTTTCCGACTGACAGCCCTGGAAGCTTTTTCATTCCTATACCAGTGCCAATTCCTTGAGGAATACCCAGGCTAACGCATACATTATGTTACCTATAGAGTCATAACGTGTGCACAAAGGACCTGACAGCTGAAGGACTGGAATAAAGCCAAAGAATAAAACATGGCAGGGGTCTTGGAGCAGTTGCCATGCAGAGATGACTGACAGGAGAGCTGCGGGCATTAGTGAAGCTGATTTTGCGTCACTGGAACTGCACTTTCTTCTAGCAAAGCCTCCGATGGAATGAGCTGCTTCTGGTTGCCATAGTTTTAATGCCTCAGGGATGTTTTCCTTCATGTTTTTGGACCAAAAGGGTATCTGTTCCTTGGGTCAGTTCACTTCTGCAGGATTTGGGGGAAAGAAAAAGAGGAAATAGGAATGCTCAAAGTGTATTTCTGGAGGCAGGAGGCCGTGTGCTGAGCAGCTTTGGGCACATGAGGCAGATGGGAGAAGCTGGTTTTCATCAGCAGATCAGGGTGATGGAAGGGCCACGGAAATCATGGGCTTTGGTTATGTGCTGCTGTCTTTTTTCTGAACCTAAGAAAAGTCAGGTTGTCTGTGAAGTGAATAGGTTGTAGCAGCAGTTTCATCTCTTGATCCACACCTGATTGTCGAGCAGCCAGGACCAGGGAGATTCCAGCACTGCAGATGTACCTTGGGAGGGAAAACCTGTACAGATCCTTGGTGTCTATGGAGCTGTGTTGGGAAGTCCAGCTTTGGGGGATTTTCAGACATGGAGCTGCTGGGAAGAGAGAGGCCCACTGTGGTTCCTGTTGCCTCTCCATGGAATTATTGTTTGGTGCCCTTTACTGTAAGGAGTCCTTGCTCTGAAACAGCCTGGAGATAGGAGATTTGATTTGGAGCTACCCAGGACCTTTTTTCCCCTTACTGATAGTGCACAGTGTGGTTTGATCCTATTCCCTTCCTCCCCTCTCCTGTGAACAAAGACAGACAAAACCCAACCCTGTCCTTCAGGATTTCTTTGTCTATTTGCAGAAACACGCCAAGGGACAGGATCTTCTTAAAAAAGTCTGCGACCACCTCAATCTGCTGGAAGAAGACTACTTTGGTTTGGCCATATGGGACACACCAACCTCCAGGGTAAGCAGCTGCTGGCCCTGAGGGGATTCAGCTCTTCCTGCATCATCTCCCCAGGGCAGGAAGTGGGGCATAAGCTCCTCTTCAAACTTGTTTTGTGTCCTCCCTAAATACGGATTGCGGGTCATCACACAGGAATAAATGGTGAATAAATGACTACAGGAGCGTGGATTTTAGTCAAAAAGCTATGTGAATCATAGAATGAATCCTAGTGAACTTGGGTCTTCACCTGGAGAAGTCATATTAGTTGACTGCAAGATGATGTCATTAAGTTATAAAGCTGCAGCTGAAGGAGTCAGGCTGCCCTGGCACTGGTGTCAGCATTGGGAAGGTCTGGTTGGAGCCATCCAGAGCATTTGGAGTTGAGCCTTTGCCCTGCAGAAGAACAGATGGGACTCTATACCAAAACTCCTACTCATGGTTTCAATTTAAGGTCTTTGTTTGATTTGACTCAAGCAGTGTCTTATCTTTTAAAACCTTGGTTACCCTGTAACTCAACAATTATTCAAGGTCTATTTCATAAAGCCAAAAATGAGATAATTGAAATTAAGGGCCCAATTCTATGTCCTTTAGACGGGTTATGTTGGTCCATATTCTGACTCTTTCTCTGCTTCACCTGCAGCAATCCCTGTAGCCAGGTGACTGACTGACAGATGTGTGTCATTAAATACTCTATAGTGTTTTATACACAGGCAAAATAACAACCAAAAATAACACTATTTGAGGCAGGCAGAACTCCCACTTGGGTTTGTTTTACAGTCTCTGGTGTCTTCCAATTTTCTTGGATGTGAAATGTGTTTCCATGTATATAACGTGGATATTTTTTACCCTCAGAGTTTGTTCTTGCAGAGGGAGAGGTAGGTGTACTTTTAGATCCAACTTAGAGCAAGAAGAGTTTAGCTGGAGCTCTGCTTCTTCTGCGTGTGCTGTGGGTAGCTTGCTGCTGCATTTGGATGTTAGGAAACATTCCTTCCTGGAAAGGGTTGTCAGGCCCTTGGCACAGGCTGCCCAAGGAAGTGGTGGAATCACTGTCCCTGGAAGTGATCAAAAGCATATAGATGTGGCATGTGCAGCCACGGCTTAGTGGTAGCCTTGGCAGTGCTAGAGAAATGATTGGACTTGGTGATCGTAGAGGGCTTTTCCTGAATGATTCCGTGGTCTCCCAGACCCTTGGACTTGCTCTTCTCACGTCCAGGCTTTTGGCATTGATTCTTCTGGAAGCAGAAGCATGTACCTCCTTCCCCCAAGCCATCCAGGGCCGAGAGGTTATGCATCTTTTTAACCATAGGGACTGAAAACAGATTGTTTTGTCAGGTCTGTGTCCCAGAGCTGGAATCTGGGGAAGATGAGGCCACTGTCCAGGGGTTGTTCAGCTCCAGTGTGGAGGAAGTTGGTTTGGTTTGCTCTGATGGGTGAAAACACCGTTATTTTTTTTTAATCTATCTGGTTATGTTTCAATGAACTTTGAAATCTGAAGCTCCATCTCTCTCCTGCTGTAACCTCAAACAAGACTTCCCCAGAGTTACTGATTCACAGGTAAAATGGTGTTAATAGGGTCCAAAGATGAGCTCTGGCACCTCACCTGAGCTGTGTGGAGCAGGTGGAGATACACGTGTGTATTCCTGGGTAGGGAGGGGTTGTAGGTGACATTTTCCACCTTGATATTTGGGGAATAAACCTTCCAAGGACCAGTAATTACCCACATGGACACAGCAGAGGGTGACAATGGGATTAGGAGGTTGTGACGGAGCAGCTGGTCACCATGGAGCAGCAAGGAGCTCATTGCCCTGAAAGGGAGGATTGTTTCCCACTGATTCATGACCCAGTGGGATAAAAGTGCTGTTAATTGCTGTTCCTATCATTGTCTGCTGGATCAGGCGGGGTGGGATGTATGACTGCACCCTGGGCTCACCCCAGTAACAAGCAGTTGTGGCACCAGCCCGGCCATGGAGATGCTCTGCTCTGAGCTGTGGCCCTAAAAAGAGGAAGCCTTCCTTTCAAATGGATTTTGTATCCCCACTTTTATATGTTAGAGCAGCAGGCATATAAAAAGAGGAGATTAAATGCAAGTATTGCTGTCTCCCTGCCATGAAGTTACATCTCCTTCTGGTCAGGAGAGATTAGCCTGGGGGATTCAATGAGTTAATTCCTTCACCTCGGGAGACCTGGACAGTCCAAATCCTGCTCAGAGCTGGTGAAAATGAAGAGGTGGTTAAATGTAGCCTCTCCAGGAGGGTTGTTAGCCCAGCGCCAGTGCCTGCAGCGGGACAGGCCCTGACCCCTGCAAAAGGGAAAGGCTCAGACCATGGAAAAAGCAGGAGTTGTGTTTTGAGGCTTACATTGCACCACCATCCCACAAAACCCCAAATTACAGAGGAGGGGGGAAAAAGATACATTTCTAAATTTGTAGCAGAGATAATTACTCGAAACTTGAGTCATAGTTAAATGAAGTTTATGTCACACTATAAAAAATTCCAGCCTTACTCAGGAATTGGGTGTTTTTACTCGTATTTCAGCAATTAGGTCGTTGAAAACTATAGCTAATAATAGAAAGTCTTGGTGATCTTTGATCTGAATAGGGTAAGTAAGGAGACAGGGTGCTTAAAATGAATGTATCTGTCCTATTTACCTATTTTTAAAGGTTCTGGAGAAAAAAAAAAGGTGTTGTACAAGTGCCCCTGGTAGCTGGATGTGGCCGTGGCCGTACCTGCCGCTCTGTTCTTGCAGCCCTAATATTCTGGTTTTTTTCCCCCTCTTGTTCCTCCAGCTTCCTTATGAGTCCCTGGTAGGTGAATGGTTGGAAATACACCCACTGAGACCACAGCCTGGAGTAAAAGTAGCGAAAAATGTACCATCTCTCCAGTTTCCATGGCTGCCTTTGTGTCAAATATTGTCTTTTTTTTTTTTTTTTTTTTGCTGTATTTTTAGCAATTTGCAGCTTTCTGTGGTGTTTCTGGAATGTCTGGTAAACTGTGAATGTTTTTATCCTCTTACAGACGTGGCTGGATCCTGCCAAAGAAATAAAAAAGCAGGTTCATGGTAAGTAGATTGAATTTATCATGTGTGGGGAGGTGTGGTTCCTCCCAGTGTGGCTTTGGTGAGCCATCCGGGGGGCCCAGGGATGGGGAGAGGTCAAGTGGGTGGCTAGCAGGGATCAGCACAAGTTCAAGCAGTCTGTGCATCCTTTCTCTCCTTCTTAAGGACTTAGGGATGCTCTAGATTTAGGAAAAAATGTAATTTCCGTGGTAAAACAGCTTGGGGTGTGTTCGCCTGAAGCAAAGCCACACTGTCTGTGCAGTGCTGAAGTGGGGATGTGCTCCTTGCTGGAGGATGGGAAAATGGGTGTCAGTGGGAACCACTGAAATCCCAAAGGAGATTGGGAGACCCCGAGCAGAATTTTATGGTGGAACAAGGTTTTTTATGGACTCTGAGGCTGGAATGAAAAATGGCTTGAGAAATACCAGCTCAAATACCAAATTGTATTTTAAGGTCTGCTAGCACTGAATTAGTTCAAGATGAGGACAGTGTCAAAATTAAATATGTTTTAGAGGCTTTTGTATTCTCTTGGGAGCAAGTCTGACTGCTTTGGAAGTAAAATACTGGTTTTGGGTAGGAAAATACTGTTTTACAGATGCTTTTGGTGGGAGGCCCAGGACAAAGTGTGTCATTAAGGCCAGATTAGGGGGGAAGCGCAGGGCTGTGGAGTAGGGAAAGCTCCTGGTCTTACCAGCTTCTCTTGCAATCAGTAGCAGGGTGCGTGTGAAGGGCAGGAGCTGCTCCATCCATAGAATTCATCCATGAGTGTAATGAACAGCAGCCTGCTGTGGAATCTGGCCCCCTGAGATGGGTTAAATGGCAAATTACTTGATTTTACTCAAAGTGAAGGTATTTTGCATGTACATATGAACATGTGGACACCAGTGTGGGGTGGTTTAGGTAACCTCTGCTCCCTTCAATGTCATCTTGGAATCACTTGTTTTGAACTGTGTGTGATGAAAACAACGTGCCTTGTGTTTAATCCCAGTTATGGCGTTGCATAAGAAGTAAATCCAGGAATGCTCCATTCCCCCTCTTCCCTGTGTGAGATTGGAATAAACCTCTGAGCGAGTTAAGCGCAGGGGTAGATCTTCTCTTTCTGAAATAAATCTTATTTCGAACTAGTGTTAAAGGGCACAGCAGGGGGAGATGTAACTATGAAAATCACTCAGGGCTGTTTTCTACTGGGAAATGGGATTATTTTCAAGGAGAAGGGAGAGTTACCTCTTCAGCTGTATCATCTGGGCTGTCCATACCACATATAATGCCAATTCTATGTGTGATTATGTGGATTCTGGCCCAGTTAATGTCTGTAATGGTGCTATACAAGGTTTGCAACAAGCTGTATTAAAGCAATTAGGTCTGGACTTGAAAAGCTCTTCCTATCCTGGTGCTTTCTGGCTTCACCCAGAGGTTGATGCTTGTGTTGGGCTGAGTTTAACCTGTGTCTGACCACCTGATCACAGTGCATTAGGCTGAGGAGTGACTTAGCACAGCCCTCCTCCAAATTTCAAAATTGGGTTGAGCAGTAAACCAGTCCTAATTCATTAGTTACATTCTGTGCCTGACCTCTCTCCATGAATTCCTTTTCAGTCAATGAAAAAACATGTCAGTCATTGAGCTTCTTAGCAAACAATTTAATTTTTGCCACAAGCTGTGGTTAATCCAGGTGAATTTCCCTGCCTTGCTTTTTTTTCTCCGGCTTTTCTTACCTCCTGTATATGAAGTCACATCTTACACTTACACGGATGTTAAGCTGCAGCCAGCTGTGAGAACGAGCGGTATCAAATCAGTGTTGCATCTGCTGAATTCTGAAGATCAGATTGGATTTTCCCAGCTTTTTTTTATATCAACTGACCATCACAAAGCTGTCCTGGTGTGTTTATTTTTCTCAAGCTCTCCCTTGTCATTGCAGGAGGCCCCTGGGATTTTACCTTCAATGTCAAGTTTTATCCGCCGGATCCGGCCCAGCTGACAGAGGACATCACCAGGTGAGTCCCCTGGGAATCCTACTGCCATATTCTTCTGAATATGGAATAGAAGTGTTTCATATTTGGGTGGTTTTGCCCTCCTTCAGCAAGGAGATCAGATGCCTTCACCTTTTGGAGGGGGTTTGGTTTGCTTTTAGAGGATGTGAGGATGCTCTCACTCGCCACTGGAGTCCATGTGTAAAGCAGTGTCATTTATAACCCTGCCATGTGTGTGTTTGTATAGAAAAGTAAATTCTTACCTTAGGTTTACCCAAAATCTTACCCAAGATTTTCTGGTCATAGTGTCCTTTACTCCCTTTGCAGAGTGGAGGTGACCTTGAATCCCCCAGTCCTCCATGCTGTTTACCTTGGGAATAAGTAAAAATTGGAAATGAGCATTGTTGTGTGTTCATCAGTGGCATAAAAACAGAGACTCTGATCCTCAAGTTAATAAATTTCTCCCTGTTCTCTGTGAATAGTATTTTCCTTTCTGCCCCCAGGTATTACCTGTGTCTGCAACTTAGACAGGACATCCTTACAGGGCGGCTGCCCTGCTCCTTTGCCACCTTGGCCCTGCTGGGTTCCTACACGGTCCAGTCAGAGTTGGGAGACTATGATCCTGATCTCCATGGTCCAGATTACATCAGTGAGTTCAAACTGGCCCCAAACCAGACAAAAGAGCTTGAAGAAAAGGTTATGGAGCTTCATAAAACATACAGGTAAGGTGTGGCAGCTGGAGGCCTTGTTCGTGCACAGCAACAGGAAATAAGGGAAATAATGGGATTTTCTGGTGTTTTCCCCACTTCCGTGAGATACAGAAAATCTGTGGATGTCCCATCTCTGGAAGCATCCAAGGCCAGGCTGGATGGGGCTTGGAGCAACCTGGGGTAGTGGAAGGTGTCCCTGCCCATGGCAGGGGTGGAACTGGATGATCTGTGAGGTCTCTTCCGATCCAGACCATTGTGTGATTCTGTGATGATTCTATGAACATCAGCTTTTAACAGAAGATCTAATACTTAGGATAAAATCTCTCTAGAAGCTGGAATTCTTTTTTCCTGCATGAAGAAGAAACTAAGTTTTTAGAAAGCACATGCAAAATCTTGCAATTATTTATTAACAAGTGCATTTTTCCCACAGAATAGCCATGAGAGTGGGGGTTAGTTCACGTGCAAATGTAAAATTGACTTGTTTTAACCTTGCACTTTGTCTTTTCTTAATATATTTCTTTGGGATCTGTGTAATTTTGGATTGTAGTTTGATCTCGTTTCTCTAGAGGCTACAGTTTCTCTCTAGGCTACAGTGTACACACCTACACACCGTAGCCTACAGCCTGTTTGGGATGTTCTTCTACCACATTTGATGAGTAACATTCATTTCCTAACGTGGAAGGATTCCAGGTGATCCAGGAATTACAAACCTGCAGTTACGTGTTTCATAGTGCAGCCATGACCTGGGCAGGGGTGTCTGGTTCAGGTAGGGTTGAACAACTCCTAGGAGTCCCCTTGGTATGAGATTCAAGGGTGACAGTAATTAACCTCTTCCTCATCTTATTTTGGGCACATCTTCCTTGAAGGGAAAAGAAGGAGCAAAGACAAGACTTTCTCACAGGCAGATGGGAACAAAAAACTGGAGCACAGTGGGAAGGGTGGATGTGGGCCCTGGCTGTGACCAGAGGTACAATTAACACCTCACTCAACCCTGCAAATCAATATTTTAAATTGATTCCCCTCCATTTACACTGAGAGGAGAGGAAATGAGGGAAAATAAGTACTGGGCCTCTGACAAGCTTCATAACTTGGAGTCAAAGGCTGTTGGCTATGCTAGAAGTGGTGGATCACAGTGCTGAATTATTCATGGCTTCATTAGAAGGAGGCTTCAGAAGGTATAAGATGTAGTTATATTTCATCTGTCTGCATGTGCAGGAGGAAGCAACACGTCCCTGTTTTATTTCTGGTCCATATTCTGTGAACATTAAACTTCAGAAGATTTTCAGTGGGAATCCTAGAATCATGGAATTGTTAAGGTTGTAAAAGACTTCGAAGACCATTGAGTCCAGCCATTTACCCAGCCCTTCTAAGCCTGTCACTAAACTATGTCCCCAAGTGTATCATCTATGTGTTTTTTGGACATTTCCAGGGAAATCTCTGCTAAACCATGCCCCAGCACTTGCTACTGTATTTGCAAAGCACAAGGCACATATCAAGATGGTGACTGCTCCTGGGGCCTTCCTACAAGATTGTCCTTACAGTGGACTTTGCCCCGTCTCTCACCACTCAAACCTCTGTTTACATCACACACAAGATGTATGTGAGCGCTCAGTAAGGAAGACATCAAAGGAGGGCAGAAAATGAAATGTATGCAGCTGAATCCTCTCCCAGCAGAGCTGTTAATGTACCACATACACCAGGAACTTATTAACAGGGACACTTCAAAAACGTTGATAATGGCCTCCATTATCAGGATGTCTTTGTTAAATTGTGCCCCTCCTGCAGACAGGGCACCATCTGTTCCCAGAAAACCCCATATTCATCTGGTCCCCCGACTGGAATCTCTGCTGAATGGTTTCAGCTGTCCATGTGTTTGGTTTGGAGAACAATAGCTGGGTTTGGGGAGGTCTGGAGGCAGCAGGTCTGGGGGGACAGGACCTGTCACCTTTTGCTCAGTTGGGTTTCTTATGCTGAATCAAGTTTCGTCACCTCACTGCTCTTCCTCACTTCATTCTCTAGTGTCTGTACAGCTTCACAGGAATAAAGTGCAGCCACGTTACTGGGATGTCTCAAACCACAAATTTGGGCAGTCAAGAGTGATTTAATAATTAGTCAGTTGGGCAAAAATTTGTTTGTATTGAAAGCAAAAGAAAATCTAAAGAATTTCATGAAGTCTGATCTGTCTCCTCTTAAAAACAGCAGTTTTGAGAATACCAAGCCCTTTCTTTTTCTGCAGATCCATGACTCCAGCCCAAGCAGACCTGGAATTTCTTGAGAATGCAAAAAAGCTGTCTATGTATGGAGTCGACCTTCACCAAGCCAAGGTGAGAGCCAGCGTGTGTGCACCTACCTGTGGATTTTGTAATTTGATTATCCTTCCCTTGCAGGAGCAAGTTTACCTGTTTCAGGAAACTCCTTTGGAAAGAGAGGAAGTATGGAAATGCAAACATACAACAGGAATGCCTCAAGCATTCCTGCAAGAGAAGTGATTCTTCCTGGTTTCTTATTTTTATATGTCACAGGAAACTTTCCAAAGCTCCTCGTATAGACAGGTCCTTGCTCTGAGTAACTTAGAATACAGTATATATTCCCTGCCACATGAGCCTCTGTGCTCCAGGAAATGCAGGATGGGCCCTAGATGAGCCCTTTGGGCAACCAGCAGAACAGGAGAGAGCAGCAGGAGGGAGGAGGTTGTCAGGAAAAGTGTGAACGAGAAGGGAGGCTGGCCGTGGAGCTGGGAGCTGGAGTCTGGGTGGTGGGGAGGTGATTTATGTGAAGACCAGAGAGATAATTTGGAAGGCAGCTGTTGGCATGAAACTCATAACCCTGACACTGCTTAAATCCTCATCTGCATTCCCAGGACTTGGAAGGAGTGGATATCACTCTGGGAGTCTGTTCCAGTGGCCTTCTTGTTTACAAAGATAAACTGAGAATCAACCGCTTCCCGTGGCCCAAAGTCCTGAAGATTTCCTACAAACGCAGCAGCTTCTTCATAAAGATTCGGCCGGGGGAGGTACGGCTGGCTGCTGCGGGCTCCTGCCGTGCTCTGCTTCCTTGTGTGTGTCCCTGGAATGGAGCGGGGAGGGCTCAGGCTCTTCCCTGCGTGAGCGTGTGACATCGGGGTGTCTGACCTCGGCTGGTGCCGAGCCCGGGCAGAGCTGGAGCTGCGGCCCAGCTGGTGACAGTGTAACCAGCTGGTGACATCCAGCACCACCTCCTGGCATCCCCGGGTATTCCCAGCATCCAGGGAAACGCGTGGGAGGTTGACAGCTGAAACTGGGGCAGCGCTAACTACTTTTTTTGGAAACAGGGCAAGACAATGGCTCTTTGTCTTGCTTTCATTCAAAGAAAATAATTAAATATTAGAATGAGCTTTTCACCTAAGTGCAGGAGACAGGGAAAGGATGCATTGATGCTACCTCTCATGAATGGGGAAATCCCTGGAGCAGCCTGGCTTCATCAGGGAGAGAGGCTACAATGGGGATCCACCTCTCTCCTCTTCTTCCTCCTTCTGCCATGACCCGGCCTCGCAGGGAGGTCAGTGTTTGACCCCAGCCCACAGCTGGGTGGTGTGACAGGGAGGAATAAATGATCTGACTGGCTGCAAAACCTGCGGCATGTTCCTCTGCAAATCCCGGTCCATCCTGAGGGATGCCCAGACTAGTGCCCAAAGCCCTCTCTTTCCTCTGACCTGAGATCCTGCTGCACGTTGCAGGGCAAGTTCAGCAGTTTGTGCCACAGCAGAACAGGGTGGTGGGCTGGGGACTGGGCTCCTGTCACATTTATTTCCTGCTATACCTAAATAACTGATATTTTCCACAGCAAGAACAGTATGAAAGTACAATTGGGTTCAAGCTACCAAGTTACCGGGCAGCAAAGAAGCTGTGGAAAGTATGTGTTGAACATCACACCTTCTTCAGGTGGGTTTTCTGAACAATAGCCTCACCTTGAGTAACTTAGTGCTTGAATTTAACTATTGAAAATGAATATTGTTCTTTAGAGTTTTGGAAAAATTAGGTGAAATGGTTGCAGGGACTGTAGGTGTTTATTTTGCAGTAAATTTTAAGCAAGTTCTGCTTTTCAAGACTCATAAGACAGAGATCTTTGGGTCATGTAGATGTGAGACATTATTAGTACGTGCATTTTCTTGGCTGGGTGGATGCAAGGGATTCCTTTAATGTATATTTTAATTCCTCTTCACATGCCCCTTCCTCGCCCTGGAGGTGTGATTTTTAAATGGTGTGTGTGTGTCTTTCAGGCTGACTTCCACCGAGGCCATCCCGAAGAGCAGGTTCCTGGCGCTGGGCTCCAAGTTCCGCTACAGCGGCCGGACGCAGGCGCAGACGCGGCAGGCGAGTGCCCTGATCGACCGGCCCGCGCCCCAGTTCGAGCGCACGGCCAGCAAGAGAGCATCCAGGAGCCTCGATGGAGGTGAGTGAGTCCCTGCTGCATCTTCTCTCTCCCTTCTGGAATCACTAGGATGCTGAATTACTCCTTAAGGAACACCTGGATTCCCTGCTGTACAAAAATGGAGGCGTAACTTGTACTGTACTGTAGTACAAGACCTTGTTCCCACCCCTTACATATTTAGGAATTATGTGCCTGTACTGAGACTGAATTGATGCTCAGTTGGTTAGAGCAGGGTGCTGATAACATCAAAGGGATGGATTTGTTCCCCATATAGGTCCTTCACTTAAGAGGTGGACTCGATGATCCTTGTGGGTCCCTTCCAACTCAGAAAATTCTGTTTCATCACACAACCTTCATTCACATCAACAAAACCAACCAACCAAAACAAAAATTCCCCCTACAAAAACCATAACAGCATCATCACAACACAGAACAAAAGTGGACAGTTTACACCAAATCCCTTGTCCCTTCAGCACAATCACAAGAAGAATTCTCCACGATTGTTCCACTCTCTAACATTGTTCAGTACTTTTTCCCATTACCTCTCCCAGTTTTTATCTCAATATCACAGCAGTGTGAGGGCTGTTACGGGTAAATGAACGTCATCTCAGCCAGACCCAATACAAAAATGCAAGCCAAGGGTGGTCCCAGCAGAACTCACTGATGAAAAGAATGTAGCTGGGTGCTGAAGGCTTATGGCAAAGTTCTGTTTGTAACGATATTTCTTCATTCAATCTCAAAGCATTTTCCTTTAGAAAATCGGGAATTAAGCCATTCTGTTTGTTTTGTTTAATGTAACTTCTTAAATTCCATAGTTTTACATGAGGGGGAGATTTTTTGCCACGATGGAAACTTTTCTGGTGTCTCTTAAAGCGATGCTCAGGTTGGAGTTGAGGTGTGTCAGTCAGATGGGCTCATCCCTGAGATTTTTAAAAGAGATGGATAGCAGTAGAGGAGATGAGGCATGGAAAAGGGAGTGCCTAAGTTTGATCCATGTGACCTGTATCACAGGGTGTTAAGATCCAGGGAAAGAGTATCATCCCTGTGCACTGTGAGGATCCAGGGAAAGAGGAGCATCCCTGTGCACCACGGACACCTGATGGAGCAGGGACCGTGTCGCTTCGAGCCCTGAATTTGTGCTGCAGCCTGGGGGCACCAGGGCTGCCCAGCACCCCATGGCCAGCAGCAGCCAGGCTGTCCCTGCTCCTGGGCTCAGTGACATCCTGAGCCTGGGCTTTGTGCCTCAGAACTGGAGGGAAGGGATGGTTCAAGCTTCATAAAGCAAATCCAAATTCCAGCTTCCCTGTGGTCTGGGCATGTGAAGTTCCTCAGGCACGGGGCACAGCAGCGAGGGGACTGGTGCTGCTGGTTTCCCCTCGCTCATGCCATTGACCTCAGATGAGTAGAGAAATCGCAGCTGCAGTGCTACACCTGGATGTCAGAGCTTGGAAAAGAGCCAGCCTGGGAATGTGACACTCCTGCCCCCGTTGATGTCTGCGCCTTTGCTGTGCGGGAGGTCGTTAATGTGTGCCCCATTTCTTCAGCTAAACGTGCGACTCAAAAGGTTGAGTTCAGAACCGTAGAGGAAGAGAAGCAGAAGGAGGTGGTGGTGGTTGAGGTTCCTGAACCAAAACCTGCGGATCAGATCCGAGAGAAGCCAGGTATAGCTGTGGTGGTGGCTGAAACTCTCTGCAGTGCCTTTCCTATCCTCTACATGCTTGTTCCTGACAATTCCAAGTTTCACCAAATCTGGTGGCTTTCTCTTTTCATTTCTTTGCAAGAAGAGTTTTGCAGTGAGGTGACACAGCCCAGCTCTGGGAGACTCCTTAAATTTCCACTTTGCACCTCATTAGACCATAATTCTTGTGGGGAGGTAGGGAAAAGATTAGGATGTGCTGGCACTCGAGAACTCTCTTGTTAAATTTGGGTAGTTTTGTATATATGGATTTGAAAACTTTAAAGTTTGATCTTGAAACATCTTGTGAAGCTTCTGAAATTCTTCATCCCAGGACCTCCTTGCCGTTTTGGGTTGGGGTTTTTTTGGGGTTTGAGAAATGCTACCCATTTTACTCTGTGGAGCTTGTATTTCTCTTAGGATAGGTACTATTAATAAATATGAATGTCCTTATGAGGTGTGTAGGTACAACAGCAGATTTGAATATTCGTATCACAGCAGCAGTGTTGCAAATATTGCAGTCTTCATCACTTGGGTAGCGACCACCTGTGGTGTGTTAGGGCTGCATATAATTCGCATGCAAATGATTCGGGTACCCTCCTCCCACCCAGAATTTTTTACGGCGTACTTTTGACTGCATTACTGCTTTTCTAGTATCTAGATCAAGTTTTCATGAGGTGTGGCAAACTTCCCCACCATGGGCATTCCTTGAATCCTCACTAATCAGCATCTCCTGGTGGAGAAAGCCCGGTGCTGTAAAAGCAGAAGATGGGGAATTTCAGACACCAGGGTAGATTAGAAGTTCATCACTCAAATATGTTCAATTAAAAATGCTAGGTTTTAGATAGGATTTTATCTGGATGTGTTTTTCCTGGATTTTGCCAGCCGGCACCTGCCTCCCTCCAGACTTTGTGGGCAGAGCCCTTCCTAGTTCCACGCTCAAGAGCTGTTCATGTGTCCCACGTCTCCCTTCCTGGGCAAGGAGCCCATAAAGCTTATTTTTGTGTTCTTTTCTCCTCTCATCCAATACACTGTTGGGTCTGACAGCATTAGAAAGACTGACACACAGTTCCATGGTGGGAAATTACTATTGAGCTGCCTCCAAACCTCCTTGCTTGTTCCCAGCTACGGAGAAGGATCTCCTCTCTCCTTGCTGTGGTGACCGTTGCGGGTCTGTGCGGGTCCCCACCCCCCATTAACACCTGCAAACCTCTTTCTAGCCAAACACACTCTTGAAACTTTTGAAATGAAACCCATTGCAGAGGAGGAAGAGGAGGAGGAGAAGGTAGAGGTGGTTAAGGTTCCTGTTGTCAAGCCAAAGTCAGCGGAGCTGGTGCAGCCGCGGTCAGGTACAGCCGCAGTGGTGTTTGGCAGCGGTGGCTCCTGTGCTGTTGCTGCTGGGGTGAAGTGATGCAGTGCTGTAGGACAGAGGTTACACTGGTTGTGGTGCTGTTTGTTGACACTGAAATCACCCCGGCTTGCCGTGTGCTGCTTTTCAGGTGCTCTGGGTGCAGTGAGGGGGTGCCGTGCCCTGGCTGTGTGTGCAAATGAGTGTGCAGTGGCCTCTTAATGCTCCTCCAATACTGTCCCTTCTTGTGAGGTTTGTTCCCCTGAGCTGTAGGAACGTGCAGTGCCTGGAAATCAGGTTACGAGATCTGGGACTGCTGGAGGTCACCTATATTCCACTTAATTTCTTCGCTAGGGAGCTGCTACTTCCCTAGTTGGGGAACGATGTCAGAACAACATTGCTGCTGCAGATTCATATTAATCATAATTAAAAGTAGAGTTGATTATTTTTTATCAGGAAGAGGAAGTTGAAGCCATAGAGGGAGGTAACTGGGAACATCCCGTGTTTCCTTGGTTAGTATGAAAACCACTGGAGGATGGTCATGGCCCCAAGGCTGCCAGAGCTCCAGGAACATTTGGACACCGCTTTCAGGCACCAGGTGGGATGTCCTGTGCAGGACCAGGAGTTGGACTTGATGATCCCTGTGGGTCTCTTCCAACTCCGCAGATTCTGTGATTCTATATTCCATGGGATGTATGGCAGCAGATGGAACATCAGCTGGTTCCAGACCCGAACACATCCAGGGCTCTCGTGCTGGAGCTGCCCCTTCTCATCAACCTCCTGCACTTTTCTTCATCCTGGCTTTTCTGCTCCCAGTAGGGACTGTTGGTGAGGTGATGGTGATCAGTCATAGAATTCTGGAATGGTTTGGGTTGGAAGGGACCTTAAGGATCATCCAGTTCCAGCCTATGTTTTATATCTCGTATTTTGGGGCAGTGCTTTTTACTGTGTTTAAATCATGTGTCAAAATAGCCAAAGGTGGTTAATCAGGAAAATGTAACTAAAATACAGTTCTGGCAGCCCAGAACTCATTGTTGGATGGCACAGGAAAAGCTTGGTGTCTGTTACCATTTTTCCTACATGTCTTGATGCTCTGGGAGAGCAGCAAGAGAGGTGGCCCTGCGGATTTACTGGTGGCAATATTGCTGCTTCCTCTTTAAGGTGGCATTTTAACACATCCGTAACTTTTTTAGCCAAACGTGATCTTGGCAGTATTGAGATAAGCCCAATTGAAGAGGAGGAGGAGGAGGAGGAGGAAGAGAAAATGATGGTGGTGAGAGAACTAGAACCGTTCCCGAAGGAGTCAGGTACCACCTCAATGACAGCTTTGCACTCCCAGCATCCTCCTCATCCCGGCCATCCCTGCCATCTCACCTCTGTACAACCTTCCCAGCAGCTGTCACTGCTTCCGTGACATAAATACACTGGGACACAGCACCGACTGTCCTTCGAAGAGGCCAACACAGTGTCTGGGTCACAGAAATGAACTGCTGTGCTGAGGAGCAGGGAGAGAGTGGAGCTGGCAGTGGTGGGGTGGGTTTTAAGGTTGCTTACAACAGGATGTGGTGTCCAGGAGTTTGTCTTGAAAGTGTAATTCCAATCTCTGGAAGCTCAGGTTCTTTTTTTCCCCTCCACCTTGTACATTTTTGGCCATGTGGATACTTTATGCTCTCTGTGTTTTATTAAGACACAGATGAGATGTTGTTACCTTTTCAGTACAACGGGAGTTCTTACTAAGAAGTTGCTTGAAATTACAATTTTTATTTTAACACCAAATTTTCTAGTGTCTTTGACTGACTGGCTGGACACAAGTGACCTCCTGTTGGCCGGAATAGGATACACAGTATGATCCTGCTGCAGACTGTGGCTTTGGGAATGTGAGACCACGTCAAAGATAATATTTTATGTGACAGGGTATCATTTTAGTGAAACATCCCTAAAAACCAACATCAGGAGAACCAAATAGCTTATTGTATCCCTAGGTACACACAGGAAATTAATTTGGGCTTGCTTTGTCATGCAGCTCTGGCTTGAATATTTCCTTGGGGTCAGGCAACTACCTGGCAAATCAGGAATTGAAAGAAATGAGTAGGCAGTTGATTTTATGTGGACCTAGTGCTTGTATTTATGACTGTCATCCTCTGAAAAGATGATTTTTGGCAGCATGCTGTTCATTTCTGCACTGTCACTGGCCTGGAGGTGCTGGGTATCTTCCCACCGCACTGCCGTGAAGATACCCGGTTCAGACACGCAGCCCCAGCCTGCCTTGAAACCCACCGGGAAGTTGCTGACAAGGTTTCTAGAGCAATGCTTGTTGATTATTTTTTGGGGAGAGAGAGGAAAGCCTGTGTTTTCTCTTCCAGAAGCCATCTGTTTCTGGTTGAGGAGATGCCCATGAGTACAGAACTCCTCATGCTGTGTCTTTTCTAGTTGCATTGGAGTGGAGTCTGTGTCAGTTGTGTGTGAAGGACCCAGAAATCCATGGCACAATGTCAAAAATAGATTTGCCTTTCTGGTGTGGCTTCTCTGCAGAGTGCAAGCTTGCTTTTTGTAAACCATATGGTGTGGGGTTTTATTTGATTTTATTTTAAACCATAGGGAAAATAATCTCAACTCTCCCGTACTAAACGCACAAGCTGCTTTGCTCAACATCTTTATTTCTTTTCCCTTTTCTTTTGTCCTCCTCCTCCTTCTCCCTTTCTTTTTAAATGACAGCACTGTAATTTGGAAAGACTTTGCATAGTGCTTTGAAAAATTACCTGCTCTGAACCTTGTCCCTGTCTGTCCCCCATCCTCAGCAGTGGCCGTGATAACCCCAGAGCGGAGTCCCCGGCCCACCTCAGCCCCGGCCATCGCTCAGAGCCACCCCGCAGAGCCAGCCCCAGCTAAGCCTGACGTGAAGGACGTGGCCACATCTAAAGTAGGGAAGGAAACAGCAAAACTTGATGTGAGACGTGAAGAATTTCCACCGGAGAAAGCCAAGGAGCCAGTGGATGCCTCAAGGGTAGGTCAGAGCAGAGTCTCTTGGGAAGAGCCAGGCTGGAGCATCACTTGAGAAGCCACCCCAAAGCAGGAGCTCTGTCCTGGGAGACGAGGGGTTTATCCCTCTCCCAGGTGTTGCGTTGGAGCAGGCATGGGGGTCTGGGTGCCAGGGAAATCCCAGCCCTGGCATTCCAGGTAGAAGAAGGAGCTCCAGGGCAGACGGGTTTTGGTGGTTGTAGTCAAAGCAAGTGCAGCCTGCTGATAGATGGTTAAAAACACTGGCAAAAGCTGCACGTGGTCATGGAACTGGAGTTCAGGGCTTACCCGTGGTCAGGCTGTACCCCCCGATTCCTGGTATGACAGCAGGAGGGAATTCAGTGAAATCAGTGATAATGGATCTGGTCTGCAGCTCAGCGCCAGAATGTTTTTCACATTGATAGGCTTTTGCTGGGAGAGCTGGTAATACAGTGCTGCAAACTGGACTAAAACTTTAGTTGAAAATGACACTGGTGAGACCTTGGGGAGTTTATTGTTTAAATTCAGTACTTTTAACCATTATTTGATCTTTCTACAAGTGCCTGAGGTCTTTGCTGGGGTTGATATGTGTGTGCTGTTCTAATAAGTTGAAATAATGTGCAAAATTATTGTTGATACTACAGTGTCCTTAATATTCTGCAGATCTTACTGACTTATTGAAACCTTGCAGTGGTGCACCAGAAGTGTTTGCCTTGAGACCCAATTTTCACATTACTCCAAAATTTAGCTGCTCTCAGCATTGCTGGAGCCACATATTCTATAACATATCACACAGTGGGTCTTGTGTGAACATCTCCAGGGAAGATTCCTATTAATTAAGGTTGGGAGAGGAAGGTGAAGAAAGGGCAGTTGCTTCAAAAAATCCCATGGCCTGTGTGAACAGTAGTTTTTAAATGAAAATGCTGAAGGGAACTTCAGGCTGTCACTGTTGGGTGGGAATCGGAGCACAGAATTTCTGCCCTGCTGTTCCTGCCCAGCTGCTCCCCCTCCCTCATGTTACACTGAGAACGAGGAAATTTTACTTATCCCATCTCACTTATTACAGGTTTTTTCCTAAATGCTTAAACATTGGATTTTTTTCCCCCTTTAAATATAGATGTGGGAGGAAATTGTGGATTTAAACGTGCCAAATTTACTGTTTCTCCAATGGAGCTGCATCACTTCTTTTAACACCCACTGATGCTTTTGCCTTCAGAGTCCTTTGCAATCCAGTTTCCCTAAAATACTTCCCTTAGAGTGTTAAGACAATCTTGGCTCTCTACTTATGGACAGGAAAGAACTTAATTTGTGATGTTAGGCTTGGTTTTGTAGCTATGCCTGTTCTTACTGCCTCTGCCAACATAATACCTGTGATATAACCAATAATTTCTGGGTTTGGGAAGGTCTGTGTTAATTTGAGCATGTTGCTTTGTTTGGATTTTCACTGGGAGATCCAGCTGCAAACGCCATTTGAAAACATTGCCTGGCCAAGCTAATGCAAGTGGGAAGCCCTTCTTCAGAAGCACTGGAGAGCACTGGTTTCAAATACAAATAATTCTCAACCTGGAGGAATTATTTAACATGCTGTTGACTAACAGAGTGCTGGGGAGCTGCCGTGTCATTAACCCCTGCCCAGGGCTGCATGTTGGTTTTTGCATGTTCCCCCAGCACTTCAAAACCAACTTTATGCAGCCGTGTTTGGAAACTAAATGGTTTCTTGAAACAAATCTACTAACGAGAAATGTTTTTACCAATTTATTTCTTAAATGTAGGTGAGGAAAACACACATTGAGGTCACAGTCCCCACCACGAATGGTGCCCAGCCCCAGGTTTGTGCTAATAATTCAGTTTAGGTTGTTCACACTTTTTTTTTTCCAAGGTTCAACGTAGTTAAATGAACCAACAACTCTTTTTTTTTTTTTTTTATCACTGCCCAACAGCAGCAGCCTGCAGAAAAAGAGGAAGAGCTGATAAGAATGAGGAAGGTTAGCCATTTTACCCTTTCACTAGCCAAATTTGCCATGTCATTCATGCATCTGTAACCTGTTTAAAAAGACAATGCTCCAATTTCTTCATGGGCTTTAGGTTGGGGTGTTGATTTTCTTTAAACTAGCAAATACTTGATTTGGAAATTAATACCTTTTTGTACCATAGACAACCTGATGGCTAAAATTATGCATGTTGAATGTTCAAAAGAAACACGCTTGGTTTGATTTATGAAATTTCTTCTCTGTAACAAACTTAGTTAGAAACTAAATGTAGCCTGCATTGCAGGAAATGCAAAAAAAAAAACCATACCAGGAGAAAGCTTTTTTGGTATTGATTAAGTAATAGGGAAACATCCAAGATGGGAAAGTGGTTAAGGTGCAGTTGCTGTGCACTTCGGGACCTCGTGAAAATGCCATCAAGCAGTGCAGCCTCAAACCCAAGGGTGGGCCTGCATCTCTCAGGAATGTGGTGCGGTGACTGTTCGAGGCTTCCACAGAAAACCAGGAATTGTCTCTTTGTGGCCAGAGCCAAGGCCCCCTGGGAGCTGTCTCTTTAAAGGACTCATTGCATCTCCCATTCTCCATGTGCCAGACCCCATTCCCAGCGGGAATTCCCACCCCACGCTGCCACAGCGCTGCACTTCCAACCTTAAGTTAACTTTTTAATTTGCCAATTTATCGATCCCGCAAGACCAACATTTTAATTTTTTGTGCTTTTTTTGTTTGTTTTGTTTTCCCCTTTTCTTTCATTTTCACAGAAGAGATCAAAGAGGCTAGATGGTGAAAACATTTATATCAGGCATAGCAATTTAATGTTGGAGGTTTGTATGAACTCAAAGCTTTTTTTTGAGTTGCATTTGCTAAACCTTCTGCATCTGCGCTGAACTTCTTCCTCGTCTGCTGCTGCCTTTGTTTTTGCATGCTCTTGCATGAAAGACCTTTTGATTTGATTTGATTTGATTTTTTAATTGTGCTTCTGCATGGTGACAGTAAACATGATGATGTGCAGGCCTTCTTCCTTCTTCCTCTTCTGACTTTCATTCTCTCATACCTACCCAAAATACATGATTGGCAGTGCTCAGATCTGTTCTGGGATCCGCTGGCTGCTCAGGGGGTCATGGATTGTAATGGGGGGCTCACGGACCAGATTTTCACTGCTTGAAACAAATTATTTTCCTAGGGGAAAAGTCAGTCTGTGAAAATACAAAATTCAGGATGAGCTGCAGGTGAAATTGGAACAGATTGCCCAGAGCAGCTGTGGCTGCCCCATCCCTGGAGGTGTCCCAAGGCCAGGTTGGATGGGGTTTGGAGCACCTGGGATAGTGGAAGGTGTCCCTGCCCATGGCAGGGGGAGAATGGGATGGGCTTTAAGTTCCCTTCCAACCCAAACCATTCCAGGATTCCGTGAAATTGTCAACTCTGTGATGTCCAGGCCACCACAATGTCCATGTTGCTTCAGGCAGGAGGGATCCTTTTGGATGCTGCAGTGGTGTTTACAGCTTTTCCATCCTCCTCCCAGCCCTTCCTGGCCTTGAACCGCCTCACCACCCCTGGGCCTCATCCTACCTCAGTGCCAGGTCCCTGTGGATCTGACAGAGAGGCTCAGTGGTCACCGGTGGCTCATCCTTCCACATTACAGCTCTTCCCTTTGGATTTGGGAGCCCTTTGCACTTGCTTTCACCCAAGCTCAGTCTCAGAACAGACCATGCCAATCATATATTTTATTTTTTTTAATACACTCTGTTATGGCAGATGTTTTGTGGCTTCTGATACTCTGGTCCTGTGTAATGTGTTTCTACTCAAACTTGCAGCACCAGCAGCTTATAGAGTTTCCCTGGTGGTATCTCTTGAAAGTGGAGTGTATTAACTGCATTCTCCTCATCAGAATGTTCAAAGTTTTGCAGCTTCTGTGTGGGTTTCTTTGGAGAGGTTTTTTTTTTTTTTTTTTTTTGTTTTTGTTTTTTTTTTTGGTCTTTTTTTTTTGACTGCTACTACATAGAGCTTTGAGTCACAAGTGAAGGGTCTGCACATGATAGGCAGAGTTCGGCCACTGCCAGAGCGCTCTGAAGACCGTGCCTGTTGCTTTTTCACCCAACTCAAACAGCTCCAATTCCCCAACCTCAAAGAGAGCTTTGTCATTGCTTCTAACCCCCTTTTTCCTGTCAGTGCAATACTTGCCTCTGAGCCCTTTCCCTCCCCACTCCCCTTCCCACAGTTCTGTTGCAGGTGCTCCAGCCCTCCCCTACAACTGGGCTGACCCCCTTTACTCCCTTATTTTTTTAATCCATGCACTTGGCAGATCAGATATTTTCCTGGCAGACATCACCCTCCTGAAGCTGCCTGTTGTTCTTACTGAAAGCCTTTTAATGCTCCACGTGCTCCGGGTTCCTGCAGAAAGGGCAAAACAGGAGGAAAAGGGTGATGCTGAGCAAGCTGGTTCCTCAAGGTGCTCCCCAGACCCAGCTCCACGTAGCTCCTCGTGGCTTTGGCTCCTCTGCCAGCCCTCCCAGGCCCTGCTCCTGCACAGTGCTGGAAAGCCAAGGTGGTCCTTCTCTCTTCTCTGAGCCAGGAGCAGCTGTGGGGTTCTTGGATCAGCCAGGGATTTACCCCAGAGTCCACAGCAGACTCATTTCTGCTTTCTTCTCCTACCTAACAGGCGCCTGCCTTGTACTTTCATCTAGGATGGAAGCCAAAATTTGTTATTTTCCCCCCAGAACTGTGCCAAAAAGAGTAAATATTGTTAAAGAGGCATTTGGGGTCTAGCTCTGTGGAGGGAGGGTGTTGTGTTCTGGGTGAGCGGCAGGAATGAAGATCTTTGGGAAGGCCCCTCCTTTAGGGCTGTGTTTGCTGTCCCATCTTCTGAAATCGATGGGCTGAGTAACAGCTAAAAGCACAAAACCAATGAAATTTCCCGGCGATGCTTTCACTGATCTTGATTTCCCCCTTTCTTGGTACTTTTTGGCCCTGTCCAGAAAAGTTGTTGTTTGGCTTATGCAAAAGCTTTCTTTTCTACAACCTCTGGTTTGCATGCAAGGAAGAACTACTTTCAACAAGTTGACTTGCCTTGAAGTCTGTGTGTTTATGCTGTAAACTGGCATCAAAGAGTAAAAACATGACCTTTTCCAGATGAAAAATTTTAGCAGGAGTTTCTTGATTGATCGAGCATAAAATAAATTTTCTGTTTGATTTTTTTTTCCAAAAAAATCATCTCATCTTCATTTCTGGAGTCTAAAACCTCCTATGGTAGCTCCTGGAGGAATGAGATGAGAGGGAGAAGAAAAATGCTAATGGGGATATTCTAGAAGCAAAGATAATTCCTGCTAGGATAAAAGAGAAACAGTTATGAAGACAGTAAATAAAATTGGGAAAACATTTTCTTGATCATTAATTGTATTGATACCTGGAAATACTCAGGCTAGCAGAGGGAAAAGAAAGCAAACCCACACAGTTTAAAGATGTTAATTTAAATAACCCAAACAAACCTAGTCTGGCAACTTTAAAGAATCCTGTTTGGGGAAAATCCATGAGTTTCCAGCTCAGCTGTCATCTGGTTTGGTGTAGCTTGAGATGAACCAATGGCATCTCCCGCTCCTGGAGGAGACCCCGTTCCGTGATTGCTGTTTATCCCAATTAATCCAAGAGGAGGAGAGAGGATGCTCCCTTTGTGTGTTTGCAGTGTGAGCACAGTTTGGGAAGTTGGCAGCAGCTCTGCTGAGCGCAGCTTTGCTAAGCACAGCTTAGGCAGTCCCAAGCCTCTCTGTGTCCCCTCACTTACCCTGTCCTTTTGCTGATAGGATCTAGATAAGACCCAGGAAGAAATAAAGAAGCACCATGCCAACATCAGTGAGTTGAAGAAGAACTTCATGGAGTCCGTCCCGGAGCCTCGGCCGAGTGAGTGGGACAAGCGTTTGTCCACTCACTCCCCTTTCCGAAGCCTCAACGTCAACGGGCAGATTCCCACGGGAGTGGATGGAGTGAGTACCTCGGCACAGGGTGTCCAAGGGGCAGCTTTGCAGTGTGGGGTTCAGCCTCAGCTCCCCTTAGCTTCTGCTTATTTTGAATTGTAACAGTTAGTAGTGACTTGTAACATGCAGAATGTTCTCTGAGAGAATCAAAGCTTTAGTCACAGTGTCATAAAAATCTGATTTTTTGGTAGAGAAGGATATAAGAATCCCTTAACTGGCATTGAAGTATTGCTGTCAGTGTGATGCTAGAGAGCACTTCCCGTGGCTGATTCGGGGACTGGCTCATTCCTGGATCTCCCCAAAATGTGGAAAAATCCCTGGCAAGCCAGAGATCCAAAGACCTAAATTATTACTTCAGAGGTAATATTGCAGATAACTCAGTGGAGAAGCACTGGGTTATCTGCAATGGGATGGGCTGATTTTTCCAAATTCACTTTATTCTCCACTTAATCTGGTGTGTCATTGGGTTTAGACTTGCATTAGGAACTCCAGGTGGTGATCTGCTGTGGAGGCTTCGAGAAGACTCCTTGGGTGGCCACAGCAGGGCTGTTCAAACATGATAGGAATCTCCCTCCTTCCAGGAACTGTATGTTAGTAACCACATACACTCACAGTTTCTCAGCTAATTTCCTTAAAAAGGTAATTTTTCAAGGAAAAACCAGTAACCAACTGGTTTCTTCTTGGCTAACAGACACCTCTGTGTCATATTGGTGATAACTGGCTCAGATTTGGAGCTTGTGAGTAAAACTGTAGTTAGTGCCTGTGGTAATCAGTCTTTTAAGTAGTAAATGCAATTTTTTATTGCAACAGAGAAATTGCATCCTGACTGCAAGTAGGGGCAATTGAAGACTCTCCTGGTTGAATGCCCAGTTTTTCCCTTTCTGTCCCACAGCCCTGCAGATGAACTAGTATTTAATCTTCAAACAAGGCAGATACTTATTAATCAGGAAATAATCTTGCAGTGGATGGAGGGTTATTGGAACACATACAAGGGCTTTAACACCAAGTTTACTACAGGCTCCTCAAAGCTCGGAGTAAAGCCAGGACAGCTAAAGGGCTTTTTTTGCCTGCTAGAAAAATGAGATCCCCAAAATGAACTTAGTCAGGGTTGGTTGTTAGAGAATCTCAGAATGGTTTGGGTTGGAAGGGAATTTAAAGCCACTCCCTGCCATGGGCAGGAACCCCTTCCTCTGTCCCAGGCTGCTCCAAGCCTTGTCCAACCTGGCCTTGGACACTTCCAGGGATCCAGGGGCAGCCACAGCTGCTCTGGGCAATCTATCATTGGGATTACCCTGTTTAACATATGGATGGACTTTGCCCTCTTGCTGAGCCTCAGCATAGGTTCCCCAGGAGTGTGGGTGGCAGAGCTCTGCTCACAGTGCCACGTGGGTTTTGGGGTGTGGGTGGGATAGAGCAGAGGCTCTCAAGCTCCACAAATTCAGTTCAACAATGTTATTCTTGGTTTTTATGAAGAACTTCTTGCAGGGTGACCACACTGAGATCTTGGAGGGCTGCTGGTCACCGTAACTGGATGGTGTGGGCTTGTCCCACCTAAGGCTGCAGTGGGTCTGCTGCACTGCAAGAATTGGTGTCAGCCCAGGATTTGCATTTCTGGAAATTTCTTCGTAATCTGGTCCTCTTTGAAGTGATCTCACTTGGAGGTGGCCATGTCCTGCTATGAACTTCCAGAAATGCATCTTCCCCAGGCACTGACTGGGGAGAAAGTTTTCCCTCACCTGCATGTGTTGAAGGATCATAAATCAGATGGTAATTTAAGGATGGTAAATCATTGTGCAAAGCCATTGCTCCTGTTCATGGTGGTACCTTCACCCTGCCTTAGTGGCCAAAGGGTTTTTTGCCAGGGGCCACTTTTCTGCTATTCCTGTATGTTTTATTATGAGACAACTGAACCTTAACACGCTTTGTGTGTCCAGGTCAAGAAAGTCACTGTCCCATCTTCTGAGAGACAGGTTGGTGGGCTTGAGGTAAAGCTGCTGCTCTGATCTGTGCTTCTGAACCAGACTTGCTATTGCAATGGCACCAAGCAAAAACTCAACAGCAGCTGCTGGATAGCATTTTTCTTTTGGCTACATGAAGTAGTTTCATAACTCACACCCAGAGGACTTTGGCACTGCTGCAGCTTTTGCAGCTTTCAGTTTTTGCTTATTTTGGTGCATGGCTGGTTCGAAAAAGCTGCATGACCGATATAACCGTGTATTCGGAGACGAAAGCAATTCTGAAAATTTAACTGTTCCCTGTTCTTTTTATGTTGTCTTTCTTTCCGTTTTTTTTTTTTGTTGTTGTTTTAATGATCATGTTACTCTTGCATTTTATATTTTCTTTTGCTGCCCAGTCTCCCAGCTACTTTCTCCCGAATTCTCACCACTTAGGGGTGTGCAAAGAACCAGTCCCAAAATACCGCACTGACCAGCGGAGGTTGGCTCAGCTGAGGGAGCTTAGAGCCAAGTTTTTCCTCTCCTAAATACACTTGGGTTTGACCAGGGCTGGCAAACTAAAGGGATGCAGAGTTACGGAACAGCAACATTCCCACAATGTTTTCTTTCTTCAGCAGAAGTGCTGAAGCCCTTGCATGGTCCTGTGTGCTGATTTACTCATTCCGGGTTTTTATCATTCTTTAGACTCCAGAAACAAAAATGTTAAACACGGAGCAGAATTCCAGGAGTTTGCACTGTTCCTACTGCCATCCTGCCCGTTCCATGCGTGGGATTTCTAAGATTTACAGTTTTTCACTTGTTCCGGTAGAATTTTCAAACCAATCGAGATTTTGATACTCTGGTCAGAACTTTGGAAAACCGTTTTGTTTCTGCTCTGCAGTCTGGCTGTTCCATGGGATTTTCCAAACGCTGGGTGTTAAGGGCACTGTAGATTAGGAAGCTGTCAGAGACCACATTTTGTACTGCACCATTCCTGTTTCGAATGCCTCAAACCTTTTTCTCAACCATTCCAATTCCAAAACACTCTGGAAGATTTTGAGAATCCACTTTTCTGGGAGGGCAGGCACCAAACACCCATGATCCTGATGCAGATGTTGATGAGCTGTGCAGAGAGGACATGGTTCTGTAGCTCCAGGGCTGGTGTGACCCAGGTCACCAGTGGCTCTGCTCCCCAGGGCAGTTTATTTTATGCTGAGAAGAGCTGCCCTAACGCTTTGCACATCTCCAAGTGTCATTTTGGGCACTTTCCATCTGTCATTTTTGTTCATCTCTCTCTGTCTTTCTTGATCTTCTACCATGAAAGCAGACACGGGAACGGCCTCTGTTAGTACAGGATGAAGACAAACTAAAAAAGCAGGAGATACCTACTGAGACAGCCTTTCCCCGGCCAGCAAGTGAAGCAACTCTTCCAAAAGTTTCTATTGCAATCCCTGAAGAGCAGAAATCACTCAAAAAGTGTCAGCTGTACTCTAGCATTTTTCCTTCTCCACGTATTCCCTTTATGATGTCCTTTCTCCTGGTCCTAGCACTGACTGTTTGGTGGCTGCTCTTTCTCTGAGTGGCAACAGGGTCATGTTGAAACCTCAAGACCAAAGCTCCTGAATTTCTTGGCTCTAGTCTCTGCTGCAACTTCCTTGTCCTGGTCTTTGATCTCCGTAGTTCACTGTCCCAGGGAGGGACACCCTGTGACTGTCGTATTAATCCCACTGTATGTCCTTGTGTGGCTGTGATGGGACCTGGCAGGAGTGGTCATGGATTGCCAGGTCCGTTCTGAAATTTCCTATGGTGCAAAAGCAAATTCTGTGAACTGTGCTCCCAATTGCTGTGGGAGGCCAGATGGAGGGAGGAAATGATGGGAGGAGAGTTTGTTTTCCTGAGCTTCTGTAGACTTCCCATAGGAACTGCTGGAGAATTGCTTTTGAGCTTGTTGTTTTAAATGTAAGATGTTCACAACCTGAAGAACATTTGACACTGATCTAAAAGGGGCTTTGCAGGAATCTGCTGAATCACAGAATCCTGGAATGGTTTGGGGTTGGAAGGGACCTTAAAGATCATCTCGTTCCACCCCCTGCTATGGGCAGGGAACCTTCCACTAGACCAGGCTGCTCCAAGCCCCATCCAACCTGGCCTTGGACAATTCCAGGTATGGAGAGTCCACAGCCTCAGTGGGCAACAAGAGGTCGAATCTCTAGGAAGAACATTGGAATCTAATCCATAACCACTCAGTTTCTAGGAAACTCAGATTGGCATTTAAATAAAAAGTGCTGATTCTCACTGCTGCTCTTGGTGATAACTTAGGGACAGGGTCAGCTTTTCATTTCCTAGTGGAGGAAGCCTTTGACAAAGTATCCCAGCTTCCCTCTCCATGCCTATTCTCACATCCAAGAAAATACATAGTGTTAAAGGAGAAAACCCATTGCAAGGAGATATTTATTGTAAACCTAGATTAATAATTTTTTGGGAGTCTGATGGTCTTGGGGCACTTGGGATGTGTTTTATTTGATTTGTGTGGAACTAACTGAGGCATGTTTGCTCAGGTCACAGGGATGGAGTTACCTGCTGTTTGAGCATTCCCTCTGTTGGCATGTTGGCTTGGCCACATGGGGACACCCTTCTAATGTTAAAACCCTTGATAGTTTTTGACTTCTTTGACCAAACCGTTGCATGCTGGTTGTTGTTTATTGCCTACAATGTAAATGTCTGGATGATGCTCCCATTTATCCGAGTTACCCTGGCTGAGCTGTGCAGGCTCCAGCCCAGCTAGCTGAGCAGAGCTGGTTTGTGAGCTGGAGGGAAGGTGGGACTTTGTGTCTGAGGGGTTTCTTTTCTGTAAATAGTAATGATGGGGCTGAGCTGAGCCCCCCATCTCCTTTCAGCACTAATCCATGCTCTCCTGTGTCCACTGGAGGATTGGGCTGGACACAGTCACCCTGAGAAGTGCCACCAGTGATAGCAGCTGCTCCAGCAGCATGGAAGAGAAAGGAGGAGGCCTTCATTACATGGACTAAAATGTGTGAATATATATAAATACTTGTATTTATAACCCTCTCTAGATCTGTATCCGTGTGAACAGTGTTATTTACGAAGCTAGCAGATAACTTTGAAGGAATAAGGCAAACATGGCATGTGCTGTCTGGTCTGAGGGTCCATGGACTATCATGGACCACTCGAGCCACCTCTTGCTCTCTATGTACAGGTTGAGGCTCTGAATGCTGTCTCAGAAACTTAGGTTGCTAGTGAAACCGTTTGTTTTAATCCCACAGGAATCTTTCCAATTCCTCTTGTAACCTGCTCCGATTAGTTCACCAGTTTGTGCCTTTAGGACTTTGTTTTGTGCGGATGCTGATTTTTCATTGGAAAATACTCTTCCCTTTTTAATACACTGCCTTTAATACACAGTCTTCCTCCTTTGGCACTAGGAAGCGTAGAAGCCAGAGGGTTGTTGTCCAGGCATAGTCTGGTGTGAAGGAGAGTGTCGGCAGGCTGTGTCCCTTGGAGCATCCCTTGGAATGCACTTGGACTCCAGCAGATTTGGTGTGGAGTTTAGGAAGACAAAGGTGGGCCTTGGAGAGGAGAGCTGGGGAAGGATGCTGGGGTGCCATGTGCTGTGCAGAAAATGCAGGATGGAAGAAGTCAGAGGATGCTTCTGGCTGGCATTCCCTGCCTGCATCTCCTTCCCAAGGTGGTAACAGTTGTGATGAAGAACAGGGATTGTTTGTTCTCCCCAGCATGGTGTGGAGAGGGAAGACACAGGAATTGTTTGGATCTCTCTCTGTCCATTTTCTGTTTGTATTTCCTGGAGAAAAGCAGGTTGAACACACAGGTGCTTCCATCCCAAAGCCGTTGCTCAGGATCACTGCTTGGGATGCTCAGCACTGCTGAGTTTACTGCATTTCTGATCCAGTGACAAGAACTTGGAAGCCACACTGGTGGCTTTGGCAAAGTCATGGTTTCTGTAGCTCTGTCACCCATTTCCAAAGGACCTGAAGTCTAAAACTCTTTGCCCAGAGCAACCTTAGACCAGAGTGCTCAGGGTGTCTCATCCCAGCAGGGTAACAGATAGGCTCTGTCACCTCAACTCAATGCTGTAACTCTTCAATTCAAATGGTCTCTTTCTCTCTTTTTTAATCTTGAGATAAGGCTGGTTGTCATCAGCAAAAGCCTTGGAAACTTTACACTCTGAGAACACTCAGGAACATTTTTGGGATTTATATACCAATTATCACTGAAGAGTATAAACAAATTGAACAAATGCTTTCTATTTCCCTGGCAATTTAGAGGCCAGTTATCTGTATTTATCCAGGTAGATATGATCCCTCCTGACAGAGGAAACCTGTAACTTACCAGGAACAGAAACCTCATCTGTCCAACACCCCAGGGATGTGCCCTTTGGGCTATAGCCCCTTTCCCAGTCGCTCCTCTGCATTTTTTTCCTGTTTCCTTGTAATGCAAAGGGAGTGACAGTCCATGGCAATCCACGTAAGGTCTCATTCCTGCGCATTCTGTATCCCGTTTGTGCACATTCCGTGTCTCTTACACCTCAGTGCTGTGGTTTCCCCCCTTTCCCACGATGTCAGCACAGGATGCAGCACTGAGAGGAGTATTTTATGAGTCCTGCTGTCATCCCTGTGCACAGGGAGAGCTGACTGGCTCTAGTGCTGTTTAAGGACTGAGATTTCAGGGGATCTGTAAGGGAACCAAGACATGTACTTTGCTCCTATTTTGCTCAGGAACAAACTTGCTGGACCACCAGCAGCTCCTGGCCGCCTGCCCCGACACTGGCACCCATTAACACAGGGGTTCGCACACCCTGTTTGGCCTGGCTGGTGCAGTGCCAGGCTGTGAGTGATGGAGAGCTGAGTTACCCTCCTGCAATGGCATTCTGGTGACTGGCATGCTGGTGACGTAGGTAGGGTAAGTCTGCCAGCGGTTTTGCCCAGTGTTTCATGGTGTGGTCACTCAGCTCTTTGGTGCTCATGTGTAGGATCCCACTGGGAGCTGTTGGGGGTTTGGTGCTTCCCATCGCAATATTGGCAGTTGGCTCCACACTCACTTCCTGAATCTCCTTACCCAGATTCCAGCTCTTCTGAGCACCACCTAAAACACACAGTTTCTTGTGCTTTCTTGCTTTAGGAAAAGGTGGACACCAGTATATTGAAGCAGCACATGTGGCAGAGCCAATAGCTTGGAACTCGGATTCAGCTCCCAGGCTGCGCTGGGTGTGGGGCTCTGTGTGTGCTGATACTCGAGGTGTTCATCGCTGTAAAACAACATCCCTTTTTCAACTGCTAAAAGGGATCAGATAAATGAGGGTGTTGGCTGCATCTCTTCCCATGTCCTGCCTCACTCGAGGAGTGATAGAAGGTGAGCTGAGGACTCTCCATGGGCAGCTCAGTCAGGGCACAGTGTTCAGCCAAGACCAGCTCCCCTCCCTTGTGGTTTGTCCAGTAACTAATGATGACCCTAAAGGGTAGGCATTCCATATCTCCCTCCTATCCTGAAATAATCAGGAGAGGTGGATTACCTCAGCACCAAGGGAAGTAGTTTGTGTTTGGAGGAATGAGGCTTTGCTGTACCGCAGGCTCCTGGGAAGGTTGTGATAGAATCATGAAATATCCTGAGTTGGAAGGGACCCACAAGGATCATCAAGTTCAGATCCTAATGGTTATGGGCAAAGTGTCTTTCACTTCACATCAGTGTCAGTAATTTGTCACTCTGAGAATTGTTCCCCTGGTTTATTGGGTTTTCTTTCTTTCCTCATCATGAGTTGATGTTGCCTGTTCTGGCCTACAGAAAGAGGGAAGAAGCTTTCTGGATAAATTCAGCCCAAAAAAGGGTTATGGATTCATGCAAAAAACTTCTTGGTCGGTACTTATTAGTGGGTGACCTGGCAGAGGTGGTTCCTCTTGTGTCTGTTTGCATCTGTTGTGGTTTGTGAGGCTGGAGGGAAGGACTGGCTGTGGTTTGGGCCCCTTTGGGATCTTTTAGCAATGGTAGACAGTCCTGTTGGATCAGTCTGTGGGGACTAGAAACACTTTCTTTTTTACCTAAAATGCTCTCTTTTGGAACACTATTTTGGTTTTGTATTTTTTCTCAGATTTTTCTTTGTAAATATGTACATTTATCATTAATAAATGCTATTGCAAATCAGATCTTTCTTTCTACTGCTTATTAACCAAGAAAGCTATATATGACCTGTGTTAATGACTTCCTTGCACTAACCCTCAGTATTCCTTTCTCAAAGCAGGAGCCATCAGACCCTGGGTCACTGCTGGTGGTATTCAGGGTGCTGGGTCTGCTGGACACTCTTGGGTGTGGGTTTGGTGCTCCTGGGAGAGGGAGCACACAAGGCTGCAGCTCTAAGCTCTCAAACTGACCAGAATAATTCGATTGAGGATTAAATCCAGCTTGGTTTAAGACAGGCTTTGTTTGCAGGAGCCCTCTACCAAATGCTTAATGTCACTCTTAACACCTTCTCCCTCTTCGCTTTGGAGACTGAAGTGTAGGAAAAATCAATTACAGAAAGTTGTTCTGAGAGTAGAAGTGGCAGGTCCTGCACAGCTCAGCTACAAGAGCCTCTGTCCTACCTGGTGTGTTAATCTGGGGACAAAATGCTCCTTTTGGTTTTGTAAGTGGAGAAACCACATTCCTAATGAACCACTGCTCCTCAGCTCAGTGGTACGACACAAGCTTCTGGTGGGTTTTGGCTGGTTGAAGCTCAGGTTGTGTTTTGAGGCTGTGTCAAGAGTCAGTTTTAACTCCCAAGTTTTGTGAGATTATTTACTTTTGGATAAACCATTTGGCTCATTCTGTGCTGTCACGATTGATCTCAGGAAGGCAGATCTGGCTGCTCATGCTGCTGGTCCCTGAGATGAGCCTGGCACCAAGGCAGAGCTGTAACTTCATTTATGGAATGAGGGAAGTGGAATGAGCAGCACAAAATTGTTGGCGTTTATAAACCCTGATTTTATCTCCTCACCTGCTGCTGCTGCACTAAAGCAGCTCTTGCAGTGCCACTACTTTGTGCTCTGCAGAGGGATTTTGGAATAAAAAGCCCTTTGTGTGAGAATACCTGTCCCACAAAAGGGATGGGAAGGGGACCAGTGGGAGTGGGCAGAGGAACCATATTGCCCAACAACTTTATTTTGATGATTTAAGTTTTGATCTTGATGTTGTTTCATGTTCCCAAGTCAATGATGCAATGATTAGAGGTGGTTGCTGTGTGTTGTGTAATATATTGGATTCTTGTTCATGACGTAATTTAATCTTTTGAAGCTTTGAGCACACTGTATTTTCTAGCATTACTTTTAATTTTGGTCAAAATCTCTTTTATCCTTCTGTCATCTGAGTAGGCTGGTCAGGATGTTGTGATCAGATCAATGGCAATGAAAAAATCCATTGAAAACCATAAATCCATATGTGATGTCCATTCTTTTCAATGCCAGGGTATGTTGAACAGCTTCTAAACTTTTTTAATTTCTACCTTAAGGCAAAGCAGTTCTGTAAGGCAATGGTGGGTACTGTAAAATAAGGATCTCTTGTTTTCTGCTTTATAATACTTTTTACCCAAGTGCTTTGCCAGCTGTGAGATTGAGCATCAGTTGATCTGGGAGCGCTCTCTGGTGAGTGTGGTTTGCTGCAAAAGCAACATCGTCTCCTTTTGCATCCCTAGTCAGTCACTCCGAGCCTGTGAGCTTCTGTGGATCCTTGTTTGGGGATAACCTAATAACAGTGTCAACAATTCCATGGTCATGCTGGAAAAGAACAGGGCTGGGCGATATTAACCAGCTGGGATTCCTGGCATTTCATGTGGTGGTTGTAGGGAGTTATTGTGCGCTATAACTTCATGGGTTTAGCAATTTTTATTAAATAGTAAGTGGCAATTGACATCATTTTAGCACTCCTTAAGTTTTCTGCAGGATAGTGGTCTGATTTGGGGTGGGAATAATGGAGTATTCAACAGAGAGAGGCAGCAGCATGAAAAAAACATCCACTCTGACAGCACAGGGCGGCTGGATCACACAAATAGATCCTGATCCAAAACAGCAGGGTCTTGAAAAAAGGCAGGCAAACCAATTTATACAAAAGCACTTTGCAAGAAAAATAAATCCTTTTGGCCATCGGTATCAAACATGCAATTAAGCCTGTTATTAATTTATCCCCAGTCTGAATTATTGTGTATCACTTTACATTGCAATGCTTCAGCTGTATCTTCAGGGGCACAAAGATTTGTATTTTGAGGGTGGTGCTTTAGTTGCATTCATGTCTGGGTCAGTTTGTTTCTTCTGGGGCATTGCATCCTGTCCTGTATTTAATTTAGTCTGTGTTCAGCTGCTTCATGCTTGCCTTAGGCCTTGCTGGTTTGGGGCTGTGTCCCTGGAAATGAGTAGCTGGGCAGTCCAGGCACCTCTCAGGTTTCCTGGGTCTCAAGGTGAGCTTGGAACTCTGCAAATCTGAGCTCTAAACATAGGGATGCTTTGGCATTTGCAATTTAAAACAAATCTTGATAAGATCAGAATTTGTAACACATGCTGAAATTCCTATGAGAGAGTTTTACATAGATAATTTTATCTAGAAACAGATACCTTCCCATTAGTTTATCTTCTTATGAGTAGAATAGGAAGGCAAGGCAAAAAGTGCTTCTGATCAGTTGATCTTATCAGGATTTCATTCTGTCGTTCCAGCTTGCATGTTTGCTGCTGCACTTGGCTCTACTGGTGACCAGTATACTCACGGCACAGGCTCTCTTCCAGCTCTCCCTTCATTTATGCATCTTTCATACAAGATGCTTCCAAAATGCAAATTATTTTCCCGGTCTGTGAAAGAGAACTGGGAGGTTGTTTTGACTGTATACAGATTTTTGCCTCATAAATACATCAGTGTTTGTGTAGCTGCTTAATCTGCTTCGTTTTATCTGTGATTCTTCTCTTGGCTGAGTAGAGTCCCAGCTCTTATGTAAGGAAATCTCACTCCTAAGGCATGTTCCGTTAAACCCCAGAAGATGAGCTGTGTCTTCTCAAGGTCCCATGAGTAATTTGCAAGGTTTAGCATCTATAATTAAGGGAAGATGATATTGACAGTATGTAAATTCAGGTTTTAAACCAACAAGAAGACATGGCTGTATACAGCTGATAACCCCATTCATGTTCTGATTTGTGGAATATTGCAATGTAGAGTCTTGTGTTAGGAAATGAGGGTGGGATCTGGAAATTATATAGTAGAATATCCTGAGTGGGAAGGGACCCACAGGGATCATCCAGTCCAGCCCCAGGCCCTGCACAGACACCCCAAATCCCACCCCGGGCATCCCTGGCAGCGCTGCCCAAACGCTCCTGGAGCTCTGGCAGCCTCGGGGCCGTGCCCATTCCCTGGGGAGCCTGGGCAGTGCCCAGCAGCCTCTGGGGGAAGAACCTTTCCCTGCTCTCCAGCCTGAGCCTGCCCTGTCCCAGCTCCAGGCATTCCCTGGCTCCTGTCCCAGGGAGCAGAGATTGGAGTGGCCCCTCAGGAGAAATCTGCAAACTGCCTTGAGGTCTTCCCTTAAATATTCCTTTGGAGGAGCACATGTGGAAGTGGGTTTGGATCAGAAATAACCTTTCCCTGTGAGCAGTCTGACCTGCCCATCTCTGTGCTGCTTGCTCTCCCTCCACTCCTATTAAATGCATTTTGCTAAGCAATATCCCAACAGCTTAACAAAAGCACAAGAGGCTGGAAATTCTAATGGATAGAAATCTTACAGCTAAATCTGTCTGTAACATAAAGAAGCAGAGAACTGAAAAATACCCATGAGAAATGGAGGAAGAGCCATTTCTTGAAATGATACTAAAAAGGTGTCTGTTTGTTCTTGCATAAAGTGGCTCCTGCTCTTACCCTACCATTGAGCTGTGCCATTAAAGGAGGTCAGTCAAAGTGAAAGCCTCTGGTGTATAGAATATGAATTATACCAAATAACCCACAGGCTTCAGACCCCACATTTCAAGCACAAATTACAGTTTTTTAATTGCCCAGGGATTCTTGTTAGAAAGTGAGGCAACAGTTTCAAGGAGTTAAAAGCAGAATCGGGATGGTTTTGGATTAGTGATGGGTTTTGCTGCCTGTGGAAGTTTTGGATGTGCACCAGTCCCCACTTGATACACTGAAATTATTCCAAACTGAGCAAAAAGCGCTTAGTGGTGGCTCTTCCTCTAGGTGCAGAGAGTTGTTTTCATATTAATTCCTTAATATTTAGGAGAGTGGATTGCTAGTGTACCAGGAAGGCTGTGTCAGTAAAGCACTGGGTACAACACACATAGCACAGAGGTTTTCCGGTGTCCAGCCCCACTGTTGCATGTGTTACTGAAGATGTGATATATGATAAGAACCTGATGTTTTGCCTTGATGCCTTCTGACCTCGTGCTCTCCCTAACTCCCTGCTCTCTTTCTCTCTCTCTCTCCCTGGCCTTTTTTGTGTATCCGTTTCTTTTTAGAAAATGAGTGACTTTCTCTCCCAAGAGGATGTGGCTGCAGTGCCAGAATGGAGCAGTTTTAACACTGGCTTTGCATGGGAGGGCTCAAAGCAGTCAGTAGTTTTTAGTGAGACTCCAGTGCCCTCACAGCCTTCTCCCAGCTGGCACTTTGGTGCTTCCTCCCTAAGCAGCGAGGAGGAGAAAGAGGAGGAGGAGCAGGAGGAGGCGGTTACCAGCCTCTCTGCCAGCGAGGAGGACCTGACATGTGAAAAGGGGGTTTGTGTGGATGTGGAGAAGGACTCGGAGCTCTCTGAGCCAGAGCCTCCCCCAAGCCCTGCCGCACTTCCCTGGCAGCCCTGGGGAGGAGAGGAGAAGGAGGTGGCAGAGGATGGTGAAGACAGCTTTGCCTTTAGAAAGCCACGTGGCGAGTGTCCCAACCCAGATGCTCCTAACGGGCTGCCAGAGCTCATTCGCTGCTTCCAGGTAGTGAGCCCAGCTCCTGCACCCCTCTCCCTGGCTGCCTTTGGAGTGGGAACCCAAACACTGCAGCAAGCAGATGCCACAGACCCGCAGAGGAGTTGGGTTTGCTTGGCTTGGACTCATGCTTGGAGCTAACGAGCTGGTGCATCTCCTGCAGTCAGTGCAATATGCCCCTCTCAATTTATCTTTGAATTATATATGAGCCACCGTCAATTTGTCTTTGCATTAAATATGAGTCCCTCTCAATTTATCTTTGCATGAAATACAATCGCCACGGTGCAATGCCCTTTGCTCTTCTTGGATTGAAGCATCCTGTGGCATTCCCACAAAAAGGCAATATTTAGGCTCAAAAAACATGTAATTTTAGCTCCTTAAGGATTTTGCTGGCTCCGGCTGGACTGGCAGCTGTCCCTCAGCACAGCAGAACAAATTTGAGGTGCTGTCCAGCGTGTTTTGATGCCCCCGTTGTGCTCCCCTCTATGGGAGGGATTTTTGCCTGCTCCAGTGTTGATGTTGCCTTTGGTTCAGTAGATGCCCATTTCCCCCCTAATGATCACAGTGGCATCTGGCAGGGCTGGGGATGGTGGCAGAAATCGAGCCCTCTGGGGAAGCACTGGCTCTGAACTAACTCTGTCTTCTTCTGGATAATCATCAGGTGATGGAACAACTGATTTCTCCCCACCCTTATTTTTCTTTCTGTTTTATCTGACATTGATTTAATAAAAGTTAAAGATCTGATGAGGATTTTTAATAACACATTGTTGCTCTTGAGGTCAGCATAAAGCTGCTCAGCTGTGATCAAGTCTTTCTGTGCCCAGGGTTGGTGTTAATCCTGACATTGGTATCAACAGATGAGGGTCATCTTTTCCTGGCAGCTGGCATTGAGCTTCTGGTAATTAGAAAGTTAAGAATCAGTGGAGACAGCGTCTGTGGTGTTGTGACACACCCAATAAACCCTTAATGCCTGGTTTGGGCTGACCAGAGTCCACGGTGTGGGGAAGGGCTGGAGGATTTTGCTGCCTGTCTAATCCTCATGCCTGATCTCTGCCCTCGGAGCAGTGTGTCGTTGCAGAGACTTAAACCCAAAGATTTCCAGGCTGACCTTGGTTCTCACAGTGCTTTTATCAGATCAGTGTCAGAACAGCCCAGTCAGGATGTGGAGATGGGAACTGGGTGTTTACAAGATGTTTTTAACCCTGTCTCACAGCCCCCGCTAGTGAAGACACAGACTGTCACCATCTCTGATGTGTCCAGCGCCGTCAAAAGCGAAATTCCCACAAAAGAAGTCCCCATTGTCCATACAGAGACAAAGACCATCACCTACGAAGCTGCACAGGTAAGGTGTGTTCTGATAAATTTCCCAGGGGCTTAATTAAACTCAAGTAAACGTTTTGTTTCCAAGTCCTCAGGATGAGACAGCAGCACCTGCCTTTTTCCGCATGTCTGAGTGCAGCAGACGCATTAACTGATGCTGTGGACACTATTTCCAGGTGCATCTGGTATTTTTAGAGGAGCAGTGGTTTTGCTATCCCTGAAGAGTAATTATTTTTTCAAGATGTGCTTGCAAACAGAATTTATTTTCAGCCACTGGTGGCTTCAGGAATTGAATTTGTCTGTACAAAGTTAACATGAGTTGGCCTTTTTTCTGCAAGAGATGCCTTGTTTTCCCAGCTACCCTGAAGAGGCTGTTTGTGCCTCTTCAGAACTTGGTTTATAAATTATTTGGTCATCCTTAGGTTTCAACATTGAAATGGTTGTTAAACACCAAATGTTTTGTATAAAATGCAACTTGAGTGGGTATGTGGTGATCGGTAAAGTAAAAATGTTAGTGGAGGAATATCAGGATATTCCGGTATGGATTCATTGCCAAGGTTAAAATTATCCTCGATCTAAAACAGGTTTTAATCACAAAATCACAGGATGGTTTGGGATGGAAGAAACCTAAGAGTTCACCCAGTTCCAGCCCCCTGCTGTGGGCAGGGACACCTTTCTCTAGACCAGATTGCTCCAAGCCCTGTCCAACCTTGGACACTTGGAGGGATGGAGCAGCCACAGCTGCTCTGGGCAACCTGTGCCAGGGCCTCACCACCCTCAGAGAGAAGGATTCCTCCCCAATATCCCATCCATCCCTGCCCTCTGGCAGTGGGAAGCCATTCCCTGTGACCTGGCCCCCCGTCCCTTGTCCCCAGTCGCTCTCCAGCTCTCCTGGAGCCCCTTTAGGCCCTGGAAGGGCTCTAAGGTCTCCCAGACCCTTCTCCAGGCTGAACACCCCCATCTCTCTCAGCCTTTATTTATGTATTTGAGATTTTGGAGCCTGTGTCAGCTTGGCTTTGCCATCACTGTGGTTGTCAGCAGCAACCCGTGCTCTGCTGTTGCAGTGAAGTGACTGTGGGATGTTGTTATGGATGCAGGAATCTCATGATTGTGTAATTTGGGACTCCTAAGGAATCCTGTGGCTGCTCAGCATCCTCCCAACTGCAGGATCAGAGAGATGGTTCAGACAGTGGTGGTGAGCATTGCCCTGGCTTTCAGCGAGTAGGTGAATAGAGCAGTTTTGCTCTAACTGGGAAATGGAAAGGAAAGGTCATCTACAGGGCTGGGATCAGTGGGCCGTGCATGCATGGTGTGATGTGCCATGAGATCTCTTCCAGTCTGTGGAAAATGGTCCCACCTTGTGGTAATTCCAGATATTGTCCCAGTGCTGAGCGAGCACGCTGCCCAGTGGGCACATGGAAAGCACGGCCAGGATGAGCTGGCCAGGATGACTTAGTTTGGGATTTTTGGCAGACCTTGAGCAGTCGAGTCATGCAGGGTGAGAACCAAGAACCAGCTCTAAAAGTTACTCCTGTTTCAGCAAATGTCTGGATATTCTCTGCTTCTGCAGAGCATAAAGTGAGGGATGTGCAAGGTGTAGTCAGGAGGGAGGGAGGGTGACAAATACCTTCTGAATCAGGTTGTGCTCTTGGCTTTGTTGATCTCCATGGATACAGGCAGGTGGAATTTGGGATTGGTGTCCATGCTGGTCTCCTGTCATGGTTCAGGCATGGACAGTATGACCAGTACTGTGGTGCCAGCAGCGTGCCCAGATTGGGGTACATCCCAGCCCTCCTGATCTGAGGAGTGTCACAGGTCCTTCTTGCAGGATCTGTGCTTTTCCAACCTCAAAGCACAGGGACTTTGAGCTTTCAGAGACCTGTCCAGCTCTTGTGCACATAGGCACAGGCTGACTTGTTGTGTCTTGTGGTCCATGATGGAGCTGCTGTCCTCAGATTGTCTTGTCTGGCTCTGGTGATGTGGAGCCTCTGCTTCTGTCCCCACTGCTCAGGGCCTGTTCTTGTGTCCCACAGACAGACGGTGGCAATGGGGATTTAGACCCTGGCGTTCTGCTGACTGCCCAGACCATCACCTCGGAAACCACCAGCAGCACCACCACCACCCAGATCACCAAGGTAACACCAGGAAGCACCACAAAACACCAATTCAGACAACAACCTGAAGGAGAGATGGGCAGGGATGAGTGAGAGGGAAAAAAAGCTTTTGGAAGGTCCTTTCAAATACGTGATTAGTACCTGGAGCAAAGCACGAGGGGTTCAGTTTTGGTTGTGTTAAATCTGTGGATTGTGCATTAATTGCAGCACAGTCTGGACTCTGACTGTCCTGTGGGACAGCAGGGAGAGCTGTACTGTGAGGAAAAGCTCTTCCCTGGCTCAGCTATAAAAAATGACTCTTTGACAGTTTTTCCTTGAGCAGCAGCAGTTTTCCCATGACTCTAATGCCGGGTACAACGGCACTATTTGGTGACACTATTTTTGGATACTGTCTTTAGACAGGCAGCCCCAGTGAGCTCAAACTCCTCTGCACTTCTACACTAACAGTGGCTTTTCTGTCTTTTCTAGACTGTGAAAGGTGGCATTTCAGAGACACGGATTGAGAAGAGGATTGTCATCACAGGAGATGCAGATGTAGACCATGACCAGGTAGGAGTGTGGCTATAATCCAAAAGACTTTCCCAGAGCTGGCAAAAATCAGTCAGGCTGCCTGTTCAAAGAAAATGTCACCAAAAAATGAGCCAGGGAAATTTTACTGGGGTAGAAATAAAATTTCATATTTTTATAAATTGTGGCTGCTCCGTCCCTGTAAGTGTTCAAGGCCAGGTTGGACAGGGCTTGGAGCAGCCTGGTCTAGTACAAGGTGTCCCTGCCCATGGCAGGGGGCGGAATGGGGTGAGGTTTTAGGTCCATGCCCAGCCAAGCCACTCCATGATTCTATATCAGTAGAAAATTCCTTTTTGACATTATGCAGCTGAGCCAGCAAAACTGAATTTCATTCTGAAGCTGATGTTGGCAGCAAAGTTTTGATTCCAGAATTGTTTTGGACAGTCGTAGGTTTTTTTAAAAAAATCCATTAAAATGTGAAATAAAAGTTTTCCTTGACATCTGGCTGATCTGCATTCATTTTCCCATAACTTTGAAGCACTATTGCTACTCTACAGTGCCAGAAGTCATTTCAGAGCACTCAGCACCTGTGCTACATCTCTTTGGCTTTATATGAAACCTTTCTGATGACTCAGGCTCATTGGCCTCTTGCGTGTGTTGGAAGTGATGGTTTTGTCATCAGAGAATTATACTTTGAATTTAAATTTAGTCGCAAGTATCGTGGGGGTGGAAAATATTCTTATGACAAGATCTAATTTATTAACTCCAACAGAAAATGTCTGAGATATCTGAAATGTGCCTATCACGCTTGCTGGAAGAATAAGCAGGTTATGCTTAATTGCTCTCATCCATCTTCTGCCATGGGGCAGTGGAGAGATGGGGGGGTATTCTTCAAATAGTGCTTTTCCTTTCAGAAATAATGTAATACCACCTAAAGTCACCAAAGTGTGTGGCTGAAGTCCTGGGGGCAGTTTTGGGCACCACAGTTTAAGACCTAAAACAATTACAGAGATTCCAGAGGAGGCTGTGGAGATGGTGAAGGGTCAGGAGGGGCCACATAAGGAGCAGCTGAGGGCCCTTGGTGTGTCCAGCTGGAGCAGAGGACACTGAGGGCAGAGCTCAGCGGGGCTGCAGCTCCTCCCGAGGGGCAGCTCCGATCTCTGCTCCTGGGCCAGGGACAGCACCCAGGGAGCGGCTGGAGCTGGGCCAGGGCAGGCTCAGGCTGGAGAGCAGGGAAAGGTTCTTCCCCCAGAGGCTGCTGGGCACTGCCCAGGCTCCCCAGGGAATGGGCACGGCCCCGAGGCTGCCAGAGCTCCAGGAGCGTTTGGGCAGCGCTGCCAGGGATGCCCAGGGTGGGATTTGAGGTGTCTGTGCAGGGCCTGGGGTTGGACTGGATGATCCCTGTGGGTCCTTTCCAGCTTGGGATCTTCTGTAATTCCATGAAGTGCATCCACTTTTCTTTTTCACACCCTAGAGTTAGAAGCAGGTTCTTGTGCCCTTGGAGATGGTGGCTGCCATGCTCTGACACGCTCTGACACCCTCTGACATGCTCTAACCTGTGCTCTCCCATGCTGTCCCGCAGGTCCTGGCACAGGCGATCAAGGCTGCCAAGGAGCAGCACCCAGACATGTCGGTGACCAAAGTGGTTGTGCACCAGGAGACAGAGATTGCAGAGGAGTAGCCGGGCTGTGTGAGTAGAGACCACCTCAGCTGGGGGCAGGGGGTGATTGATCTCTGTGCACATGAGATTTGGGTAAACAGGGTCAGAGTTGAAGTAAAATGATCATTGCTCTCTGCGGAGTCCTGCTCAGGCTGTTCCTGTTAGACCCATGGAGGCTGATGAGGCAGTCACAGACAGACTAATCCTGTGAAAATGAGCCAGAATGGGTTAAAAGCTACACAGCTCCTGCCATGAGGCTGCTTTGCCTTCCCAAACATTCATTATGTGCTTGGGTGCTCCAGGCCCCGTCCAACCTGGCCTTGGATGCTTCCAGGGATGGAGCAGCCACAGCTTCTCTGGGCAACCTGTGCCAGGGCCTGCCCACCCTTAGAGGGAAGGATTCCTTCCCAATATCCCACCCATCCCTGCCCTCTGGCAGTGGGAAGCCATTCCCTGTGTCCTGTCCCTCCGTCCCTTGTCCCCAGTCCCTCTCCAGCTGTCCTGGAGCCCCTTCAGGCACTTCTCACCTGCCATTAGTGATAATTCACCTGAAATCAGTTCCCATCTGGCTTCAGGGAGGCAGATTCCTGTCTCTCCCAGCAAGCTGCTGTTGGTAGCTGTAACTTACCCTCTTTCTCTCTTGATAGGAAACATTCCTGCAAGCCACAACACCAGGAAAAAGAAACCCAGCAAAACTACCAAGAAACTACCTGGAGCACAAAGACCTTGGATTTCCGACTTGACACTCAGAGACATTCATATCATTTATTAAGCATTGTGCATTGACATTTTACTTGGGATTTTTCCAGACTCCACTGGATCCTATTGGATATGGGGTTTTGTTTTGTCTTTTTTTTTTTTTTTTTATATCTATTGTGACAGAAATATGCCATATTTCTAACTGGACTGAATATTTTTTACAGGTTTTCAATTTTGCATTCCCTCTCACACAAAGCCTCTTCAGACACAGAATTCCACCTCGCAGGGCTCCAGGGCTCCCTGTTTTAACCTGTATTCCCTCTGCCTCATCAGGGATATCGGAGCTGTATCCATGCATATTCCCAGTGTGGGATCTGTACGCGCCTTCACAAAGCCATGGGTCCTTCTGCCAGGAGAGTCAGTTTAAAGAGTCAGACTTTGTGCAGCATTTCCAATTGCCTCTGGATTATTTTTGTAGCTCCGGGGAGCTCCAGCCCCACTGCGACCCCCGGGCTGCTCCGAGCTCCCTCCCCGCTGGGTTCCAGCCCTGATGTGTGATCACAGTAGGGTTTTGTGGTGTAGCCTATGCACACATCTGAATAGTTGACTAGATTTAAGGAATACTGGAAGTTGCTTCAAGTATCTTATACTGTGAATTTTAGAGCTTTAAGAGGACTGTGATAGCATCTTGCCTTCTTCCTGTGTGTCTCTGCCGAGTGCTCCCCACCTGTTTGTGTTTTCTAGATGCCATTAAATTAAAAAGCCCGTAGAAGTGTGCGTTTAAGGTGTTTGGACTCGGGATGCTATTAAGGTAGGCTTGTGCAGCATTCACAGGAACTGAGTTTTTCAGTGTCATAGTTTTTCACTTGTTTGTGTTCATGATTTTTAAATTAGGGAGGGTGTTTTTTTTGTAAGTCATGGGTTGGGTTTTTTCCCTCCCCTCACAGTGCTATTTAAAGCTGAACACGTTACCCATTTCCCAGAGCATGTATCCTACTATCATTTAATTTAAACTCCTTTAGACAATCCTTCCTAGGCCTGCAAGCTGTATTTGGAGAGGCTGAACAAGGAATTTTAGGAGGTGTCAAGTGTTGCTGGTTGTGATAGAGCCAAACCACATGGGAAGTGCTGCCATTCCCTCTTCCACACTGGCCTAAGGGTCTGGATTTGGCTTCATGACCCCCTTGCTGGAATGAAATATCAGGGTGATTGAATCTTGAGGCTGAGCTTACAGACCCCCAGGGCCATCTCCAGCACAGAAGCGGTGATGCAAAAACATGATTTCAGGGGCTGGATGTGCTCCCACTGCTGCTCTCTCAGCTTCGTGGGAATGTTCTTGCCTGGTTTGTCCTTTCAGCATTTAAATTCAAGATTCAAGAAGCAAAAAACCAACCAAGCTCTGTAAAGAGTCTGCCCAGACACCTGTGAACACTTCAGTCCACTTGAGATTGTGATTTTTTAATTTTTTTTTTTTAATGTATAAATATATATATATAATGTGGCACAGTGGTAGCTGAGGGCAGGGAGTGCTCTGCTCCTCAGGTGAGGATGGGAAGAAAATGGCAATAAAGAAAAATGCTCTCCAGTTTTAAATTTAAATAATGTATTTCAGAAGTCACTGAATTTAGCTCAGGCTGCAAAGACTCCACTGTGTAGTTGCCCTGGAACTGCGCTGGGGCTGGTGCAGCTTCTCAGCTTCAGGTGCAATTTTAATTAAGCTGTCTGTCAGTATTGACTGGAGACGCTGCTGGATTTTGGCTCTATTTGAGCCTTGCTGGCCCTGGGTCCTGCTCAGCCTCCAGTCTTCCCATGCCGGCAGCTGCCTCTGGGCTGCTCTGGGTGCAGGGTCCCCTCCCGGGATGCTCTGCCTTCCTCAGGGCATCGTGCTCTGGGGATTTAGAGAGTCCTGGGCTCCACAGCTGTAGTGTAGAGATTAAGTCTTCCTGTCCATGTCTGAAAAGCCCTTTTCTTCCTTATTCTGCCAGGCAGACCCTGGAAGGGGTCTGTGTCTCTGCTGTTCTCAACTTAGTTGGGTAATGCTTGCCTTAAACACCCATCATGCTGAGCACCCTCTGGCACTGTCCTTTTTCTGGGAATTGAGTTTTTTGCTACTCAGTCCTTCCTTCTCACTTGCAACAGCCACCTGAGGAGTGAAGGGGCACATGGAGCAGTGGCTGAGAGGATTTCTGGGCTTTACCAGGCAGAGCCAGCGTGATAAATTCAGTTTGTCCATAGCACTTGAAGGCACTCTGCTGTCAGGAGAATTTAGGGGAATCTGGTCCTTGGATGTTCCCCTGGGGTATCCCATGCCCTGAGCATGATGAGTGAGACAAAGCAGGGGATTTCTGGGGTGAGAAACCTGGCAGGAGAGGTGGTTCCTTTCCAAAAGGATGTGCTCACTGTGGCTGCGGATGTCCCTTGTTAAAGGGCCCATAGACTAGAATAACCCTATTTTTATTTTTTCCCTGGATTTTGGGTGGCTGTTTCCAGGTTGTCCATTCTCACACTTCCCCTGCGGAGTTCTTGCTTCTCCTGGAATAATTTAAACAAGTCATGGCCTCCTGTGCCCTTTGCCATCACCTGCTGTCTGACCTCAGGAGTTTCCAGCCCCGCTCCTGCCAACGTGGTGCCCAAGCCCAGGAGCTGGACAGGAGCTTGGGAAGAAGATACAAGTTAAAAGCAGAAGAAGCTTCTCTCACCCTCATTCAATGCCGTGGTGGGGCTGCCCACGCCCCTTCCACCTCTGGTGGGATTTAAAATCCTTGGCTCTGAGCATGCTGTGTCAGCTCAAGGGACAAACCAGCTAAGTAAGGTCTATTTATATGAATGTTCCCAGCTCTTCCCACTCCACAAATTCACCCAGAGACTGTCTTGATTGTATAATATACATTATATGGAAGCTATTTATATATGAATGAATGTTTTTATAGAAAGGAAGGCAAGGAGCTCCTGTTCTCCTCCATTAAACTGGAATGGCAGCTCCAGTTGCCCAGTAGCAATCCCTTGACCAACAGAGATGTGTTAGCAAAGGACTGACTGATTTCTGGTTTTAATAAACTGTGGTTTGCTGATTTTCCTAATTGTACAATTACCTTAAGAGGTGGTAGTGTCCCAGCCTTAGAGATGAAACTTGTAAAAAAATATAAAAATAAATAAAATAATTTAGTTGAGAAGATGAAGGAGCTTTGTAAAATTTTTTTAAGGCAATTGTGAATTGTCTAGGCTAGGCGTTTACACTCTTTATAAAAATAGGAACTTCTAAAGTTGGCAAAACTTTCTAGATCAACTAGTGATGGGATCTGTTATTTTGGATTTTCATAGTGAATCAAAGGGAAAGTTGCCGTAGCGTTTAGGCAGACCTGAGTGTTCAGTATTGCTTCTTGTACTGCATTTTTCAATAAATTTTCAAACAAAACTCTCTCCCTGGCACTGAATTCTCTTCCTTCTTCTCACCTTCCTCCAGGTCTCTCTCTCCTTAGCCTGGTTTTACCAGCCTAAACCAAAGCCCCCAAAAGGTAGCCACAGCGGTGCCAAAGCTCTCCCAGTCCTGGGCGAGCATTTCCCTGGGCTCTTGGTGCCTTCAGACCCTTTAAACAGTTCCCAGTGTGGTCACATGTGGGCCAAAGCTCCCCAAAAGGGCCAGAAGCAATTCCCAGAGTCCAACTTTGCCCCAAAGCAGCATCACTTGATACAGAACCTCCCTTTGGGCTGCGGAATTTGTGGTGAGCCCAGATGAAGTCTGTGCTCAGCAGCTGCTGCCCAGCTCTGAGTTAGTATGATTGAACTGGAGTGGGGGGAACTGTCAAATCCATCAATATTTTGGTCCTATCTCATTTTTTTTTTCTGGCTGCAGCAACTTTAAGAGGGACAGCAATAAGGCACAAAAAGCTGACAGGGCATCTTGGCTGCAGGCCTGACAGAGAGCAAGAGCCAATTGGCCCAGTTAGGGCAACTGGAGACTGGAAATTGGCTGGAAAGAGCTTCCCTGGGGGCAGGGGCAGCCCAGGGGCTGGCTGTGGTACCTCCCCGTGCCTCAATTTCCCTAACAGGCAGAAAGGGAAGGGTGGCATAGGGCATGTTGTACTAAAGCACTGAATTCCCATTGCTTCAGACAGCCATCACCTCTTCGACCCTGACCCTGGACAGTTTGCTTCCAAGTATTAAATCTCAGTGTCCTGTAAAGCCAAAATTACCAAGGAGCCTCAGAAACTGACCCTGGAGAGTTGGGAAACTGCCACCACCGAGGCTGCTTTCCCGTAAGTGTCACAGCAGCGTGACTCACTCACAGCTCTGCGGCAGAGCCACGTCCCGTTACCTCTCAGGCTCCTGCCCTCCCCAGCCCCCGCAGGGTCACGCCAAAAACAGCCCTGTTCTGGGGAGCTGGGCCCCAGGGAGGTCCCAGCACCTTCAGACAACGCGCTGGTGTGAGGGGTCATGCCTGGGCACGAACCACAGCCCCAAAAACATCACGTTTGGGGACAACCAGCCAAGAAAGGGCTTCATCCTTTTGCTCAGCTGCGCTTTGGGGTGTCAGTCCCCTGCTCAGTGGCCAAGACCACCTGCTCCCACTCTTGGCCCTATTGAGCGTCACCTAGGGAGCAGCTCCAAGCTCTGTCGGGCTCCTGTGGGTCCCAGTCTGTCCCACAGCTACCAGCTCCAACAACAATATGGGATTGTGCTGGACTGCACCAATGTGTCCTGGCAGAAACACCATCAGGGACTGCCATGGGGAGGGGACATGGGCCTGATGGTTCCCAAGGGGCTTCTGGCACATCCCTGTCCTGGACACACTGCAGGGACATCAGTGGCACCAGGGATTGCCCATCCACCCAAACCACGGCACTTTGCTGGGCAGGAGTGTTGCCATCGCCAGTGAAGGGACAGCCCAGCACAGGGGATGCTGAACCCCATCCCAAATGCCCAGGGGAAAAGTGTCTTCAGCTCATTTCCCTCAGGGTACAAGTGCAGGGACAGTAAATACCCACCTCGATGCTCAGCCACGATCCTGCACTGTCTGGGGCCATCCCAGGAGACCTTCCCCCTTCCAGCCCCTCTGGGTGGGTGTCCCAAGCCCAGGGTGCCTTTATCCCCCTCACAGCCAGAGCAGGAGAGGGTGTGGTAAATGCTGCCTGTGGCATTTTGTCTGGCTACAAGCAACGGAAAATATTAGGCAAACAAACACCATGGCAATCCAGATGCAAATAAATAAAACCCCAATCCCTTGTCCCAGCCGTGCAGGAGGCAGCAGCTCCTGGTGGGCTGAGTCCGCGCTCCTGGGTGGCCCCGCACCAGCTCCAGCCCCCAGATCCCACATGAAAGGCAACGACTCTGTCTTGGAGATCCCATGCTTCAGGAAGAAGCCACAAAAGTCGCTTCCCTTCATCACCCATCCCTGGTCCTTCCTTGTGTCTCCATCCTGGAACTCAGGAGCAGCTGTCACATCAGGAGGAGAACGTTCCCCTTCAGTCTCCAGCTTGTTCCAGCCCAGGCTATTTTTAGGCTGTTTCTCCTGTTTTGGGGGCTCAGCAGCCAGTTGTGTTCCCAGAGGATCAGGGCTGCTCTGAGGGCTCCAGGGGGAATTGCTGTGGGAGCCAGGCAGCAGCAGGGCAACTCCATCACTTCCAGCTGAGAGAGCCCAGGGTTGTTCATCCCAGGGTCTGAGATAAACAGGGTTGAAAGGTCAAAGAGGAATTACATTGACAATGGGCCAGGTTGGACATGCTGAGCTCAGCTCTGAGCTCCATCACTGGGGAAACTGAGGCATGAAAGAAAAGCCAAAACCAGGTGGGGAGTGACCTCAGGCCCTGCAGCAGCTGGGTCAATGGCCTTGGATTCATCCCTGCTCCGTCCCCAACCCCCCAAGGAAGCACCACTGCAGGACTCCTACAGATCCATGGGCATCTTTTGCTTTTTGCCCCCAGCATGGGCAGTGGTCCCTGATGGGCTCCTAGCCAAAGCCCCAGAGACTTGGGCTCCAGCCTTGTGCCAGTGTTCAGCTGTCAGGACACATCACATGGACACTGACACCACTGGGCTTTCAACCCAGGACCAGCCCCAGGGGGATCCATCCCACATTGCTCAGCCCATTTCTACACTAGGATTAATGTGCAGAGCCTGGGGTGCCAGGGAGCCTGCACGGGACACCCCCAAACCCACAGAAAAAAAAAAAAAGAAAAAAAAAATTAGGCAACTACCCCCAAACCCACCCCAGCTCCAGCCCCATTCCAGCTCCCTTGGGTACCGGGAATCACTAGGATGGGTTCCTTTGGCTCAGTGCTGGCTCATTAATGCAGGCAGGCATTTCGTATCGCACTACTGCCCTTTTTAAAATAAAGCACCAAAGATCAGCCCCCTGCCGAGAGGTGCCAGGGCGTTACAGAGCCGGGGAGCACACCCGCCCCCATCACACCGCTCCTCCTTAACCACGGCGGGCAAAAGCCACACTCACCCAGCACAGGTCACTCCGTCCCCGACACTTCATCTTCCCAGCACCTCGGCAGATTTACGGCCGGGATCGCTCACTCCTGGCTGTACTGCAAGTGCGTTCTGCGAGCAGAGCCCTCGCCTTCCCACAGACTTTAAATCTTAAGGAAAGGCTCTCCGGCCAAGCAGATCCATGGCTGTGACCTGCCTCACTGCGGGGAGAGGAGGACGAGGAGGAGGAGGAGGAAGAAGAAGAGGAGAAAGGGCTGCAACCAGCCAACAGCTGAGCAGGATCAGGGAGTGATTGTCCCCAGCTGTGGTTGTTGTGCTCCCTGGGGACAGAGGTGTCCCAGCAGCAAATCTGGAGACCCGCTGGTGTCCCTAGGCATGAGAGACCCTCTAACAGCCACCGGCACGGTCTGCACCTCCCCAGAGCACAGCTCCCACACACAGCCTGTGGCAGTGGTTCCCTCAATTCATTTTCACATTTTATCCATTTTTGGCCCAAACTAAGCTGTCCTGTAGCCATTCACCAGCTGAGAGGTCCCTTGGTGGTGAGGGCAATTGGTCTCTCCAAATTCCACCCTCTGGTCCGAGGGACCCCCGGGGTCAGTCCTCGTCAGCCTGGACACATTGGTGTTGGGGACAATCCCCCAGTTTTCCTTGCCGGTGTTTTTGATGAAATCCCCCTTCTGTTGGTAGAAATTTCCTCCTGCAATGGCCACCTCCTGGAGTGGGATACCCCGGGGGGTGCCAACAGCTGGATATTTAATCCAGAGTGTATCCAGCCTGTTCTGAGCAGGACAGAAGGTACCACCAAGCACTGCCCTTCAGAGACTGCGAGTGTGCGATCTCCAGGGCTTCCAGGATTGTTCCACTTCACAGCTCTGTAGCCAAGCAGTCAACGGAGGGTTCTATCCAGGGTGTATACTTCTACTTTCTCTTTTAATTTCTGTTTCTAACCCAGCCTCATCCCTGCCCAGTTTATTCCCAGCACACTGGGAGGACAGCATACACGGCATCCACCCGCTGAAACCAGCACTGTTAAAATCCCACAAACACTCTGGAAAAGGTGTCCACAGGCGGAGCTGAAGGTGAGGGATGCGCTGATGCTGCTCTCCCTGGAGAAGGCACAGGTCTTCTCACCCTGCCAGATTAATTAATCGAGCTGCTTTGCATTTTGAAATGATCCCTGTGTGACTCAGAATTGCCTTCCCTGGAGGATGCTGCTGAGCTGGGAAGGAGGATGGGGCAGGAGGACGATGCTGGTGCAGGCACATGATCCAGGCAAGTTCCCCTGTGATCCAGCCATTTCCCACGGTTGGACTGAGCCCCAGCCAGAAAATGAAGGGGAAAAATGAAAACAAAAGCATCCAGTAGCTTCTGGTGCAGATCCTTGTGGCATTTTGGGCTCCAATTTCTTGCTGCCAGTTCCCAAAGCATGGCCCAGGGCCCGGCATCAGCTCTGGCTGCAGCTGGTTAAGCCCAAATTTAAAGTTATTTTTGGACATAAACAACCTTCTGGCACTTCCCTTGGGATGCTGCTCCAGGGCAGACCCCGATGGTGACTTTCTCTTGTTGCTGTTTATTGCACTGAATCAGTGCCTAAATAATGTTGAGATTAAGCAGCCAAATAAATAGCTGAGCTCGGGCTGGTATCACTCCCGGAGAATCCTTTGGGATGCAACTGGCCCCAAACTGCAGCTGTTGGTCCCATCCCTGTTCCCTGCACAGGGGGAAGCTGAACCAAACCTCTCTGGGAGGGCTGGCATTGGAAACAGACAGAGCTTTCCCTTGTAAAGCAGAAAAAAAACCCCAAAACACTGTGGGGGGTTGCTTTTTGGGAAAAGAGGGGGCTGGGGTAGAAAAGGCAAATTCCAAATGATTTTGCTGGGATGTTTCAATCTGGAAAAGGACATTGTCCCCAAAGTTTGCAAGGTCTGACACTCTGTGTTCAGACCAGAGAGGGAGAAGCAGAGACAGGAATAAAACCCCCCAAACACTTCATACAGATAAAACATATTTCAGCCATTCAAACAGGCCCTGGTTTTGGGAAAGCAAAAGGCAAAGATCCCATCTAGGCTGCCACAGCCATTTTGAAGCCTCCTGAGTTGCTGGAGAGCAGAGCTGTCCTCATCCTATCGCTCCAATCCATCCTTCCACACCCCCAGCATCCCAGGGCTCCTCCTGCCCAAGAGAGAGCTGGAGGGAGTAAGAAGGGATGGGATGAACCCCCAGCTCCCTTTTCTCCAGGAATCCACCCCAGCGCCGAGGCCACCTCTCTGGCCTCATCCCATACAGCTCCTGTTCTGCATCCAGCAGCCACTGAGTAACACCACGACACCAAACAGGACCTGGCAAAATCAGCACTGACACTCGCCCACCTCTCTGTCCCTTCACACCCTTCCTCCCACTACCTGCATCCTTCATCCCACCAAAAACCAGCACAAACAAACCCAGATCCACAGAGAGGCTCTCGGAATGCGCAGCAGCACCTCGCTCGCTGCCTGCAGCTCCCCGGGCGCCTTTTGCATCCCTTCTCTCCATAAAAACTCCAAACCTTGAGCTTATCCCCTCATCCTGTGGATGCTGAGCAGCTGGTTACGGAGCATCCCTTCTTCAGTGGAGCCTGGGTGGAGGCACAAGTTCTCACAGACCCTCTGGACCCACTGCTGCAGGCGCTGCCCCTCCCCAGCATCCCACGGGCAATAGGAGGAGGCAAGGCAGGACCACATGGCATCCAGATAATATTTAATAGCCCTGCTGGGCCTATGTGCTCTGGCCAAGCAAATTTTCCGGTGGGTTGAGGCTGGACAAGGGGACACCACCCCCCAAAGCATCTCCCCACCCCAACCCTGCTGAAATAAAGTGCTGTGGGGGCTGGTGAGCTTCACCCGCCCCCATGTCCCCATCCCACAATTTGCGTGGGGTCTCAAAGTGAGGACTCCTCCAGAAAAGCCACCAGGAGAAGGGCTTGTAAGGCCAAGGGCATCCACCGTGAAGGACATCCCACCCTAGGCAAATCCTCCCCCAGGAGCAGAGGGTCAGGATCTTCCTCTTGGCATCAGCTTAAAAATGCCACCCCCAAACACCCCTGGATGTGGGGTTTTGGGGTTGCTGGTGGGTGCTGGGGGCCAGGATGAGGGACTGGGATGTTGTTACAGTCCCCAGAGGTGTTGGGGACATCAGACTCGCGTGCCCTGCTCCATCCCCACTACCCAGGAGCTGGGTCGGGGCTCACCCCGACTTGGGGGCTCACTGGGCTCCAGCAGCCGGTCCGAGGACTCGCCAGTACTTTCCAGTTTGGCGAAGCCCACCAGGCTGACGTGGTCCAGCCGGGGCCAGCTCCGGTTCTTGCGGTCCTTGATGGGGGCCACCAGCAGCACCCCCGGCCGGCCAAGGTCCAGGGATTTGGAATGTCCCGGGATGTGGAGGTGCACATCGGGGCTGAGCTCCACCAGCGGCTCCGCGTCGGGACAGCCACCACCCATGTTGATGACAATGTGGCCACCACCACCATCACCACCGCCACCGTCCTGGCCGCAGGGTGCGGTGCTGTCACCGATGGAAAGCGGAGCCCGGGAGAGCTGTGGTGTTTTGGGGGGATGCTCAGCAGGGCCCCTCTCTGCCCTCCCGCCAGCCGCCCGTGCTGCCCCGTCCAGCAAGCAGTTGTTGAGCTTGATGATGGGCAGTGCCAGGGCCCCAACGGCCGAGGACAGGAGGGACTCGGCTCCGGCACGGCACGGGAGGCTCAGGTTGACCTCAGTGGAGCGGAGACTATGGGGAGAGGCCGCAGGGGAAGCTGCTGGGTGCTGCAGGAACTCGGCCATGGTCTGGAGCCTGTTGGGGCCGTAGCAGTCGGACCACTTGCTGCCAGGGCCAGGACAGGGCTGGCAGGACAGGTCCACCTGGTAACAGCCCTCCACACACTCAGCGTTGGCCCTGTGGATGGGCTGGCTGTCCCCGTGCTGGCAGTGGCCATCCTCGGGGCTGGTCCCCTCGGGCAGCCCCACTGCCAGGCCGTAGAGCCCCTTCTGCATCAGCTGCCGGGTCTCCATGTCCCTGTTCTCATACAGCATCGTGTTGGCGCAGATGAAGATGAAGAGCCCGATGCCCATGATGACGGGGCCGATCAGCTTCAGCTTCTCGCTGTGGGGCACGTGGCGCCCAGCTGCCACCTCCCTCCTCATGTCCCCCACCACACTGGTGTTCCCTGCGCTGGCCCCGGTGCCCCCATGTCCCCGGTGAGGCCAGTAGCCCACCACGGCAATGGTCATGCCCACCAGCACCACCGAGATGCCCACCATGACGAAGGCTCCTGCGGGTGAGCGCATGCGGAGCTGCCCCTTCAGCGGGGGCTCCATCGGGGGCTTGCGCCGCAGGCGGCGGCCCCGGCGCCGCGGTGGGACAGGGGGCACCGGCACCTTGGGGCCCCCCTGCTCCGGCTCCCGCATGGGCCCGTTGGATTCGGCGCTCTCCGCAGTCATCGTCTCTGGCTCAGCCGCAATTCCTGCAGGACGGAAGGAGAAAAAGGTGAGCAGGCGTCACTGGGGGTCTGTGTGCCCAGAATGCTGGAGCACGGGGACCACAGGGACACTGGGAGCATGGGGGTGCTGGGAACATGGACGGCACAGGGACACCAGGAGCAGGGGATGCCGGGAGCACAAGGACACCGAGCCCGCAGGTGACACCGGTCAGGGACCAGCAGCTTTGCTCTGCCCCATTGCTCCCCTCTTTCCTCAGGTCACTTCTCTCTCCCCACTCAGGAGTGAAGGGCTGAGGAGCCCCTTCCAACCACACTCCCAAAGCCCTCAGATTCATCCCTCTAAACCCCTGAGCTGTGCAGGAAGTGAGGACAGCTGTGTCACATCCAGCACAGAGCCATCGCTGGCATCGGGGCCCAAGGGACCTGTCCTGGGTCACCCCAGTCCTGTGACACCTGAGAAGGTGCCACCCCCAGTCTGCCACAAGAGCAGCGAGGGAAGGGGCTCTTTATTCATCTTCGGGGGAAACTGAGGCACCTGGAAACCCAAATGAAAGGTCTGACACAGCCGCACCACCCAGGGCCCTGTGAGTGATGATCCAAGCACAACCTAAACCAATATCAAGCCACTCATCAGATGGCAGGACCCATCAATCCATGGAGAATTTAAGCTAAAAGAGTTTTTTTCCCCAATTTTATGCTGTCTCCTATTTCCCCTGACCTGCTCAGCGCATCCCCAGGATCCCACCCTCACACACACCAACACCAAACTCCACATCTAGGGATTTACAGGGATTTACAGTGCATGGTGTGTCATTTTATCCAGAACTTTATTTCCTAGACAAGCAAAAAGGTGTGGAAGCTGCTGCCCAACACAGCCGGTGACCAGCCTGGTGGGAAGCATCAGCTGGGCTGGCACCATTGTGCCTGGGATAAGTGGAACCCTGGGAAGCTAAAACAGGCCTTGAACATGTCCCAGACCAAAAACATCTTTAAAAAAATATAAATAAGCTCATGTTGACAGGAATCCGTGTCCTCGCAGTGCGGTGCTGCGTGCCCAGCATGGCTGGCAGTGGGGCTGGGGCAGGACGGAGTGTCCGTGCACTCTCCTGTGTCTCTGGGCACTGCCAGCAAGGGAATGCTGCCCAGGCGGTTCCCAAAGGAACATCCCAAAGGGGATGTGAGCAGGGAGAGCTGCAGGGTGGCCCCCAGCCAAGGGATGCTGTGGGAGGGGGCTTCTCACCCCAATTCATCTTAAACTGTCAAGAAAAGCATTTGGACAACACGGAATCATGGACATTCAGCAATTCAAGTCCGGAAACTAAACCCAAGGAGAACCCTGCGGGAGGAGAGTGGTGACCTCTCCAATTTTACTCCCCGAGATGAATGAAGTGCCTAGAGCCAGTGACCAGCATCCAAACAGCAGAAAAATACTACATTTTTTTTTTCCCAGTTAATCATCTTAAGGTGTTATTAGCATCAGAGGGAAGGAATTAAAAGATACGAGTTCCAGGATGACAGCTTGTTCCTGGCACAAAGCTGTCAAGCTGTGACTACTTGAGTAAGGGAGATTTAAAGGGAAAAAAAATGAAGTCCCAAAAAAACCAGACCAAACCCCAGGCCACTGCTGAGTGGGGTGTTAAGGCTTTCTGGAAAATAAGTTGATAATCCCACATGGCAAAGGGAGAAACACAATAAACCCAAAGCAACATTCATCCTGAATGGAAAAATGAGGCTTTAAATATTTTGGTATTAAAGGGAAACAACTGGACACTTGAACACATCCCAAAGACTGTGGGGTTTTTGCCTCCAAATGCCCTGATTTAGGTTATGTCTCCATTTTCTCCCATTTCCACCTTAGCTTCAAACTCTCTTAATTTTATAGCAAACCCTTTAAATGCCTTGCTGGCTACTTAGGAATTAAAAAGAGAATGACCCCCTACATTGCAAGAGAAAGCCTTGGACACTGCTGGGGGGGGAATATGAAACCCTCACGGCTCATGACCCCAAACTCACTCACACCAGGCACCCCCTGGTTTATTCCAGAATCTCAGCCATGCTTCTTTAACCCCAGTTCTGCTGTTTTCCTCTCTAACCCACCCTGTGGAATCAAGGCCAGTGTCCACAGGGACAGGAGCATCCCTGGTGTCCCACCTGTGGGGACAAAGAGCATCCCATGGGGACAACAAGCATCCCTGGGGTCCTGCCTGTGAGGACATTGAGCATCCCCTGGATCCCATCCAGGGCAATGCTTTGGGTCCAGGTGATGTTCACCTGGGCTGCACCAGGCTGCCCTTGCCACACTTTTGCACTGGATACAGTCTGGGGTTCATCTCAGGCTGCTTAGGATGGGGAGCAGGAGGATGAGAGGTGCCCACCCACCCCACATCCACAGGGTCCAGACCATGCTGGGGCTGAAACAACCCCCTTCCCACCTCCTCTCCTTATCCCTGGGCATGGGCACGGAGCTGCTGGCAGGAGGGACAGGCAGATGCCACGAATCTGCCTCAGGCAGGGAATCCCCTCTGTAGCCCCGGCCACTATTCCTGCCCAAAGTGCCTGTCCCTTATCTCCACGCTGCCATGTTCTGAACTTGGAGCATTTCCTTGCTCATTGCTGGGGCTGGCTGTTCCCAGAGTTCAAAACCATTATTTTTATTAATAGAATCCCCAAGGTTATATAACCCTTTAAAAAAAAAAGAAATTAAAAAAAAATACAGAACCCAGCGCTGCCATCCCCTCCTGCACCCCACAGCCGCTGACACTCCCGCGGATGGATTAATCCCACGTTGGAGCAGCTCGGAGAGCAGGAACGGGGCTCCTGGGGGTGCTGCCGGAGCACGGGGACAGCCCGGCCCCGTGCTGGGGACAGGCAGTGGCTTGGCATTCCTGGCCACCTCCCTCCAGCCCGGAGGCATTTGTGGCTCACCAGGACCAGCTCTGAGGTTTTGATTCCCGGCGGCAAGGAATGACAGTATGGAATGACAGTATGGAACTGTAAACGTCGTTCTGAAGCGGGATGAGCGCTGCTCTGCTGCCAGGTTAAGCTCCCAATCCCCGCAATAAGCCTGGCATTAAAATAAACCCAAATATTTCTCTAATCCCCCCCATCACGAAGGCACATTGCTGGCTCCACCCTCCCACCTCAATCCTCTCCCGCCGCCTTCGCAGACTGATGCTCCTAAAATTTGACACTAAATCCCAATGCATCCGACAGCAGCAGAGCTGGGTGGTGGCAAAGTAGAATTTGGGAAGGGTCCCTCTCGCAGAGGGATCCTCACATCCCCTGTGTGTCCCTGGGATGCTCTGCTCCTGCTATGACCACACTGCCACCCTGAATTCGCAGCATCAAAGGCTATCAAAAAGCAGAACTGGCCTCCAAATCTCCCTCTGGATGAGGGGCTGTGCCAGTGTTTGGAAGTGCCACTCCAGTCCTGTGCCACAGGAGGTGCCACCCAGCTCAGTGATGGGCTGGAGATGCAGAAATGCCATACTGAAAAGGGCCAAGTGCAGGCAGCTCTGAGGGCCTTCCCCTTGCGGGTTTATCCCTCTTGCCAGTTATCCTTCCAGGAGCTTTTTATTTTCCTTGGCTCACACCTGGAAAGGGCCTCACTGCAGGACAGCCTCCACCACACAGAAGGGAATTAAAAGCCAGCATCTCCCTGGGGAGAGTGTTCCCACTGCTGTCATACCCCATCCCAGGCTGCGTTGCCTAACTGTGGGGCATGATCCCATTCTGCACCCAGGATCCCACCCTGGATGTAGGATCCCATCCCATGGGTCCTCTGCAGGGCATCACCCCGGGAGCTGGCACAGGAGCAGCCCCGGCTGTAATGAACACCTGAGAAACACCAAACAAACAGAAAACACCTCAGTTTTCCTTTTCTTTTCCAAAAATACTGTGACTTTAAGATCCTCTCCTGATATTGGGAGTAAACTAATTTTGCAATTCACTGCTGAATCAGCCAGCAAAGCTTGCAGTGTGTCTAACGGCCACGGTGATGGGTGAGACCCCAAACCAGTGAGCATAGCCCAGCCCCCTCTGCCTCATCCAAGCCCTGGGGAGCCTGTGACATCCAAGCCTGTGATGTCTGAGCTCCCTCAGATTCCTCTCCATGAGGAAAGGGGAACCAGGCAGCCAAGATCTTCTGGGTATGAGGCTGTGTCGAGCTGCTGGAGCCCCCCCAGCTCTCCCACCCACCGGGAAGGTACGGAGAATGGGAATGACAGTCTGCGCTGAGATGTGATGCTTAAAAATAACTCCTTTTCAGCCCAGCCTCCAATGCCGCCCCCAGCACGGGGCAGTAGGGGACCACAGGAGCAGCACCCAGGCACCAGCTCCTTCCCCATCCCATCTCCCATCCTGGCTGCAGGAGACCAAAGCCAAGGCCAGCAGGGGAGCAGCAGTGATCCCAGTGCACGGTGCATCCCTCGTGCTGGATACTCGGGATGGTCTGAGCCCCCATATCCCCAGCTCTGCGGTGCCTCCTCCTTTCCTGGTTTTCTGAGTTCACTTCAAATTCCCCTCCTTGGCTACACATAAAGGTCTCAGAGGGAGGGAATAGGAGAAAAATCTGCCAGACATTTTTCTGGGGGGTCTCCCAGCTGGAGCAAACCCTGTCACCACCCCAGCACCCACTGGCAACTCCCAGTCCGGAGCCTCCCCCAGGCTCATTCCCGAGGGATAAAACCTCCCTGTGTGAATGTGGCACAAGCATGTTCCCAATGCAGTGACAAAATCTGTGGCTCCAGCTCCAGCCTTAGCTGGGGACACCTGTTAATCAACCACAATTAAGTTCCCTCACAGAAGCTTCCACATAAATTCAGTAACACTAATTACCACAGCATGGGAAGGATTTTCCCCCTTCACAGTGAAAATCACTTTCTGGTCCCAAACTGGGAGTCTCATGGGGGCTGTGACAGATTTTCACCTTTGCTGCGGCACAGAAGACCTTGGGAGTGACAACCCAAAGGTCAGAAGGGCCCTTTATGCCTCTCTCCACAGCAGTGGAGACCTCGGTTTTCCCAGGTGAAGGATGGGATGGAGGAGGGGTTAATGCACAACCACCTCCACCAAGCACCTGTCAACAGAGGCATCACCCCCACACCTGCAGAAGCATCGGCACCAGCTTCCCATCATCAGGCCACACATCCCAGACAGCAGTCAGGAGCCACCAAGGGTACTGCTGTCACTTGGAATATGATCCAGGGAAAGATGGTGCTGGGGTGGTTTGGGGACATGCGGGTCTCTCCCTTTGCTTTCCACCCTGTGCGTGACCGCAGGCAGAAGATCCTGATGGGCAAATGGGATGTGAGGAGTGAGAGCCGCCAGTGCCACCAGTAGCTCCAGCTCCATTCCCCTTGACTTCTCCAAACTCCTCCCTGCTCCTAAAAAACGGGGCCATGCTCTAAACGCCTCTCACCCCTCAGGCAAAAGAAAGTGTGTGGAAACATCCCACTGATTACTAATTACCAGCGCTTGCCTTACCCAGATTTGCTCTGCTAATTAGACTAATCTCCACGGCTGGGAAATGAGCTGCAGTCACCCATGGCGAGGAGCTCACGCAACTTGGATGATGCTTAACTCTGACATGTCAGATCCCTGCGATGGGATCGGGAACGTAATTCCCGGCTGCTTCTGATGGGCCATTGTCTAAGGAGACAATGGAAATGCCGCAAATTTGGTGTTTCTCCCCCAAGCCAATGCCGAAATCAGGACATCTGCATTGCTCAACTTTTTTGATAGGAACCAAATGCAAATAATTAATAAATCCAAATTCAAGATAATGCAGACATCTAAATTTAAATGGAGAGCAGATTTCTAATGGCAGCTCTTTGCTCGCTTGGAGGAGGGGGAGGAGTGAGGGGCTCAGAGGGATTTCCTGGGAGAATTCCTGCCTCTGGGAAGTGATGTGGGGTGGCAGGGCAGCCAAGGATGCAGGCTGTGGCCAAGCACCTTGCAAATCCTTGCGGCCAAGAGAAAAGGAAAGAGAGTAAAGAAAAAATCCATAGGCTGGGATTTCCAGGGAATTAGGACCAAACTCTTTCTGAATTTGGCACCTTCCCTGCTGCTCCTTTGAAAAATCCCTACCAGCACGGAGGGAGGCGGGAAGGGAGGGACGGAGTCTCGGGGGCTGCCTCCCTGCTCCCAGGCATGGCCCAAGTTATCCAGGGGGTACAGACACACAGATCCCATCTCCCACTCCACAGGCCCACATCCCACTTGGCCTGCAAGCAATTAAGTTCCCAGCTGTATTCCCAGCTGGCATCACCCTTACCTCCAGCTTTTTAAACCCTCCATCTCCCCTACTCTTTACCCTGCAAAAGACACGTCTCCCTGATTTCGTGAATAAGGATCCAAACCCACCTAGAGGTGAGACGGAGCCGCTGGTCCGGCTGCGGTCGCTGACCCCTCCACACCACAAAGCTGAGCCCCTTGTGCCCACAGGCCCTCCCGATCCCAAACTCCCGGATCTACTGGGATAATTTCCACCCATTTCTCCTCTCTCGAGTCTCTACATCAAACCCTGCGTGGGGATGAGCTGTGGGGCCACTCCTCGCCCCAGCCCTCTGCCAGGAGCCCCGGGAACAGCAAAAAGTGCTGGGATTGGGCAATTCTGCCCAGCTCCCGGGTTTTGGCCGTGTGAAGGCGCGTGTGCTCCTGTGCGGGCTTGCATAGGAGTGTGTGTGTGCACATCTGTGCACAGCTGGGTGTGCATGCGAGTGTGGATGTGCGGGTGTGAGTCCGTGTGCGTGTCCGAGTGTCCCTGCGTGTGCTCGGGGTCTGCGGGAGCAGACTGGTGTCTGTGGGTACACCGTGTCCGTGGGTGCCCGGTGCCCCTCAGTGCGCAGTGCCCGTGGGTGCCCGGTGTCTGTCCATGGGTGCCCGGGGGTGCCCGGGGGTGCTCAATGCCGGCCTGGGGGTGCCCGGTGCCAGCGGCAGTCGGGTGCCCGCGGATGCTGCGTGTCCGCGGTGCCCGGCGCGCATCCCGCCCGGGGTCCGTGTGCCCGGGGCTGATGTGGGTGTGCGGCCGGTGCCGTGTGTCCGTGTCCGTGTTCCCCCCGCCGTCCCCCCGTCCCCCCACTCACCGGCGGCCGCCGAGCCATGCTCCTCCCGCCGGGACCGGTGCCCCGGGGGCGGCGGGCGCTGGGCTCCGCCGCTGCGGCCGGGGCCATGGAGCGGCAGGAGCCGGCGGGGCGCTGAGATTCCGGCTCCCTGCTCGCCGCCGCCGGGACGTCTGGGCGCGGGCGGGGGGGCGGCGGGTTCCGCCCGGCACCGGGTCCCGCCCCGGCCCCGCGGGGGGCGGAGCGCGGCGGGGTCGGGCGGGGGGGACGCGGACGGGACGGGACCCCCCTGTGCCCCCCCCGGGCCGGGCTCCGGCTGGGCCCGCAGCCGCTTCCCGGGCGTGGGAAAGTTGCGATCGCTGTGCGGGATCGGTGGGATTTGGGATTTTCCCGGCTCCGAGCGGGGCCGGGAGCGGCGGGGGATGGAAGGGGCCGGGCTGGGATCCTTCCTCCGCCCCGCTCCGCTCCCGGGTCCCCTCGCCCAGCGGCGACCCCAGACCTCCCCCCGCAGGAAGGGCCCTGCCGCGCCGGGGGATGCTCCAGTGGAAGGTGTCCCTGCCCCCGCCGCGGGGAGGGTTGAAACTGGATGGTCTTTTAGGACCCTTCCCAGCCAAACTATTGCATGATTCTCTGATCCTATGAAATACTCAGAGCTCAGAGACTCTTCTCCACCCCTCCAGCACAGCCCCCCAGCCCCCAGCCTGCAGTGCACCAGAAGATCCCAGTTCTCCAAGCCAGGCCAGCCTGCACCGGGACTGGGGCTGCAGTGGATCCCCCCTTTCAGCACAGGGAGTTCAGCAGTTGGGATGAAGCATTACCCCACACTAATCCTGGCAGTGGAGGCGTTTGCTGCAGCCCCCCCAGACGGTGCTAACGCAGGTTCCAGAGGCACTTTCTCCTCCAGGCAGGCGCAGAGCGAGGACCCTCTGCAAGGAGCTGCTCGGAGTGCAGGGCTTTGTTTCCTCTCCTCTGAACTTGCCGAAGACACAACAAATCTCTCTGTCAGCCGCAGGGATTATGGCACAGCACCCCCATTCCTGCACCCTCATCCCCTCCTCTCCATCCCCACGTGCCCATCCCCTCATCCTCATTTCCTCCTCCCCGCGCCCACATCCCCATCCCCACAGTGAGCAGCATCCCGCAGCTCTAAGGACCACGGGCACATCCTGATGCACCGAAATTGCCAATCCAAGCACACTGCCACCCCAACACCACACCCCAACACTCCAGTAAGTGCTGTGGAGATTCCGCCTCATCTCGCCCAGAGGCCCAGATGTTCAGCAGGCAGAGACACTTTCTCAGCCTTTAATTAAAAGTGCGCCAAGGTCACATTCCCCAGATCCCCGCTCTCCCTAGGGAGCCACAAAACAACTCAGCAATTCCCTGTGTGACTTTGTGACTGACACCCCACAATCCACAAGCAGATCCAGGATGTCTCTACGGCAGGGAGCACTTCCCGGGAAAGGTTTTTAGGGATAAAGCTCAAAAACGAGGTGCAGGACACCAGTCTGTTCCTCACCTGTCTCTGGCGAGGAGCATCATCCAGAGGGTTGATGATGAGGGAAATAAAATCCCCAGTTCTGGGGGAATTCTGCATGGGGTCAGTTCTCTGCCCCTTTGGCAGGCTCAATTAAAGCAACTTCTGTGAATCTTTGGAGTTTCTTGAGGGAAGGGATTATGGCTGTGGGCCCAAGGTGCCACCTGCACTGCTGGAGTGATGCCTCACTCATCCAAGCATTCCATGCAAGGAACACACCTGCCCAGGGAGGAATGGGATTTGACTTTGGCTTTTCAAGCTGTTCAAGCAACACATTCAAGGTCTCCCTTTGCCACCACTGGAACCCATCTGGGCACCCCATGATCCCGAAGAAATTAATGCTTTTGAGCAAAATTTGATTTCTATTCAGAGGCTGTACCTGTGCCAGGCGGTGCTGGCCAAAGATCCGGAGAGGGAAGTGGTGGGAGCTCAGTGCTGGTGGCTTTCAGAGCAGGGGTTGGCAGTTCAGCAGCATGGGAAGGGCAGGGGGCTGGCAGCACGGGGCTGGGAGAGGCCACCAAGCTCCAGCAGTGCTTCTCCCTGTACAGGATCCTGCTCCACAGCAGTTTTCCAGTCCCAGGTCGCCAGTGATGCTCTGAGGGAGCTGGTCTCCCCCAGGGGTCAGCTGTTAATGTGGGGAGAGATGCTGGACGCAGGACTGGGGGAAAGGGAAGCTGCCTGTGGTTCTCCAGGGTTAAAGGTGGACTGTGCAGGGCAGGAAGAGCTCAGCCAGGATCTTCCACCCTTCCTGAGACAGAAGCTGCTGGGATGGGGATGTGGGTTCCTCCTGTGTCCTTGCAGACAGTGGGACCACATCCCTCCAGAGGAGAAGAGGGCTGAAGAGGAGAACTCACTGGGGATAAAAGTGACAGCAGGGAGAGAAGAGGGGGCTCAGGGAGGAGGTTTTGGAGAAGAGCCCATGGCAGGGCAGAGGATGTACAGGACCAAAAGCTCAGAGCATTTTCCCTGTGCCCCGGGAGAGGGTGGTGGTGGCGGCTCTTACAGACACGTCTGGGATGGAAGGAACAACATAAAACAATATGAAAAAGAGCCAGCACCACTGTGTCTCTTTAAAGAGAGAAACATTGGATCTCATGATAACTGGGCACCTCCTCTTGATTTTAGGGGGAGGGAGGGGATCTGAGTCCTTGTTTAGAAGCTCTGGTAATCCTGGAAAAGCCCTCTGCTCTCTTCTGCTTCAGCTGGGGACCGAGTCTGGGCTGAGGGACCATGTGGACGGAGGAAGGAGGACTAGACAGGGAATGATCACAGCCAGGATCTGAGATCAGAGAGAAGGAATGTTGTTATGGAGAGGCTGAAAGCTCGGGGTGGGGATGACTCATGCTGGAGAACATACAGCTGTTGGAGCGGGATTTGGCACCGGCTCGCGGGGCTGCAGAGCCTCCCCCATTAACAGAGAGGGGAAAGAGGAGCCTCCATGGTGGCTCCAACCTGGCGGAGGCAGCTGTGCTGGAGGTGGGTGCAGAATGCTGCCTGTCAGAGTGGGGTCACGGCCTGGAGAGGTATTTTGGGCAGCAGAGAGGGCTCAGCAGTGAGGTCCCCTCTGGCTGAGGGATGTGCATCCTCAGCACCAGGGCTCCTCTGCTCTCCATGATGCTGCCTTGCGGAAGAGCAGTGGGGCTGGGATGGGGCTGACAGGTCAGCTGTGAAGGGCAAGGCATGAAGCAGACATTCCCCCCTTATCTAGTGACAGGAAAACCAAGGCATGGAGCAGAGATGCTCCCTGTGGGCTCCTTGGCCCATGGTCACGCTCTCTTCATGCTGGGAGAGGTGGATTGGGCCTGGAAGTGATTTCTGTCTGTGGAGTCAGACCACCATCCCTCCTGGGCTGCTGGCAGCTGATGCTTGTAGGGCACCAGAGCTTCCATCCAGCGGAAGACGCTACAGCAGCTTCCCCAGAATCCACTGGCTGCCACAGGGATAAGGAGGAGAGAGAGTCCCCACATCCACGGGAGCCAGGGCAGGCAGGGAAGGAGATTTGGGCAAGGCATTAGGAGCGGAAGGGTGAGCCCAGCATCTTCCCAAAGTCGCTTTCAGAGAGATGGTTTTTGTATGATGCCTGCAAATAATCACAGCACCAGATTCCCAGTGCCGTGGGATAAAAGCTCCATAGGCTGCTTTGGAGGTGGCCCCATTACAGGGGTAAGTGAAACGACTGTAAATACAAACAGACTTGTTATTAATCATGCTCTGTAAATGTGGAGTCACTATCTTCATGTCCCTGGAAAAGTAATTATCTCCAGCTTTTCAATAAGAACTTGAAAAAGCCTAAAGAGTTGAGTTCTGGAAATGTCATCCATCTCCATGTAGAAGAGAAGCCGCATATTTTCACATATTAATGCAAGTTAATCGAATTTACAAAATGAGTGAGTTTTAATACATCTACAAAGCTGTAAGTTAAATGCCTCATCCCAGGGATTTATGACATGGTTTCGCAAACTTTTCCAGTGTTGGACACATCCTGTGATGCCGTGTTTTATTGTCTAGCCAAGGGTGCTTGTGCAGGACACAAGATGGGATCTGATTTACAGATCTGTCCTCCACTGCCATGTACAGCAATCCCTCCTCGCATGAGTGGGCTCAGGGGTGCAGAGCTCCATGTAATGAATTCCTCTTTCCAAATAACCAAACCCCAATGTTTTCCAGTTGAAGGGAACATCAAGCCAATCACTTCAGGCCAAAGCACAGCTCTGTGAAGTTTTATGCAACTGAAAGTCCACAGAAACACATCCATGCTCAACCAAAAATATTTGGGAAGATGATATTGCCTGCTGCATTTACACTCCTGATGCTCCAGCAGCCACTTGGGGAGAGGAAGAGCAAGAGGAGGAGGGAGAAAAGGAGGAGGAGGAAGCGAGAGGCTGCAGACCTGGGGCAGCACCTGCCAGAAACTACAGGGCAATTGCATTTTCAGCTTGGACAGTGCAGTGTCAGCAAGGCTGGGCAGGAGATGAAGTGGGTTTAATGTCAGCCCATGTCTCTTTAACACACACTGTGAGCTCACAGAGCTGCAGGAAAGGTGCTCGATCTTGTTTACCCATACCCAGCACTCAGTGAGTGGCTCAGGCTGGGGTCAGTGCAGCCAGAATGAATTTTAAGCTGCCAGAAGCATTCAGGAGAGGGGCTTTTGCTCCGCATCTGGTCATCACTTGCTTTTCTTGGTCACACAAAGGATCCAGCTCCTGATGGGAAGAGTGGACTGTCTTGAAGGATTATCCCAAAGCACACCAAAAAGCTCATCCTTCTATCTTTTCACCAGATTTCAGAAACTTTCTTGTATCGAAGTGTTTTGGTTTGTCATTTCAGTTATATCCTAAATTACTAAGCATTAATGCTTGCTAATGTTGAAGTAACAGAAATAAAAGCTGAAGTACTTCAGCTAAAGCTGGGATGAGGTATTTCACAGAAATGCAATATTCTGAGATTGCCTTTTCATTTCAAAATGAGCCATAACATTTCCAGCTCCACATGGCTCTTGGGGGGAAGGTAATTTGGATTTTCAACCCTTTATTGCTTTGCCAGAGCAGGCAGGGAAAGATTTGAGAGAGTCTGGGCTCTCACTGGCAGCAGCTCTGTGAAACTCTGGTGGCTTGGGGGCAGAGGTGAGGGATCTTCCTGATGTCTCATCCTACAGGAGAAATCCCATGGGAATCCAATGAACCCAAACTGGAACACAGACCGAGGGAAATGCATTTTAGACCCCGTTTAATCGAATTGCTGAACTTGTCCCTGCAGGAGCTCAGGAACAAGCTGAGAAGGGGCAAACTCCAACTGAGAGGAAGGAGCTTCATCGTCAGCTAACGAACGTGGTCGATGGGATGACGGGATGACGTCTGCACTGCAGAAGCCCTCAAGGCATCATCACTCTGAAGGGATGGAGCACACCAGGGAAGCATCATCCTCCATCGATCCCTGACCCATGCCAGGATCCACATCCCAAAACCCTCCCATTCCTTGTTTGTTCCTTCCTTCATTAAATCACACCCTTGTAAGCATCAGGCCTTCATTAGCAGCTTGCAGGGGGAGGGTGCTGTCCCCTGCTCGAAGCCTGAGGGAGGTGAAACCACAGGGTCTGGCAGTGTCCCTTGTTCCCACAGTGGGACATGGAGCCATCCTGTACCAAAAGCCCCTTCCCAAAACACTTCAATATCCACTTTGGTGATGCAGGAGCTGAGCATCCCCTGTCCACCACACAAGGAAAACCGCAGGACTCATGTGCTTGGGCACCCATAAGACAAAAATGTCCCTTATCTGCCTCGATTTGCAGGCTGAGGACACATCTTGGGTCAGAACATTAAGTGGCCATTATTGGCAATTCAGATACCTGAGCCCAGTGTTCCCAAAATACAGTGAATATCCCCAAAGCAGAGACATGCCCTCACCAATATTTCCTCACTGAAATGGTGTCTCTTGCTGTGTCTGAGCACCAGCTCTTCCAGCAGCCCCAGAGAAGGCTCTGGTTCTGCTATCAAGCTGCTAAAGGATTAGTAAATTTTAAAACATTACCAAACCAGCATAAAGAAATCACCCAGTGCAACATCCACAGCCTTTTCTTGTGCTTTAAAGTTGGTTACTGAGGTCAGGCAGGAACAGGAGGAGCCTGTGCAGTGCCTCAGCACTAACACATTTATCTGCTCCTCGGCCCATCAGCTGCATCTCAGCATCTCTGGAATGTTATTGCATTTATTCGTGTCCCTGCTCCAAATAACATCCAGGGAGCTGAGACCTCAGGAGGGGGCAGGACTTGGGCAAGATCCCCTGGAAAGGGAGATGAGCCCAATCTCAGCATAAAGCTTTCTTGTTTGGAATATTCTGCTTTATCCTGGGATACAAACTCATCCTCTGCATCCCTTTCCGTGACAGATTTGGATCCCCCCGCCCACATCACCTCACAGACATGGAGCCAGTGCACAAAGAGCTTCTCCCACTTTCTGGAGCATGGGAGGATGTGGAATCTCCCCCACACCTCACGGCAGGGCAGCCCCCGAGGCTTTCAGGGGATCTCAGCCCTACAACACCAGAACCCCAGCACGGCCCCCACAAATCCCTCCTCCCCTGCTCCCCAGGGACACCAGCCCAGAAGCAGGGCTGGAGCTGCACCCCGGTCATGTTTAAGGTGGTGATGGTAAAATTAACCATTTGGGGGGGTTGTGTGGGGACAGAGCAGGGTGATGGATTTGGAGCTGTGGGACCTGAAGGGCAGGAACACCCAGGCATTAAACAGCAACTTTCGGGGAACCCATTTCCCTCTGTTCAGCTCAGACACAGGGATTTTCTCTCCCCTGGGAAGGTCCTGGAAACCCCCTGGCTGCTCAGTGGGTTGAGATGTAGTGACCTCATTAAAAGCCATGGGGCTTACATTGGGCTGGGATTCATCCAAAGGACACATTTCCACCCAAAGGGCACTTTCCTACCCGAAGCAAGCCGGAGCAGAGCCCGTTTGCCATATGGTGCAGGCGGGAGCAGCTGGGAGGAAGGCTGTGGAGAGCTTCCACAATTTCATCTTCGCAATTTCTTCTCTAGAGTGAGAAGATCAAGAGGAAAAAGAAACGGCGAGGGGACATTTGCAGGCATCCTTCTCCTTCCCTGCTGGAAAGGTCAGGTGTTGAGAATGGAAATGCACCACACCAGTTTTTTCCAGGAAATAATTTGGGCTCCAGCACCTCACTGTGCTTGACCTTCCCAGGTCACTGGAGAGGCTCCATAGGCAGAGGAGAGCAGGGAGAGCTATTAAGGTAATGGGTGGGAAGTGGCCATGAATAAATCAGCAGCATCTTTCCAGCCATCAAAGCCTGAAACTCTCCCGTATGGAGCGAGGAGCAGATGGGAAGCAGGGTGATGCATGTGTGGTTTATGACAGGGGTTATCCAATGCTGTTAACCTACGAACCCAAGGGACTTGGCCCCACGCATCCCCATGCTGCTGTCATGGGGGGATTTTGGACCTCACCCCCCAGCCCTGCACAGAAATCCCCTCCCAAAGCCACTCCTGAGCATCATGGAGCAAAGCCTTTCCCTTTGGAACAGCTCTGGGCTGGATCTGTGCAGGGCTTTCACACTTTCCGTTTGATGCCACAGATGAGAGACAAGATGTGGAGAAGCACCACCAGCCCGATACCTCCCTGCGACCAGACACATCCTTCTACCTCCAGCTGTCCAGCCTGGCCCTGGTAATCCCAAATCCCAGGCATTAGACATTTAATCTTACATTTTATCATGTCTCCTCTTACCAGAGGGTCTGAAATTAAAAGGGAAAGAGGGAAGAGCTGAGCTCCTGTGAGTTTAATTGGTTCTGGCTGGTGGATAAGAAGGAAGGAGGGAAACGCAGCAGTTTCTTCTGCTGGCTTTCCCTGGTGTTTCCTGAGAAGCTGTAACTATTCCGGAGGAGGGGAAGAGATGCAGGATCAGGGGAGGGCGGGACAAATGCCCCCTCCCAGGACAGAAGAGGAACTCGTGTTCGTTTCTCAGCTGGCCCCGGGCATGTGGAGCTGAGCCAGCAGCCTCGACTGCACCCCGTGAACATCATTTTCCATGATGCAAACTGGGAGAGGGGGAGAGGGGCCGAGGCAGGGCACGGCCGAGGCAGAGGTTTGGTGCCTTTGATGTCCTCTCCTTCCATGCAGAAAAGCTGGAGGCATCTCCCCTGCCCCCGGCTGGTGCAGGGGAGGGTCCCACTCGGGCTGTGAGCGGGGCTGGGTGCTGAGCACTGGAACCAGGAGCGGGATGGACTGGGCATGGAGCCGGAGGGGATGCGGGACAATGAGCTGGGGACCAGGGATCCCCATTTCCAAGCACCGGGAGCTGGCAGCAGACTGGATTTGGCTGTGGCTCCCAGAGGGTACATGGTGCAGGTCACAGCTCCTTTTGCTAATGCCCTGTGGGTTCTGGAATATAAAAATTCCAGTTTCCATTCCCTCCCCCTAGCCTGTAGGGCCCCCTTGGGACATCCCAGTTTTTTATCCCAAAAGTTCCAGAGCAGGATGCAGAACCATTAACACAGGATACTGCACCATCCTGCTTGTCATCCCTGGATCCTGCTGATGTTAATCAAAAAGGGTGCTGTCCTGGTTAACAAAAGCACTTATTTAATTAGTATTGTCAGAATAGATAATTTTTAATTGCATCCCCCATTCCCCAGATGAAATAAGGAACTGTACTTTGATCTCAATTGAAATAACTATTAGCAACAGGTATATGTTATATATAGATATATTTTATATATGTATCAATACATTATTTTCTAGATGAAAATAAGCAGATCCACAGCTGACTGGAAACGAGAAAAAAGACCAGGTGGTGAAGCTGTAGCCCCACTTTTCCTTATTTATCAGGGAAAAGCAGGATGTAGCATCTCACAGCAGTGGCCATTGGCTGGGGAAGGTCACTGGGAACCACAGGCTGGGATGCTGCAATATTTCCCCACTGCCAGCCTGCGGGAACTACTGGGAGAAGATGAATTTTGGAAAAGCCTCACGTACTTAAAGAATAATGTAACCTGCCAGGCACTTAGTGCAGCCAGATAAATGGAACTGCCAGCTGGAGCTCAGCCAGGGGAAACTGCCCGAGGCAGAGGCTCTGGGGACAGGGATGAGCTTGGGGATAAGGCAGGACACGTCTGGAGCTGACGCTGTGGGGTCTTTCCTTGTGTGGATGTGCAGAGGCTTTGGAAACAGGGCAAGATGGGGAGGTGGGATGTGCAGTGGTGTTGGGCAGGGTCCCCCAGGGGAAAGGGGCCCACAAAGAACATTCTGCAGCTTAAACTGATGGTAAGAACCAGGCTGTGCCCGCTGCCGGCCGAGCATCCTCCGCGCCGTGCTCCATATGGCAGCTATTACCGCTGGCAAGGGAGCCGTTTGCAGCATGAGCACACACAGACACACAGACACACAGACAGTTCCCCCCGACAGCCCCTGCCCTCCTCGTGCCTAATTAGCCCCACACTCTAACGAGCCGCGGGTGACGCCGCCGCGCCTCGCCCGCAGCGCTGCCCGGGTGGGGTCCGCGCCCAACTCGCCCCAGCTCGCCCGGCACGGACACAGGACGGCTCAGCCATTCCCTGCCCCGTCCTGTGCTTCGGTTCTTGGGGAGAAACATCCCAAAGCTGCCACTCCAGACCCTGGGAGCAGGCGCTGTGCGCTCCTGCTCGCTGGGAACAGGTTTGGAGGGGGTGGCTGAGCACACAGGCATTTACGAGCGAAGCCAGTAGTGCTGTTTGCAATTAAAACAGCCCAGCCCTTTCCAGAGCAAGGCTGCTTCTCGCCCCTGAACCTCAGCAAGCTTCAAAGCCCTCGGCTGGAGTTCATTGGCACCGGATGAGTTTTCACCCCTCCTCTCCAAGAGGTCTCTGGAAAGGACTCGCTGACAGCATGGAGCAGAGCCGAGGAGGCTGGGTGCTGGATGGAATTCGGGAGGGCAAATCACACCAGTTACGGCGCTGTGCTCAGAAGTTTTACCTTGGAAACACCAAGCCTCCCACAGCCCATCCCAATCCACACTCTGTATCCATAATCGCAGAGAGTCGCTGCAGCCCAGCGCCCCAGCACCAGGCCAGGGTCACAGCCGAACGGCCACCACTGCGAAGGCAGCAACAACCGTGAAAAATGCTCTTTATAATCCCTCTGGAAAGGATTAAGCCATGCTGAATGCAGAAATGAAGACATTTTATGGCCACCTAAGGACTGAGCAAGGGAGGAGACACCAGCAAAGGGACCCATGAGGGAATGAGTGGAAATAACAAGGAACTGGTTTTTTTTGGGGAGCAAAAGGGATAATTTTCATTTAGGGAACCTGACACTGTTTCTCCCAGTAAGTTTTCAATTACAGACTGCGTAATGGAAAATCCTGTAATAATTATGTCCATGTTGTAGTGCTATGGAAAATGCTGTAATGAGATTAGGTCTGTGCCGGGCTCCTCCGGAGAGCAGAGGGGCAGCATGCACAACCTGCCCCATGTGCCCATTCCCCTCCATCCTCTCCTGCTCCCCACAGAATTGCCAGGGTTTGGGAACTCTCCTGATGCCCAAATCATGTGGTGGGGAAAGGCTGTGGTTTTCTCCCACTGTAAGAACAAGCTGGAGGCAGTCAGTGAAGGTCTCAAGACATGGCTCTGGCCGAGGCTTTCCAGCCCTCTGATCCTCTTCAGCTTCACCATCTCCATCAGTGAGATTTTTCCTGGAGATATTTATGGCTCCTTCTCTGTTGCTTTCCATGTCCCACTGAATATTGCAGTGCTACCATTCCCCAAGGACCGATAGTCTGAAGAAATCTGATTCTTTTCTGGAGCTGCTAAATGGCACCTCTGCCCTTCCCTGGTGTGATCAGATCTGTGCGTTTACCACTGGTTATATTTGCAGGCACTTCTGGGTGTGATTAGCAGCTGAAGACTGTCAAGGAGTCAAGCTCAGGCGTTAGAGCCTCTCTGGGGGCTGCTGAGAAAACAAAAGCAGCATTTTTCCTTTCCACAGAGGCTCGTGGTAGAGCTCAGCAGAGATGGGTGGTGGCAGAGCCACCCTGAGAGGTCTGAGCCACCCACCAGGGTCCCAGTCACCCATGAGGGGTCTGAGCCACCCACAAGGGCCCAAGCCACCCACCCCATCTATTCCCAGCCCTCTTGCCATTGTACGTTTGGCTGGAGATCCTGACCCAAACACAGCAAGAAAAAAGGTGTGGGAGCTAAAAACAGGGTAAAAAAAGGGAAGAAACAGGGAGGGGAGGAGACGTGCAGGTCCAAAGGGAGGGGGGGAATCTGTGCCATGGGGCCTTCCAAAGCTCTATTCCTTACAGAAGTGCTTATAGAGATTATTGTACTTAATTTATGTAGATCTGCACTGGCACTAGAAGAACTTAGAAACGAATTAAACAGCAACTGAAGAACAGCCCTGGCCTTGGATCTCACCCAGAGGGAAGCAGTTCCTGGGAATCCTGAACCAAGAGGGAGCTCAGCTGTCAGAATGCTGCTTAATCTTCCTAGAGATGACATTAAATTTGGGGTGATTTTATGGGGAAAAGGGAAACAAATCAGCTCACAAACCCCGGAGTTCTCCCAAGGCAACAATGGAAACTCTTTTGGCATCAGTGGCCCAGGGGAAAGGGATCATCTGATGAGCAATGATTTTTGACACTATGTTAAGTAGAAGACTTGGATCCAGTCTCCAAGTGACTGTCTAGATGAAATCCAGGGGAAAAAAGGAGATGCCATTTGGGCGAACACTTTGCTAACCTTGTTAAGAGGGACTGGAGCAATTACACACATGGCTGTAATAGGCAAGAAAATAATTAACACTCTGGCGCAGCTCAAGTGGTGATTTTATGAGTCCTGATGAAGCTGAGCTCCCGTAGGAATATCAGGGTGTGGGGTTTTTTCCACTCTTTTGGGACTATTTCATGATCTTGCATACAACTACTGAATTTTTCCATCTATGGATTTAACTGAGCTGCCCGAGCAGCTGTGAATTAAGGGACCCTCTTGCCCTGTGAGGACAGAGCCCCACCACACCTCACCTCTGGGGACACTTCCCAGCTGATGCTTTCCTAAAGTTATCCAGCATTTACCAAACATTGCAAGGAGCTTTTCTAGGTTAATCATCCTCAGAGCCTGGGCAGGCAGGCATGAGGAAAGAGGAGAGAGGAGAAAAATCCTGCCGTGTTATTACAATAAAACACTCAATAAATACTAAGGAAAGCATTCCATACATCCTGCCTGAAGGAATTCACCGCGCCTGACCTCAGCCAGCTGAAAATCAGCCGTCCCCTGGGCTCACACGAAGGTTAAGGGAGAAAGTCAGCATTTCCACACATCTAATCCCAAAAGAGCTGTTTAATGAGAAGGGGATTCCTTCATTTCCACAGATGATGATTCCTTCAGTATCCAGTGCCGGAGCTGAGACTCCTCAGACAAGACGTTCAGCTTTCTGAGGGCTGATGCCACTTGAAACAAATCAGACCTTTGACAGTGCCCAGTGTGTCTCTGGACCACACCAGATCACATCAAAGCTGTGCTATCTCATTCCCAGCTCTCCCTCGCATGCCAGGAAGAAGGGCTGAGAGCCGGCAGCACTTGTGCGCAGCAGGAACAGGCTCAGGCTGGAGCTCCTGTCCTCGCTTGCCCTCGTGCACAGCAGCTGAGCTCCCTGTGGTAGCTACTGCAGGCCCTGCACCCGTCTGGGTGATGCTCCTCTCTCTCGAACCAGGCAATAGGATGGTCCCCCAGGGTCCAAAGCAAAGAGCAGCCCAGCGGGAGGAGGGCAAGGAAGGTGAAAGCACCTGGTGTTCACAGGGCGTCTCTGACAGAGTGAGCCTGACCCAGTGGGATCAACAGGAGACTTTGTTTTCTTTATCCCTTCCAGCAATTAATCAATTTTACTGCTAAACAAAGCTGACTCTTTGAAGGGGAGGTCTCCTATTTTAAATCTTGTTTCAGGGGAAGTGGTAGATGATCTCGACCAGACGTGTCTTCTTAAAGGGATGCAGATGCTACTGCTCTGGCTGAGCACCCTGGAAGGCAATGGAATCCCAGAATATCCTGAGCTGGAAAAGACCCACAGGGATCATCCAGTCCAGCCCCAGGCCCTGCACAGACACCCTAAATTCCACCCTGGGCATCCCTGGCAGCGCTGCCCAAACGCTCCTGGAGCTCTGGCAGCCTCGGGGCCGTGCCCATTCCCTGGGGAGCCTGGGCAGTGCTCAGCAGCCTCTGGGGGAAGAACCTTTCCCTGCTCTCCAGCCTGAGCCTGCCTTGGCCCAGCTCCAGCCGCTCCCTGGGTGCCGTCCCTGTCCCAGGAGCAGAGATCAGAGCTGCCCCTCGGGAGGAGCCGCAGCCCCGCTGAGCTCTGCCCTCAGTGTCCTCTGCTCCAGCTGGACACACCAAGAGCCCTCAGCTGCTGCTCGTGTGGCCCCTCCTGACCCTTCACCAGCCTTGTAGCCTCTTTTGGATGCCTTCTAGGATTTAAGACCAAACAGCACTTGGAGAATTCACTTTAATACATCATATTCCTCTTCAAAAATGAATTACCTCCTTTCTAACAATCTGAAGGACTTAGACACATATTCCCAGCTCTTCCCACTGGCAAAGCTCATGCAGGAAGATCAGATCCATTGCACCTGGGTGACAGAATGCTCCTGAGGAGGTCCCGGGCTGCAGCATGGACCAGGAGCTCCAGCACCTCACCAAAGACTGTGAACCCGATGCCTCCGGTGCTACTTATGCACCTCTTGAGTGTGGGCGAGAGCCAAAGCTCATTGTTGAGTTCTCCTGCCATGGCAAGCCTCCAGCTGGGGTGGATATTGATTTTTGGGGGACATTAACATATTATTCTCCTCCTGGTTATCACCACAAGCTCTTAGTGGCTACAAGTGGACAGAGGCTACTTTGTCTGTGCTCATGTCTAGTCTTTCCTCTGCAGTTACAGGGGCAAGCTCTGTGTTTTTATCCTGCCTGCAAGAAAATTCTGTGGCTCCATGATCAGAAGCTCCAGTTCAAGTTTATAAAGGTTTTCCATTTGTAGTGGATACAGAGTGCCTTGCAACATCCAGCTGGAAATAGAGTGGTAACATACAATAGAGCCATGCACAGCATCACTCTTGGTTCTTAATGGAATTTGCTTGTAAACAGACATAAACAAGCACCAGCTTCAAGGCAAGAGAAAAGCTTTGGAGGCTCTTTCCTGGGGAAACCTTGTGCAATAGTAAAAAAACCCATAGTCTGCTTCCTGCCCTGCTTACAGCGAGTCCTCGTAAGAGAAACTGCCTGGGTATAAAAAGAAATGACTCACTGAAACTGGTAACACTGAACACAACTTGGTTTTGATCCAAAGCCAAAAATGCTTTATTTATTTGAAATGTAAACGGTTCCTTTATCAACTGCCTGGTTCAGGGGTTGTTTAGGGCAGTTTCCTTCCAAATAGGTTGCTCAGCCCAGAGTTTTGCAAAATCCTGGGAAACAGAGAAAGCAGCAAGGAAGACACAGAAACCCTGTTGGCTGATTTATGGAGAGTGGGAAAGAGGCCTCCCATCCCTTGTGAAAGCATTCCCAGAGCTGCCTTTGCTGGAAACTTGTTGCTGCCACAAGATGAGCAGCGCAGCTCGTGCTGCAGCCACCAGCATCGCTGCCACCTGCACCCAGCACAGCTCCGAGGCTCCTTTCTGCTTCCAGCCCTGTCTGATCTCCCACTGGGGAGCACCGTGGGGGCACAGGGATCCCGACAGAATCCCGTGTCATCGCTGGAGCCACTCCCCTTTGAGCACCGTGGGGTTCCTGCTCGCTTTGGGTCACCCTGGCCTGGCTCTGGCTGTGGTGCTGGGTGCAGTGCTGCTGCCTCCAGCTGGGCTGGATGGACCCAGTGCTGCTTGCTCTGGTTCATCCTGGGCTTTCTGGCCATGGGAAGGGTCTGCAGCCCGGCTCGGTGGGAGCAGGGGAGGCTGAGATGCTGCTGGAGTTGCGCTGCTGCTGCCCAAGAGCATCTTCTGCTGTTCTGTTACAGGATTTGGAGGAGCTGGTGGGAAATCCGATCCAAGGGTCTGCCTTGACCCCGCCAGGCCCTGTCCCCTGGTGCTCAACTCACCACCCCCAGGAGGGACACAGGGAGAGTGGACGGTGTTGGGAAGGAGGGATGGTGGTAAAGAGAAGGGGAGGCCCGTGGGGTCACACACATGTGCAGCATTCATGGAGGGGAAGGGGATTGATTGTGGGATAGCGGCAGAATTAACTGATTGCAGGAAGAATTGATTGGTGGGGAAGGAGCATCACAGGGCAGGGAGATCCCACAGGCACAGCCAGAGAGAGGAAAAAAACCCAGGGAGAAAAAGGGAGAAGGTGCTGCTGAGCTCTGAAGACTTAATCTGGTTAATTCTTTCAGCATGTGGTGTGCTGGCAAAGCGCAAGGAGGAGAAAAATACCTGTTTGTGGGGAAGAAAACAAAAATCAGCGTTTCAGCTGTTGTGTTTCTTCTGAAATGAAGAGCAAGACCTTCCCCAGCCATCGACCAGCAGCACAGACATGCTTAGGAATGGGGAAATTTATATCCGAGCCTCTTCTCTGGCCTACCTCAATTCCACCCATGTGAGAGACGAGTTCAAGACAGAGTGAAAACCATCTGGAGACTCACTGAATAGTTGTGTGGTCCCACTTGGAGCAGCAGAGACACAGCACAGCCTCCCCTGCTCCAGTCCTGCCAGGGATAACAAACCCGGAGCCGCGGGCTCCAGGCACCTGAGCCTGGAGTGGAAAAGCCGCACTAGAGTTTTAGGAGGGTGCACAAAGCAGAGGCGTTTTGGCAACCCCGACCCATAGAGCTGCTGGATTCCAGCACAGCCATGACCCCAGCCATGGAAACCACCTCAGTTTGGAACAATCTTTTGGAAGCGTTTCTGAACGCCCGGGGAATTTGAGTGACTCAAGTGCTGAAAGGGACACGGACAATGCTCTGGTTTAAAAAGCTCCTTAAACCAGCATTGCTGCAAAAAGCCACTCCATGGCCCAAAAGGACCCACTGCTGATGACATGTGAGGACACCAGGCTGAATGATGCTGAAGCCATAACCACATTTTTGAGGACAAAGCACAAGATTAAAGGCACTGGTGCCCTGGCCCAGGATGGGAGTGGGTAGGAAGGGGTTTCCTGGGGGGATGCCAGAGCCCCTCATGCCAGCACCTCTGGGGGCTCTGGCGCTGATACCCTCCTGCACAGGCCTTCAGCACATTTCTTGGAGAAACAGCTGGAAATGTTCCAGCAGCAGATGTATCCGACTCCAAAAAATATCTTGCTTACATTATAAGTATCTGGATGGTGAATAATGTAGAGGAGAAAGTGTCGTGGGGCAATTAATAAACTGAGGCTGTACTTGGTGGCAAGGAGACGAAAATATTAGGGGAAGTGACACGCAAGTCAATAAACAGTGGAGTGTGATTTGGGAAAGGTCTGGCACTTCTGCAGCTGGCTGGGCAGGGCACAGCCAGCCCCACCCTTGAACCCTTCCAACACTCCACTTTTCTCCAATGCCACCCTCCTGAAGCTGGAATTTGCCCGTCAGCTGCAGAGCGCAGGACGGGGACAGCAGGTTCCCTCTCCATCCAGCCCCACATCCTTCTTCCCACTGGGCTGGGCTCTCAGGGGAGTGCAGTTGGTTTGTCTTAACAGTTCCTGCTCCTGGGAGAGTTGTAGGATTTGAGAATTTTAGGTTGTCAGATGAGGCTTGTTGTGGAAACCAGGGTGGTGCAGGATCCAGCCAGTGTGAGAAGGTGAGAGCTGGGGTCTGTACCCCCTCCTTGTACACCCACAGCTAACAGCAGGTGAACTGATAAAATGAGAGACCCCTCTAGTCCCTGGGGCGTTTGCAAATCCTGCTGGGAACTGTGATGGTCTTGGCATGAGGAACAAACCAGTCCCACAGAGCATGGTCATGGCTGACAGAATAACTTGAGCAGGCAAAAAGATCAGGTTTTCCCTGCCCAAGGAAAAATATGACTTGGGACAAAAAAATTCCATGTTTGCCTGAGCAGAACAATCTGCAAATGCAATCAGCCATTTGGGTGATTGATGCTCCCTGCTCTGCTCAAACTTCTCTGTCAAAATCGTGGGGAAAAAAAAAAATCGCTGCTGCAGAGAAACTCAGATCTCCGAAGTGCAAGGACACAGCCACACATCCCAGCACAGCCCCGAGGGAACTAACAAGAGTACAGAGCAGCATTTGATGTTCCCGAGCCTGCTCCAAGCAACCCAGCTCCCCAGACCGGGAATCCGATCACGGTAACAAAAGCAAACAAGCCGGGGTTTAAATAGAAGCAAAAAACCTTGGAAGAGAAAAACCAATGAGAGTGAATGTTTACCCCGAAGATGGGATAGTTTAGAAATTATGGCTGGGAGCCAACTCTCTAATATTTTTAGTTTCAGAAGGTTTGCAAACCTCAGCTGCGAATGTGGCCCCAGCTCTGGCGCCCTTGGATGGGTGCCCTGCTGCAGGTGCAGCTCCAGCACCTGGGGAGGAGCAGGAGGAAAAGTTCAGTACCTCATTTTGGGGCACGTTAGAGAATGGTTTGCAATTTATCAGCTAATTATGATTAGAGCAGAAACAGGTAAGGTTAATTATCATGGTTATGGTCACAGAGTGAAGACGCTCAGGGGGGCATTAAGGAAAGGGAAAACAGACACAGACCCCAAAATGCAGAGTTTTAACAAGGATTCATACTGAGAACAAGTTCTTGCTAGTTTTAGTTACAAACCCAACTTTGGGAGTTGCTTTAGGAAAATGAAAAGTTCTGGGATGGTTTGTGATAGGAAACCATGAGGGATTAAGTAATCCAAGAGGAAACCACGAGCCTTCCAGTGCCTACAGGGTCTCTGGGAGAGCTGGAGAGGGACTCTGGACAAGGGCCTGGAGCGACAGAACAAGGGGAAATGGCTTCCCACTGCCAGAGGGCAGGGATAGAAGGGATATTGGGAAGGAATTGCTCCCTGTGAGGGTGGGGAGGCCCGGGCACAGGTTGCTTCAGAGGAGCCACGGCTGTCCCATCTCTGAATGGTCTTTAAGGCCCCTTCCATCCCAGATCATCCCAGGATTCTGTGATTAAAACCTGGCAGCAGCAGAGGACAGTGAGGAACAGGGCATCGGGCACAGCTGCAGCAGCTGGTGCTGTCCTGTGAACACATCAAGGAGAGCTCAAGTACAGAGATGAGCGATACAGACAGAAGAGATAAAAATGAAGATGCTGCCTTGTTCTGTGACTGCCAGATTTAGGTTTAGGGGAAGGACAACAACGTGATGACCAACCCCTCCCCGTGCCAGCCCTCCAGGGCAGACATCCCCCATGCCTCCCCGAGCACTGCTGGGCTCAGCCCCGCACACAGAAGAAACAAACCAGGTGTGAACGTATATTAATTTTATTCACATTTCCAGAGGAAAGCATCGGTGGAGTGCAAGGTCATGGCTATTGTCGAAAAGCTCAAGTATTTGGTTTTAAACAGGCAGACATTTCTGAGGCTGAGCTGAGCCCCTGCTCCCTTCCCCTGCACGTGTTTCCAGTTCAAGTAACAGGAATCTCCAAAATAAGCTGGCTCATCACATGATGGGGGGGGATGTCAAAAACCTTAAAGCTCTCTGTGGTATAAATCCCTAAGCAGGGCATAGAAGTAGCAGGCAGGAAATCTCGTACAGCTGAACTGGCTTATCCCTGGGCCGAGTGTCGGGTTTTTCCTTCGGCTGCGGAGTTTTGCTGTCGGCGACGCCAAACGCTCCTGTCCAACTTTAATGCAATTCATTACCCAGAGCTGAAGTTTGCTGCTACTGGATTATGAGGATGATTGTTGGTGATGGCACAGAAAAATTTTAACAGGACTCCCAACCGAGGAGAAAAAGAGAAAAGGAGAAAAAATTTGATTGCTTTGGATTTCAAAAACAGCGACAAGGGAACAAAACCACAGCCAGGAATAAGATCTTGAGAAGTGGAACTTCCCAATTGCGCTGCTGGCCCATGGGAACTTGTCACAGCTCCGGGCTGCTTCTAAGGAATATATTTGTATTTCTAAGAGACTCCTGGGTTCAGCTGGGCCAACAACTGGTTCCTGCTGACATCCAGCAGACTCGACATCCTCCCAATCCCAGCCTGCATTAACCACCTTCAGTTTTGCTCCCCACAGAGCCACAACTTTTGGATTTTTGCTTCAAAGTGCACGTTTCAAATTACACAAGGCATCAGATAAGGCCTCTGCAGAGCCCTGGCCGTGCCACAGGCCTGGAGCACGGCTGGGAACAGGCGGAGCACGGTTTGGACAGGCAGCAGGGCACGGGGCAAGCAACACTCCCTGACACAAGCAGAATGGCACCAGCAACTGATGAATTCCTAAGTTATGGGGCTAAAAGATGAGCTGGTTTAGTTCTTTTCTATCTTGTAAGTATCAGGGAGTTTTAAATGTGTCCAGTGAAGACACTGGAAGTCTTTCTGCCCTGTGAAGTTGCCGGATTTTATTGGAATACAGCTATATTTGGGAAAGGAGTGGGTAATAGATGTGTGCACATTCTTACTTGCTCTGCAAAGACAATTATCAGATTACAAAAAAAGGCACAAGAAGCACATTCCTCCTTCTTCCATCCCTAAAAGGTTCCTCCTTCCCCCCTGCTGAAAGCACTGCGCTGGCTGTCACTGAACAACCTCCAAGTACACATTTTCCTCTTTGATCCAGCTGGCTCGGAAGCCCCAAGGATTAAAGATTTCTCTTCTGTTTGAATAATTTCACTGACTAGAACCTCATTGCTTGTTTAACCGATTCTCTTCATCCTCCATCTATATATAGTAAAAGAAACGGAATTAATATTATATTTTGGTTTATTGCTAGAAGCAATCTGCTGTCCCCCAACTCAGGCTCCCAGAGGAAGGAGGTGAAACAGAAAATCTGGCAGGACCTGCTTGCTTTAAACAAGAAAAAGGCAAAATTGCACTTGCCCCACCTGGCTGGGTGTCACAGAAGGGGAAACTGGGGCAAGGAAGGGCTCGGGGTTATTTAGCAAGTCAGTGGAGAGCCAGGAATAAAACAGCCCAGCTCTGGATCCTCTGTTCCAGTTGTCAAGAAACAATTTTGCTTTGCCCAAAGGCGAGTTCTGTCAGAGGACAGGACATGCCACTTACAATTCAAGTCTTTATGTCGACACTGGATGTGCAGAGCGGGATAAAGGAATGTGTGACTCTTTGGTGAATATCCTGGTTATCATACTAAAAATGCATTTTAATAAACTAAATTCACCCCTTGCCTAGTCCTTAACACTGCAAGAAATTTCTCCCCTGCAGCTGCCTGGCTGATATTTAATGGTTCAGCTATTAAACATCCCACCAAACCTGTGTCTTCTCTGTGAAGGCTTAAACTCCTTAAATTCTTATTTAAAAAAAAAAAAAAAAAAATGGAAACAAACTGCTCTAAATATTATTCCAGGACTGAATGGCTTCAGTGGTGTGGGTTCTACTTACAATTTTAAGGAACCTTCTGCTTCAGACAAGTCACAAGAACCTTCTCAGCAGCAGGAGGGTTGGACAAAGGACGTGGGTGACGCAGGAAGGGGGAACAAGTGTGTTCCTTGTGTCAGTCACCACGCAGTCACAGGCAGCGTGTTCACTCTGTTCCCGATGGCTCCTGGGAAGCCACGCTGGTGGCAGAGATGCCAAGGGAGTTTGAGGTGCCTGTGGATGGATCACGACATCCACACAGCCTGGCAGAGGCTGAGGACAGAACCTCCTTTGGCAGCACCAGGTCACAGCCCCAGTGCTCCCAGGGATTCCCACACACAGGATTCAGCCTGGCAGCTACGGATGAGGAGTGCAAGGGCTGCCTGAGCTGAGGCGGTTCTAGAACAGCCAAACAACTGCCAGGGAGAGTGGCCAGAGGGGGAGCCATGAGCTGGGGCTGCCAGGAGTAGGTGGGAACACCGAGCGCAGCCCAGCGGGACCCACCGCGTCTCCCAAGGGGAGAGGACAGCTCGGGAAGTACCCGTGTGGAAAGCCCCATGCAGGATGTCCATGGGCTCTGAGGGAGCAGGAACCGCCTGTGCTCCCATCCAGGAGAGCACAGGCTGCACATGCAGGAACACAGCCACAGGCTCCACTCCTTCCCCACAGAGCAACTCTCTCTTTTGGGAAGTAATTGTTCCCCCACTTTGCTGTTTAAATCCCGATTCCTCTCCAATCTCATATCCCTGTGTGCTCTGCCTGCCTCCCTCCCGGAGGCAGAGGAGCTGCTGCCCTCCGGCTCTCTGGCAGAACACACTGAAGTCCACCTCAAGGGGAGAAGGCCAAAGCACTTCACACTCATCAGTCGGGATTGTTCAAAAGAAAAGCCACTTGTTTCTAGGAAATCTGTTCACACACACTCTGGCCACTGCTGGGTTTCCAACTCCTATTCTGAGCATTTGGCTGACAGTGGAGAGGACGAGAACAAACATACATCCAACCCCCAAGTGCTCCTGATTGTGCCATTTTGCCAGAAGATGCTCCTGGCCCAGAAGCAGCTGCACAAAAGCACTGATAGCAGAATTACAGCTAACATTTCTCTCTGTCTCCAGTGGCAGACGCCCGTATGGGATCTCTGCCTACCCAAAGCTCACCTGCAAGCCCCTGCTTCCTGACAGGCAATGACAGCAATGAGGACATTTGGTTGCTGGCAGAACGAGTGCAAGCCATCCCTGATGGAAACCCTCTGCCCATGCTCCCTTCCTGCTGGGGTGTAGGCAGCCCAGCAGCCAAGGGTATCACAACAACCAGTAGGGAAAACTGGAATTTAACGATCAGTCCTGAAAAGGTCAGCTCCTGAGTCACAGCAGAGAAGGATAGGGGGGAGTTGCTTTGAAGTGCATCTTTTTCCTCTCTTTTATTACAGAACACATTAAACTCGCTGGTGATCACTCAGTCTTTCAGGCACTATCACTGGACACAAAGCCAGTTTTACTCAAAACTTTCTTCTTGCTCCTGCAGCTCCACCAGTGCTACCCTGGATTCCCCTTAGAACTGGAGGTTTCTTCTCGATCTCAAAAAGAGATTGATATATCAAAACCAAATTCAATTACAAAATATAATAATATCCTCTTCTTGGAAGTGAAGCTGCCCCATATTCCAGACTGTGGCAGGATTTTTATAACCTCAAACCATTTTTACTAAGTTCTACTTAAAATACGTCCGAGTCCCAATCCACCTGTCCGGCGCATTGTAATGCTCACAGCTGAAGATCCATTCCCTGTCAGTTCCTCCTGGGATCTGCCAAAGGCCTCCTCTCAGTTGTCTTCTGCAGACTTGAACATGAGGATGGCATTGTAGATCTTCAGAGCAGGGCCCAGCTTGATGCTGAGTATTTTGACGATGTCGTTCTGCTTGAGGAGCAGGAAGGCCTCGCCATCAATCTGCTGAGGTTGGAACACAAACAGGACAGGGATTAACCACCAAGGGACAGGCAGGATTCCCACTTCTGGTCATTCTGGGATTCCTCCCTCGTTCTGGCACCTATACCCCACGATGTCCCCTTTTCAAGGGGCACAGACCTCATCTCACAGCATTTTTCCTAGAAAGGGAGAAGCTCCAGGTGTGTCCCTGCCCATGGCAGGGGGTGGAATGAGATCAGCTCTAAGGGCCTTTCTAACTCAGACCATTCCATGATTCCACATGCTATATAGACTAAGGCGTAGTGAAGATGCAATATGGCTGGAAAAACAGTCTCCTAATCCACCAACAAGGAGATATATTCAATTAGATGCATATTAAGCAAGTGATTAACATACTACCATGTGAAAATCCAGGATGCTGTAGGTAGCAGTGAGTGAAATCATGACATACTGTTTCTGGAAAAGGTTAAAAATTCACTTGAGCAAGAACATCCACAGAGACAACACAGATATAATTAATACAAACCCCAAATGCTGCAGGGATGAAGCCAAAGATTAATGGACACAGACAAACAATATGTGTCTCCCTAAGTTATTCCATTAAAGTCCATTTACAGAGACTGACAGCGTCTCCTCCTCTCACTTGATGCTCACCAGTGCAGCACACACCACCGGACACTCAGCCCAGCCAGAATAACAATTCTGCTATTTTTGTAGTCTTCCCAACTAGAATTTTTTTGGATGTCAATGCCTGGTGCAAGAGGAAACACTGAGTAAACCCAGAAAACACATAATTAAAGCAAAGAGCTGGCAGCCACGAGATTCGGTTTTCCCACCTTTCACCAGACAAGAGACCCTCAGCAAGTTACTTAACCTCCCGCTTCAGTAACTGGGAGGAACTGGGAAGTTAATTCCTCCACTGGGAATGACAGTAGTGCTCCCAGTCCACAGATGGCCACGCCATGTCCCTGAATCTTATTTTCAAGCTGCTGCGAGTCTACACTGCTGCAATGAATGTGTTAAAAATAGCTTGAAACAAATGGGACTGTGCTGCTTAAATTAAATAATAGAGTCAAGAGGAGCAGAAAACTGCTGGAAAACAGTCCTACATTTCAAAATGGTTTTGTGTCCAATGTTATTTATTCCTATGCTTCATTTTCACCACATTGCCTCACACTTGCTTATTTTAAACAGTCCTGCCCTGACTGAACTGGACCTAGAAACGAGTCTGTGCTTTATTATTCATTTCTTTGTTCCATCTTATTTGGATGGGTTTTAGAATTCTGTGCACAATTTGTTCTCTTCACTCCTAATGTAAGCAGCAACTTATCCCTCTCCAGCCCCCCACCAAGGGAAGTCTGCAGGGATTTATTTATCCTGGACATGAAGCACTTGGAGGCTGATCCTGGACAGTGCAGGGAAGTTCAGCTCTCCTGTCACTCACACCTGTATTCTGGCCAAAGCCAAACTGCTAAAAGGGTTTTAATTTCAAACTGACCATGTGGTTTGAGCATAAACTAGAAAAACAACACAAGCCCCTCTAGTTTGGCATAGGGAATCACACTTTGAGGCCGCAGAAAATAAGGATTAAACCAGACTGCGGCTATGGCACTCTCAGAACCAGAAAGCAGTCGCTGTGTTCAGCACCAGAAGAAATAAAATACATGGAGAATGGCTGGATTTATTAGAAGATCTGCTGGTACATCTCACCACTGAATACACCTTTTACACTCAGCTACACCGAAAGATGGGTCCATTTGAGTAAATTTCACTATTCCCACTATATTCAGTTAATGAGTATTCTACTGTATTGTCACGCTGGGGACAGTGCTTTATGCAAACCCCCATTTCTTTTGCTTCCTATTTTGTGTGTGTCTGCATGGTTTTTAAAACAAGGGAAAACAAAACACAGATACATAAATCCACAAAACGCACTGCAGCCTGATTCCCCCTGAAAGGGAGCCAGCTCTGGAGCAGACAGCAATTACAGAGCTGCCCTTTCCAGTCACTGCCACGGAGGAGAAGTGACTCCAGCCCTTCCCTGGAGCTCAGGCTCCAGTCAGACAGGAGAGCTCTGAGGACAGAATCACAGAACCATGGGATGGTTTGGGTTGGAAGGAACCCTAAATCTCATCTCATTACTCCCCCTGTCATGGGCTGGGACACCTTCCACTGTCCCAGGCTGCTCCAAGCCCTGTCCAACCTGGCCTTGGACACTGCCAGGGATCCAGGGGCAGCCACAGCTGCTCTGGGCACCCTGTGGTCTCCCCACCCTCACAGGGAGGAACTTCTTTCTAATTCCCACCCTCCTTCAGGTAAAGGCCATTGCCCCTTGTCCTGTCACTCCTCATCCAAAGTCCCTCTCCAGCTCTCCTGGAGCCCCTTCAGGCACTGGAAGGGGCTCTGAGCTCTCCCTGGAGCTTTCTCTTCACCAGGTGAACACTCCCCCCAGCTCTCCCAGCCCGACTCCAGAGCAGAGGGGCTCCAGCCCTGGAGCAGCTCCTCTGGATTCACTCCAGCAGCTCCATATCCTTCTGAAGCTGGTGCCCATGGCTGGAGGCAGCTCTGCAGGTGGGGAATCACCTGAGCAGGACAGAGGGGCAGAACCCCCCCACGCGCTGCCCACACCATGGGATGAGGCCAGGACACGGTACATCTGTGTAAATTCATCAGGGGCTCCTAAAGAACTCCAAGTGACACCTGCAATGTAAGTGGAAGCTGAAGCACCCAACAGACCCTTGACTATGCTCCACCTAGAGAGGTGTGCCAAAAACCAGCACAGCCACACCCTGTGCCCTTGGAGGTCTCCCAGAAGCCACGGTGACCACACCAGGAACGGGACCAGAGCCCAGCCTGGTCAGGACAGGACATTGACAGGACACACCTCACACAGGACATGCTCTGACTTCCCAACCTCTACTTGTCCAAAGGAAAGGTTCCCCTCCTGCTCTCAGCCCAGACCATGGGGGAAGCCAGCGATTCCTGGGAAACCCTGCGCCTGCCAGGCTCCCCAGGAGGAGCAGGCACATGTCCTCGTTAGAGGCAGCAGCTGAGATCCTCACTAACCCTTCCAACAGGGCATCTTTAGAGCAGTGCCAAACCCATGGCATGACGGTCCAAGACAGGATGTTAAGCATAAGCTCAGGGATTGGAACTGCAGGGGAAATTTAAAGCAGCAGGATGCAATTAGCCATGCTGGAATTCAGTTCCATGCTGAGGCTGCCTCCTAAATACCACAGACTCTGCAATGACACGGCTGAGCAGGTCTGAGCTCTCTGCCATAATTCCAGGGATCTGAGCACAGGGTCTGGGCACACCCCGCTTACCTCTTCCCTGAACACAGACGCTTGTTCTTTGCAGCCAGGCAAACGCTGGATAAAGCTCACCACCTGCAATTGCATGTGAGAGAAAGGAAACACAGCCAATTAAAATGAGACACCATCAAGCAGAACCCTCTTAGTTCTGTATGAGAATTCTCTATGCAAGAATACTTAAACTTTAATAGTCAAAACTCTCATATTAATGAAGGATATAGATGGAAAACACTGCTGCGTGAAACACTGCTGGGTTGTTGCTGCAACTCCTCTGCATGTTTTGGTTACCAGCAATAACTGCTCCTATTGCCATTTGACCATTTCTCTCCCTGTAAGAATCCAGCTTCTCCACTCCTCTAAAAGGTCCTCACAGAATCAACACTATTTTTCCAGATTTAAAGCTGTATATGGCTTACACTATTTTAAACCCACTCATGACTTCACTTTCTCTGCAATACTGTTGGAAAGTAAAACTAACAAGAAAAAAAGGATTTAGACCGTTTCCCACGATGACATGCCTGTAAGAGACAAGATAAACCAACTGAATGAGCACTGCTGGTTTACCAACATCCAGAGGCAGAAGAGCTGGGAAGGAAAGGAGTTTTGGTTCTATTTAATCTGTGCTAGGTGCACAGGATCCACGGAACCAAGAGGATTCAACAAGTAAAAGTTAATTTTACATTTCACATTAGGGAAAATCTTTCTAAGCAAGGAATCTGTCAACATTTGGAACAATCTCCCTGGAGTCATGCAAGCAGCCCTGGGGTTGCATTATGTAACACCAAGGAGTGTGAGGAGCAGCCCCATGTACAGTCAAGGATGACTTAATGTGCATTGTCTTCTCCAGCTGCAGCCTCACTGGTTCACAGGAGATTTGTATATTGAGGCATAATCAGATCAAACATCTCCTGTTAATTGGATGCTCCCTTGCAGGAGCAGCTCTGCTTCATGAGGCGTAACCATGTGAGCTGTTGCAGATGTGACATTTCTTCCCTGCACACAAACAAGCAGCTGGGAGGGGTCACTGTCAGATACAGGCTCCCTTCAACTCAGAATTGTCAAAGTCTCTCCTAAATCATGTCCCTGCACCTCCAGATCATCCTACCACTAGACTTGGAGTCATTCCCTTCCCCCCAGTTCCAACCAGGCAGGAACGGGCTCTCAGAGTGCCCTCCAGGTTTGCTCTGCCCTGGCAGGAGCAGCCCTGACTCCAGTGGTTTCTGTTATGTAACCTGAAAGCAGAGCATCCCTCTCCTTCGTCCTTCTCTTCTGCTCCATCTTAAAGGGAACCCCTAAAATCCACATCTCCATTGGGCAGTGACTCCAAATTTTCTTCTGTAGAAGTGCAAACTCCTTTTAGTAACCAGTAACAAAATACTACTTTCCTTTTGAGTCTCCCACCCCCGCTAATAATTAAAACACAAATGAAAATCCTTCTGCCGGGTCTGGTTCCTTCCAGAATTTCAAATACAGTTGGACCCTTGGGGCAAGAGCTGAGTGCTCTTGAGTGTCTGTGGCACTGAGAGGCTGGCAGACATCTCCAGGGAATGAGCTGAGCTTGCCTTGCTCCTGTGTCCTTCCCAGCACAACTGCTGCTGGCTCCTGTCACTGACACGGAGTGACAGACCTTTGATCTGCCCCACAAGTCCTTTGTAGGGACACCGCAAGCTCTCGGCGCCACTGGAGAGGCCTCCTGAACACAACAGGAGCTCTGGGGTTTACCAGGAACGGAGAACAGAGAGGGAAGGAAGATGCAAGAGAGAAAAAGGGAGAGAAGGTCCCCAGGCAACAAGACAGACCCCAGGTATCACTGAGCCACTGTCACTGCTGGGGAGGAAGGTTCTCAAACCAAGATGGGGCGGTTGAGGGATGAGGGAGGCTCGGGGCACAAGGACAGAACACAGTGACACCACAGGAAACCAACACAACCCCACAATGGTGGCAGGGAAGCCCTGAACTCTGGGAAAGGCTGAGACTGGAGGGGCTCACGGTGAGGGTGGGACAGGTGCTGCACAGGTTGGGAACACAGTGGGATCACAGCTTTTCTGTGAGGAGGTGAAAGGCTGCTGGCCCTTCCTGCTGTAACCACTTCATGGCTCACAGAACTGTTTGCTGAAACTCCTACACTGCCAAAGCACGCTGGTGAAGGGAAAGAGCTCTGTAATCCTGAGAACACCCTGGTAACTGGATGTGACCCTTCTGGGAGGTGCTGATGTGTGACAGACACTGAGATCAGCACAGACAGGTGTCCCTTGGTGACAAAGCAGCCCCACACTGCACCCCTTCCACAGCCACTGCAGGACTGACCCCTCCCGAGGCCCCGGAGAGGCGCTGGGTTAACGGGGATTGAGAACCCCACTCACACTTGGCACAAGGACAGTTCCCCACCCCCCTCCAGGCATTAGCATTTGGTGCAGGATTAACTAATGAACGCTACAACTCTAGCACATCTTAATGTTCTTCTATGAGTCAATAGGCTGTGCTCTGAAAACAAGACAGGAAGCTTTCAATAAATACCAAAGCTGCATTACAGTAACCACTCTTAGTGACTGCTCAGTGTTACCACGACTTTCCTAGCTTGAGGGCCCCTAAATACTGCTGCTGCTGCTGCTCTGCCATTTCAGCTGTTCTCAACCAGCAGAGAATTAAAGCAAGGTTTTTTTCCTTAATGTGGGTTTTATAAAATAAAAACAGCTCTTCAGCCTGAAACCAAAGGAGAATTTTACACCCCCATCACTCCTGTTTCAGATCAGCAGAATGGACTCCTTTGCGCAGCAGAGTTCAAAGCACAACCCAAAGGCAAATGTTTGCCCTGCAGGAAGACGTTGGGAGCCCAAATGCCGACAGACCAAATGTACTTTGGACTCCCTAAAACACAGCAAGTCCTGCTGCTTTCAACTCCCAGACCTGTGGCTACATTGCACTGCACATGCTGAGCCTGCAAGTGCTCAGAGAGAGCCCAAATTGACTCCTCTGGGAATTTGTGATGAACATAATTTGCAAAACCAGACCCACTTTACTGAAATTCAAGATAAAACTTGTAATGACTTCAGCCAGTCCATTTTGGTGCTGCAACTGAGCTTTTTAATGTGCCATTCACACTGCTACTGGCAGCCAAAAGTTCCCCGGTTGTTTCAGGCTGCAGCAGAGTTCAGTTTATTCTGTGTTGGAATCACTATATCCAATGCCCTGCATCCATGTCTGTGGTCCCTGCTCACACTCATTCGTTATCAAACTAATATCCCAGTTAAATTTACCCAGCAGTTGCTTTAAAGGTCAACTGCAAAGGACAAATTTTACTTGGCTTGGATCCTGACACTGTACTTCCATGAAGCAGCCTCCTGTTTTATCCAAAAGAAAGAGATTTTGATTATCATGTCAGAGGATTATCTGCTTCTGACTTTATTGATTTGCTAAAAGACCTTTTGGACAAATCATTGGAAGCTTTCCCAAAAGGACAGGAACAGTAAATCTTTCAGAGATTTTTTTTTCTTCCTTGGTATGAATTTAATTCTAACACATTTTTATTGAAAATTAAAAAAAACCATAACCAAAACCCAACACCACCACAAAACCACAACAACTCAACATAAAAAAGGACTAAGTTTTAAAACATCAACACTAATTGCTCTGTCCCTTTCCCAACTGCTGTGGTTCCCATTTCCCACATCACTGCAATCCCACCAGACTCCTACCACTCCTCCCGCATGAAGAACAAAGTCAAGACTGGATTTATCTGATGTTAAGAGGCACTTAGGGAAAATGCACTTTTAGAAAGTCTCTGAAGATCCTCTCTGCATCATGAACAGCAGTACCTTTTTCTTGCTTTGCAGATTCCCTGCATCCTTGCAAGCACAACACTACAGCACATTTCTCTGGAATTAAATGTCCTGCAATTAAGCACCAGGATCCAAATTGTCACCACTTCCCAAGTGCAGAGAGAAATATTATTTATGCCCAAGGCATCGAGGCAAAAACCAACTACTCAGCACACAAAACACTCTGGCTTTTTCACACACCACCTAATTACAGAAGACATTTCAAGAGCTGCAGAGACACATCTCCAGCTGCACAGCTACCTCTGCCAGAAATCAGGTCAGGCTGTGGGCAGTTCTGTTCCCAGGGAATCAAGTAGGGAGATGCAGGAGGAGTGGGCATGCACAGCGCAGTTTGGAATTCTCTGCACTGTAAAAGTGAATCAGCAGCAAAGTCACAGGAGAGGCGGAGGGAGATCAGAGGAAGGGAATCTGCTGTCAGAATGATACTTCAGGCCTGAGGACTGGGAGATTGAGGGGTAAATAAACAGAGGGAGGGAGGGAGGGAATCCTATTGAGGGCAGTAAGTTGTGGATACCAGAGGGTTAACAGGGTCCCGGGTCTAACTTCCAGCTGAGTCAGCTGTGGCACACTCACAGCAAACACAGGAGCACTGCCTAGGAAAGGGAAGGAAATAAAGATGTCTCCCAATTAGCACTCCCGAGGAGGAGCGCTCTGGCATTCCTGCAGCCCAGGAGAGCGAACAAGGAACAGGTAACTCACCTCTTCCACAGTCCATTTGGCAACTTGTTTGGCTGTCAGGCCCGAGACCTCCGGCAAGAGCCTGCAGTGCTGCTCCCAGAAGAGATGGAGGCGGTGGGTCGGGTTAGAGGCCAGGGAAGGCATGAAGATAGACTGGTGGAGGGCCTGCTGGAGATCCAAATCAGGGCCTGGAAAAGGAAACAAGAGGAGTCAGAGCCAGGCTTCAAGTAGGAGCAACTACAACAAAGCAGGAGAAAGGGTCACAGCCTGGAGGGGAAAGCAAGGCAGGGTGAGCAGAGCCAGGCACGGCTCCTGTGTGGCACACTGAGCTCTCAGGGCATTCTCCCCACCCTCCCGAGCAGGAGAAAGGGAAAAAAAAGATAAGATTGCCAGGCTGGAGGCTTTATCGTTAGCTTCTTCCCTGGAAAATGATGTCATGCTGCTAACAGAGAAGATGTTTGCAGCATTTTATTGACAAGGTGGAGGAGTTCTGGTAACAGCATCCTCGGCTGGGAACTGATGGCACCGTTCCAGCCCCAGCTGTAGCCAGAGCTCTGTGCTGCCAGCATGGCCTGGGCTCGCTCCCCAGGAGACTCCCAGGCCAGGAGTGCTCAAGGTACCTCCAGACATCAACTCCCTCCTCATGTGTCAATTGATGGAAGCTTTGAAAACCAAGGCAAGAACAGGAGGAAGAAATCACCCCTCCCTAATGAGATCACTGGAGCAGTGCAGAGTCATGGTCCTACAGAGACGTGCTGGTTATACAACAGGAAGCCAGGCAGAGGATGGGAACAAGCTGGAAACACTCCTCTGGTTCACAGCGGCTCGGGGGCTGCCGCGACCCCCGCCCCGCAGGCTGCTCAGCGCCATCCCGCAGCATTCCCGCAGCATCCCCGCAGCACCCCTGCAGCATTCCTGCGGCATTCCCGCGGCATCCCCGCGACATTCCCGCGACATCCCAGCCCTCGGGAACGCTCTGTGTGCCTGCAGCGGCCGCTGCTGCCTCTGCTCGGCGGCTTGCAGTGGGCTGGGGTGTAAGGTGGGGGGGGTGAGCAGTCACTACGTGGAAAGCACAAGGAAAGCAGCCAAAATACAAAGAAAAAGCAGACTGCCGTGGTTTGCCAGCTCCCCCCCAGCCGAAGGGGAAGCAGCTCTGGAGGTAAAGCCTGTCCTAGTAAACAGTCACTCCCCTGGTCCCAGAGTGCCCCCTCAGCTCATCTCCACATCCCTAAAGGACATGAGACAGCATCCAATACATCAAATTTCTAATAATGAAACCAAGGGATGATAATGGAAGTCTGAGTAAGAACTGCTCAGTTCAGGAGCTCCTGGTGATGAGAAGGCACAGGACACTGTGGCTGTCACCCCCTCCTCCCCTGCTGCACTGTTGCAGTGGTGGGGACAGACAGCAGCTGCTCTTGTCCCCACCTCCTGCTCCAGGAGGTCCCACTCATGCCCAAGGTTTCCCCCACTGCCATGTCCCTGTTGGGTGGGCACTGCTTCCACCTCAGACCAATTCCTTTTCTCCACTGAGCCCTAATCCTTGGACATAAACAAGTGACTTTCCCTCTGAGGAAGAAGCAGTGATCTCATAGTTCAAACGTAGCTGGGAGGAAAGTTCTGGGTACCTGTGAAATTACAGGTCAGTGGATTATTGCAGCATTTCCCTCCCCTGATTTCCATCACTCTGTGGAAGGTGAATGTGAAGGGAGAGTGGGCAGCTTTCCCTGCCAGCTGCAACTGCAATTTGGAGCTGGCAGAGCCCTCAGCTCTGACTGCAAAACTCAGCACTAGGTAAAAATGAGTATTTAAAAAAAAAAAAAAAAATATCCAGGCACCTGTCCCAGTTTTTGCCTGCTAAGCTATTTTTGATTGGAGACTTATTACCATGTTAAATCCTCCTAAAAGCCTGGTCAGCTCCGTTCTCTGAAATGGCTTTTTATAGTAAATCTGAAAGTTAAGCATATGGTTTCCTAAAGTAATAGCAGAAAGCTGCTCTGAAAACTTAACCTGTCATGTACCAGGAAAAAAACCCCACTGTTTTTCCACTTAGCTTTTCATTTTCTTTTTCATCGCAAAGAGAACATTTAAAAAGTCCTCCAATGATTTAGAATATGTTTCTGAATACCCATAAGGGTCTAAAAAAAGGGGTTGATGGAACCTAAACTATCTGCTAAGTTTTGAGCAAGTCTCCCTTGACCCCTGTTTGGAATCCCTTGTCACTACAGAGGAGTTTGCAGCGGCACAAAAAGCAGTGCAAACTTGTCTTCTCCATTAATAAATACAAGGCTCCACTCTACAAAGTATTAAACCTTTCACTTCTAAGTAATTTTACCCTTTCTCCTCCTTCGTTAAAGGAAGAAAAACTACCATTGTCATCACCTCCAGCAAGTGCTTTCTCTTGACTGTGGAATCAAAGGCAAAAAAAGCTGTGAAGTTCTGAATGCTCCTCGTGACTGTGGGGATATTGCAGAGATAGGCACACACAGAGAAAGAAGGAATAAAATCTAACCAACCTTTCCCATTGCTTTCCTGTTTCACCAGCTGAAACTTGATATAGGCATGTGAGCACCCAAGCCTGAAAGCATCAATGACAAAACATTTCAGAAGATACAGAAATAGATGTAATTTCTTCTCTATACAAAGATTAATAGGATTTATAGAAACTAAAAACTTTTTCCTCTTAAAATAAGCAACAGCTCCATCCCTGACCTCCCTCTGAGTGAAGGGCTGTTCTATTAAATTCATGGCCAGAACTCAGATCTGAGTTTACTGCAGGAAAGAGAGGGCCCAAAACATCAGGAGGAAGGGAGGAGATTTACCATGTCACTCTAAAACACTGCTGCAAAACTCTGATCAAATTGAGCTGTTTGTTATTTACATCTTTATTTCAGATACAGCAGCAGCATCAAGAAACACAACTGTTAATGCATGAAAATACACCACAAAAACCTTGTTTACGTTTTTGGTGTGGCTTTGATGTCTGCAGAGGAATTCTCCTCTCCCCAGTCTTTCTCCTGACTGTTTTCCAACTGTTCTGATGGAGTGTGGATGCTGCTTTGACACCACTTTTCACTGTCTGATGCAGATTTTCTGGAAAGACAGATAAATGACAGTAGCTGAGCTGACATCCTCTGTTCCCTTTTCCCACAGGAGAGCAAAGCTGGCTGCTCCTGGCAAGTGAGAGCAACAACCACCACCTTGTGGCAGAACTTTCCTCTGCCCTCCATGAGTACAAAGTGCTTTGTTCCTCTTCTGCACGGATTGAGAGAGTTTATGTGAAATAAATCAGCCTCTGTGGACTCAGGCTCTGATCCCAGCAGCTACAGGAAACCACTGTGTTATGGTGAAAGCAAGAGATTTAAGATTTCTGAATCTTGATACCTCTGGGTAACATTTAAGAGTTTCCATGACTAAGTTTGATGCATAAACTGAGCTACAGAGCTGGCCAAGGAAGGACAAGCAGCAGGGTGATACCAGATTTACAGGCTGAATTCAGACCTCCCACTATCAGGAAATGAAATGCTTAGAAGAAAATAAATATATTACAATTCTAGAATGCCATTTATTCTGTGAGAATCCCAAATCTCCTGAGAGGGCTTTATGGTAACAGTGCCACTGAAATGCAATCAATTTTGGTGTAGAAATTAGGGAATGAAGATGCCTGCTTAGTTTTGGGCTGGGAGGAAGCAATTCGGCCATGAAGGCCAGGGAGGAGAAAGAAGCATTCATTCCTTTTTTCTGGACAAACAGATCCTGAAAATGTTATAAATCCAAACAAAAAGATGAACCTTAAAATACAGATAAGCCTTCACATACAACAAAGAACTGAAGTATTGCTGGCATTTGCCCTATTGAGACTGGATTTGTGAAGACTGAAAATGATTCAGTTTCCTTCAGTGCTGCTCAATAGCAAGAATTTATTTTAAGACAACAAAGTATCTGAGAGAGCTCAGCTTGTTTGCTGCTAAGTGATACACACACGGTGCTCAGCCAACCCCGGGTGGATCGCAGTTACAGTTTAATAGCGCAAAACAACCTTGGCTTGATAGTTTTAGGACAGGAAACGAAGGAAAAGAACATATTTTAAATTGAAACAGCAAGGGAAAATTTATGGAGACAGAATGCAATTTCCTTTGACCAGAGCAGGATTAAGGAATCAAGAAACCTATTAAGGCATATGAGGGTATAAAAGTGCACTGCTCTGTGTTAGAGTGTCTGGGGCACAGGTCAGTATTACAGACAGATGAACTCAATGCTCTGCTGCTTCTCTGCCAATTCCGGTGGTTTTCATCCTTGTAAATGGTTTTGTTCCCCAGGACCTGGCCAACAGTAAAATCCAGCTTACCTGGATTGTGAAGAGTCCCCCTGAGAAGACTCCCCCGCTCCCAGCAAGGGGACAGGGGTCTCCAGCCTCCTGGCTTTCTGCATGCTGTTCCCAGGGGAAGGTCTCTCCCCACTCAGCCGGTCCTGTAACAGGTTCTCTCTGCTGAGGTTCACATCTGAGTATGGGCAGCCAACTAAGCTGTGACAGAGAAACAAAAACCAGAGAGAGAGGGCAATGAAGGCTTTACAGTCATACAGTCTTCCCTGTCTCAGGCAGAGAAATCCATCACAAACCCAGAAAAAATGAGGCCACAAACTCTCGGGAAGGGCTGTTACCCAGCTCTAGGTGTGGGAAAGCAGGGGACTATATGGCAGAATTAAAAACCAAAGTCATTTTGTTAAAGAGCCACCTCGGAGGGCAAGAAGAGCTCATCCTCTGTAATCTGCTTATCTGAACAACATTTCATGAATCAACAGAGTTCTGCAACTTTCAGTCTGGAAAATTCAAAGCCCTTTACTACATGATAAACAACCAGGTCTTCAGGCCTCCCACCTGAGATTGTTTTCTTGCTCTTAAAATAATTTACTTGAGAAAAAGCTTCCTTTTCCAAGAGCACACAAGAAATCAAAAGGCAGAGCACAAAACATGAGCGATCTCTCCTCACTTACACTTTAACATCCTACCCATGCCCTCTCCTCACTGTCTCCTTGCATGCTGTTCTTGGGTATATTTCACAAAAAGAACTCCTCCAGTACTGATGGAATGTAGAAATTGGAGTGAATGAATCTGTTTGCATTGCAGCTATAATGATTATAGTGGTATAAACAGAATTTATGATCTAACAGTCCGCTTAGACACAAGAGGGAGCTGTGATTTCAATTACAACTATCTCCAGAATAACCATCCTGAGATCATTTCAGTGCAGTGCAGTTGCTCCGTGCATTGTTGTTATTATTATTATTATTATTATCATCATCATCATTATCATTGTTACTAACAGCACTCATCCACATACGTGTAATGTGTTCCGTATCGGGGGCCCCGCACGTGCCCGATCCCCTGGCAGCCTGGAGTAGGACACGCCTGTCCCACTGCATCCTCTGGGTCTTCAGCACCTGGCAGTAGCAAAAAAAAGAAAGTTAAACAGATTTGCACGCGAGGAGCAGACTGCACTTAGGAGATTACCCAGGGTACCAAAGGGTGTCCTGTACTTACCTAGAGGCACTTGCAGAGCATGCCCGGTTTTGTCACACCAGCCCACTGGATGGATGTCAGGGCTGTCTGCATCCACCCAGAAATCGTAGTGATGGTCCCAGCCATCAAAATGTATCTGAAAGAAGCAAAAGTCTCAGGGAAAGACACAGTTCAGGGCATGACTCAGCTTTTATGTTAACTTCCCCCTTTGTTTCACCTTGCTCAGCTTGAGGCTGATTCATTCAATCTTTCAGATCAATCTTTCAGTCAGGCACAGTCATCTCTGTGCTCAGTGTGACTGTTTTCCTGCACCTGTGTTCTACAGAACAACCACGTTCTGGTGGCACAGTCTGTCACCCCACAGCCTGTGGGTGCTCTAACACTCAAAGTCCAAAGCTATGCAAACACAAATACTTATTTAATTGTTCTGTTTTCTTATGATCCCAAAACACCATAAAAGCCAACAAGTTCAGTGAGTTTTGCAGTGAATGAGCTACAGTTTTCTGCTGGATGAAGGGACTGGTAATAGTTAGCTCAGATCCAGGCCAGGTTAACAAAGACTGAGGATCACTGGAGTTTAAACGCTACTGGGTTGTTCATGCAGCCAAGTTTAAATGTATTCATTCCGTTTCATGCCACTATGGGCTGGCAAAGCTTGGCTTTTGTCCACAGCAATGAGACTGAGAATCAACCAGATAATGGGGAGTGAACTCCACTCCTGCCCACGTTATCATCCTTTGGGAAGGAGACCTGTGGCCATGGAGTCTCCATCACTGCAGCCTCCACTTTAGCTGGCTCACACTTAATTCCTCAGAAGCCAAAGCAAAACAGATTATTTTGGCAATATATTTGCATGAAAAGACTAAGTTAAAATGCATGTATGTGACAAATTTGTACTGGAGAATGAGGCCACTTCCCACATGTAACCAGGGTTTAAACTGCTTTGGGTTTTCCTTTCCTGGTAGGAAAAAACCCCAGTCAGGCAGCTTCCCACAGCAGAACACTCATGCTGCCTTCAATCACGGAGATCACAGGAAAATTCCAGGAGATGGGACATCACCCTGTCAAGTGTTAGTTCAAAACAGTTACATTAGAACAATAACTAACACCAGGCCGATTCCATCAGATTTCAGCAAAGCAAAGCAACAGGAATCACTTCCAGTTGGGCAGGCCTGGAGGCTACAGCAGCTGCCAGGCTGCTATTTGCTGCTCCTCATTCCCACGGGTGTTTTCCCTGCGCTGCCCATCCCGGCGTTCCCAGCACAGGCTGTGCCCTCGGGAGCAAGATCAAACCTTAACGCGATGGTTGTCTTTGTCAACGATTGTTGCCACTCTTATCAGGATGGGATTTCGTCTGTCCACAGCCTCTAACTTCATATTAGCCTGGAATCCGTGAGGAGGACGCTGGAAGAGAGCATTGTAAGCAGAATGCTAAAAAGCCTTGGAGTTCAGAGCTGGTACCTGCTCTGAATGAAATGTGCTCCCGTTTCCATCCACCCCGAGCTGCCTTTGGAGCTTTGGGTTATCTCACATGCCAGACTGTTCAGAGGCTAAAATCAGAGCTTCCAAGACGTTAAAATCAGAGTTCCCAAGAGGACTGAGCTGAGTGTTTGTCAGCAGCCCCAAACTGCTGGAGAGCAGCCTGAGGTGGCTCAGCACAGAGCAGCTGTGCCAGCCAGGGCAAGAGGCCCTTCCCTCACGGACAAAAGGCCAGGAACCACCATGAGCTCCACTGACACGGCCTCCCCAGCCTGACAGCAAACCTCCCACACAGCAGGGACCTGGCCTTCTAGAGAAGAGGAGACTGAGAGGAAATCTCAACAGTACATATAAATATCTCCAGGGCAAGTGTCAGAGGGTGGTGCCAAACTCTCCAGCAGGGCCCAGCGACAGGAAAAGGAGCAACGGCCCTAAACTGAAACACAAGAAGTTCCACCTCAACATGAGGAAGAACTTTCCATGGAGGGCGGTGGAGCACTGGAACAGCTGCCCAGGGAGGGCGTGGAGTCTCCTCTCTGGCGAGTCTCTCTCTCAACCCACCTGGATGCAGAATTCCAAACCCACCTGTGTCCCGTGCTCTGGGTGACTCTGCCTTGGCAGGGTGGTGGAATGGATGATCTCCAGCCTCTCTTCCAACCCTGACTATTCAGTGATCTCCCACCAGCAGGGACAGTGGCCAGTTCCCCACTGTGCACATGTGAACACGCCACCGGGTGAAGTCTCTCTTCATTACCCTACGTCCTCCCTGGCATCAGCCACAGCTCCTGCCTGTCACAGTCACCCTCGTTACACAGGTCACCCTCTGCTCCTTATGACACCACCTGTGCTGCTCATGAACTGCTGCTGGGAGCTGCCGTGCTGGGACTCGGAGCAGCTCCGGCCCCAGAGCGTCCCCCTGCAGTGGCTCACTCACCCTTCTCCTCAAACCCCAAAGACTTTGGGAAAACTCCAGAATGTCCTTTGACTGATATGTGCCCTTTGCAGCACCTTATGTAACCTCTGAGCAACAGACAGCTTTTACCAATGTTTCCATTTATCTGACTGCAAATTCCTCCTCTGACCTCCTCAGCTGGGGGTTATGGATGCTCATTCAAAACATGTCCCTCTCACTTCTGCACACAGAGGTCAGGATTGCAGCAAGAAATGATAAATTGTCTATTTGAACATGGCCAGGTTAATGAAATTATTATAATCACTCTTCCCTCCCAATCTTCCTTACCCTTTTTACTGCCTGTGCCAGGGGGCAGGAAGGAGATGCACCCTGAGCTTAGGGGTTTAACTCCAAACCTGAAGTTCCTCTTGGGTCATTTCACCCGACACAGACACCTATCCACGGGCTGTCAGACACCAGACACACCAGAGAATAGACAATCTAAACTGCTTTTATTTGCAAGAGCAGCGGAACCAGCCAATCTTGTCTGTCCTCTCTGAAGGAGGAGCTGAGTGCTCAAGGTCCAAATCCTGCCCAGAAGAGGAGCCAAGCTCTTTGTTTAAGCCTTGCTAAAGGGTTGCTGCCCTTTTGGAAATAGCTTATGAATGTTTTGGAAGTGGCAGCCCAAGAGGATGGGCTGAAATAGCAATACTTATATTGGAGCTGCCTCTTGAGTTTTCAGGTGGAGAGGGCAGAAAGCCAGACCCAAGACCTGCTATTTGTGCTGATGACCTGTGTCTCCAGACTGCGTAAGACAGCTCTTTAAAATTGTTAAAAGCTAATTCAGTGAGAAATGCCTGTTCTGGCTCTCCACCTGCATTTTTATGTACTGATTTCCTGTAATTGCTAGCTGGAATAATAATAATAATAATAACAATAATTTTTAAAAAATCAATAGCTTTGCCATTTATTTGCGCTTCAGTCCAACCAAGCCAGAAAAATAACGAGGTTCGATCTTGAAAGAGTTCTATTAACTGCTGATATATCAAATACCTTTTCTTTTCTGTCTCATTTTTGAAACACAGCTTTAGATGCTAATTTGCACTCTGGAGTTTCATGAGAGCCAGAATTGGTCCTTCCACTCTTCTCTCAGAGCCTGATACCTGAAGGAGCAGAACAATGGCTGCAGAGGCAGACAAGGCAGCTGCATCCCCCTTGGGAAGACACTTTGGAAGAATCCAAAGAAGGGAGTTCACAGTACTGAACAGGCTGCCTGTCCTGAGCAAAGCCCTCATGTTCAGATGACATTTTTCACCACATTTTAGACCCTGGAAATCTGAGGGAAGAAGCCACAAGAGCAGATTACTGAGGACTTGGGCTGGGAGTTTTAAGTTCACATTTTCCAGCTCTATTGGGATTTTAGGAGCTCAAAAAGGCTTAGTCCACCCTTGGGGGCAACAGCTGTGTCCCACTGACAGCCTTCACTCCTCATCCTGCCCTCTGGCTCCCAGGTGCTTCCCAGCTATGGGAAACCTCAATCCCAGGGATGTTCTGGTAACTCCAGTTAAAGCCTTACACTTCTCTGAAGAGGCAAAAACCTCTTCCACCTCCCTGACACCACCTTGTAGCCTGCACCAACCTCAAGTGGACACCGCTGAAATCTGGCAATTATCGAATCTGTCTGGCTGGATTTTTGCCTCCCTTATCTGAGGTCCCCCTGACTGCTTTTCCTCCTCAGTCCCAAAGACCTTTCCACAAAAATACATGGGAGGGCAGCAGGTATAAACCTGCAACTCCGCTTCAGCAAAAGGAACCAAGACAAGTGTCACGATGGCATGGAAGAGTTTTTAAACACAGTGCAAAGTTTAGCAAGGTGAGCCAGCAGTGTGGAAGGAAAAAAAATCAATTTAAAAGTACAGTTATTTTAAAGGCTTTTGTTTTGTTTCAGCTCACAGTGAGATTCCAGACAAATACACTGAACTGCAGTGAAACAAACAAAAGCTCACAGTCCTAAGGTTGAGAGAAGCACCTTCACACTGAGTCTGCAGGATGGTCCTAGCCCACCCAGGGGTTTGGCAGAGATGCTCTTTCATCTGTTAACACATTTATTTCTGTGGAGGGCACAGCCGGCTCCTCCCCAGAAGGACTAAGATCTGTATTAGCACACATAAACCCTTGATATGAACTTCTCTACCTTAATTCCAGCCTCACTAGCCAAGGAAATACGGATTTGCACAACTGTGAGGTGAATTTTAGAGAGGTTTTTAAAACGTCTTGTGGAGGGGGCACCAGATGACTGCACTCTTTCTCCCCTCTGTGCCCTCTGTGAGGCACTTTCCACATTCCTCTGGAACACACAGTTACCTGTGTGGACTGAAGGCTCTTCACTTAAATCTGTTAATGGAGCCACTGAAGATATTTAGTCTAAATCCTTTCCAAGCCAGCTCTTCACAGTATTAAAAAAGAAATAAATCTTGTATTTTGCTGTGTGTTTTGTTTTAGCAGCACTGAGATGATCTTAAAGTAAACCACAGTTTCACTCGCCTGGCACAGATGAGGTGAACCACCCTCAAACAAAGCCTCTAGCAAAAAAAGGGTAGATAACAGCACCTGAGCAAGAACAATCAAAGAGATTCACCCACCAGTTTAAAGGCTCTTGCTGGGGCTGCTTGGGAATTAGTTTCTTCCAAGTATTTCTCCCATGAGAAGCCTTTGGGATCCTTGTATCCTGAAAAAACAGAATTAATATTTAGGTAAGAGAAGCCCCACATGTATTGTTACAAACAGCAAAAAGGCAGCTCTGTGACACTGTAATTGGCACTTACAGTGGATGGATGGTGCTGGGAAGCAGCCTGTTTGCTCCTACCCACCTCCAGCACCCAGAGCAGCTCTATCTATGCCCCAGTTTTGGACTGGGCTTGAACCCTGGCGAGCTCATTTCTGTACAGCTTAATCAATTCTTGTTCTCTAGAGAAAGCTCCAATTAAGAACTAGTCAGAGGATTCTGTGATGTGCAACGGCATCACTAAATTAATTTCCTGTTTTATTAACTACTCTACATGTGAGTGCCTGTAAGACTGTAGAACCTTCTCCTCTCCTGCTGCCCGCTCACCCAGGCTGAGTGAAACCAGCAGCCTGGAGAGAAAAGGCTCCACGGGCGTGCTGCTCTAACAACACTGGGATGTCCCTCCCTGGCAATTACATTTAAGAAACTGCTCTACTTTTTTCCTCTTTCTATTTCAGTAATTTTTACCCCCAGCACGGGTTCCTTTTGGCAGGAGAGTGCAGTGACTAAATGCAGAGCACAGTCTGCAAACCGCTGCACTGAAGTCCCTCAGCAGAGAGACCAGAACTGGCTGCAGGCTTTGTTGGGGGCACAGGAAATCCTGACATGAGCAGAGAACTGCAGAGCCCAGCCCTGCTGAACTTTCCAGGAGCAGGGACAGATGTGGTGCTGCTGAGAGGGAACGTTCACAACCCCTTCTACATCTACAGCAAATGCACTGAGGCCAATGCCACCTGTGCAGAGGGGCCGTGCAGTGCTTCCCGCTCCGCTGAACCTGGAACGCAGTAAATACAGGAATTCTTGCTCCAGGGCTGTCAGTCTGACAAATGTCAGGCTTAATTTTTTTATGTTTGCTATTTTGAAGGTGAATGAGCACTTCTGAGGCCTGAGAACAACACTGGTTTCCCTGTATGTTCTGCCCTCTCTTATTTGCCAACATTCTCTTCCTTTACGAAATTCCAGCCCAGCAGAAAGAGATGTGGCTTCACTTACTCCAGAAATTCCATCTAGGAAACCATTAGAGCGTGGTGCTAACAACGCCAAGGCTGTAGTTCAATCCCTCTATGGGCCATTCACTTAAGAGTTGGACTCAATGATTCCTGGGGGTCCTTCCAGCCCAGAGTACTCTGTGATTCTGTGATTTCCAGAAATTCCATCTAGGAAATCATGAAACTGATCCCTTCTTCTCCCAGCTCACCTTGAAGGAAATGCTGGAAATCCTTCTCACTTTTTCCCTTCTAAACTCAAATTCAATTATAAATTACCAAACCCTGTTCCATTTCTTGAAAGAACTATGAAACAACATAAATTGCAGTGGCAAAAAGCAGGAACAGTAATATTGTTCAGGCAGTAAAGAGTTCTGAAGCAAACCTGGAACTTGCAAACATGTAATTATGTGGAAGATACAGTTTGCAGGTTTTTTGGCTGAGGCAGGAAGTAAGTCTCACTTGCAACCTACCAGGTGGTGTTGTCAGTGGGGTTCCAGTTTCTTGGCAGTAGCCGACAGGACGGATATATGGGCTGCTCGTTTCACACCTGAATCAAAGAGGGAAAGTTGGCACCAGTCAGATGGAAAGCAAAAAGAAAGGCAGGATTTCAAACGCTGTCTGATAGGTGTTTGCTGGGTGAGCAGATGCTTTCAGTGGGTGTGATCACGGTGTAGAAGACAAGCACTACCTCGTTAGAATGTGTAACACCAGGTTTTCAAGGCATTCAAGCTATCCCAAAAGAAAGGGAAATACAAAGAAAAATCTTGCAATGGTTTGGTTGGAAGAGACCTTAAAGCTCATCCAGTCCCATTCCCTGCCATGGGCAGGGACACCTCCCACTGTCCCAGGCTGCTCCCAGCCCCGATGTCCAGCCTGGCCTTGGGCACTGCCAGGGATCCAGGGGCAGCCCCAGCTGCTCTGGGCACCCTGTGCCAGGGCCTGCCCACCCTCACAGGGAACAACTCCTTCCCAATATCCCATCTATCCCTGCCCTCTGGAAGCGGGAAGCCATTCCCCATGTCCTGTCCCTCCATCCCTTGTCCCAAGCGCCTCTCCAGCTCTCTTGGAGCCCCTTCAGGCATCACAAGGAGTTTTCTTATTCCAATGCTTCCCAGACAGCTCAGGCCACCATCACTGGTTCTGCACTGAGCTGCCCAAATGGGAAGGGAACTACTGGGCTCTTTCTGAAAACCCCAAGTAATTATTCAGATGCCTAAAAACTGATAGAAGATCCCAACTTTAGTGCCAGCATTTAACATCTCAGCTGTTACCCATAGATGAAGAGCAGAACAAAGCCAGTCTAGCTGCAGACATGTATCAGAAACAGAATCTTTTACCAGTAGTCGTAGCTCTCATCCCAGTTATCGAAATGGATCAGCAGCCGGTTTTCCACCATGTCTGTGACGGTGGCGACACAAACCAGGGACGGATTCTTCTTGTCCACTGCCTCCAGTTTCATTCCCAGACGAAACCCAGAAGGTGTGACAGGCTGAGGAACAGGACACCAGGAAAAGGAAATCAGCCACGTTCTTGGCCATTGAAATCCCCCTTATAAACTCCTTTGGCCCCAAAACCCACAGACCAAAACACACTACAGTTACTGCCAAGAGGTCTGCAGACAGGATTTCCATGAGTTCTGGCAATGACTGTTACTATTGCTAAAAAAGAGCTCATGTGGCTGAAAAAACAGCATTTCCAGGAACACCCACCACTGCAGACCCCCAGGCTGAGACCCCTTGCAGTGATTTGCTGAGGATAATGAGCACTGCACATCTTGTTTTACTGGTGGAAAAATTAGGAGAGTCTTCAAGGAGAAGTGACTGAGTGGGAAGCAGGGCAGAGCTGGGCCCTGATCCTGCTGGAGTCAGGGATTGTCCATGTGCAGCTTCCAATCCACCAGCTTGGTGTCATCACAGTAACATGAAACAGGACCAAGGAGTTCAAGGGAACTGAGGTTAACAACCACTGAGAAAGCACCAGTGGGGGAAGGATGACAAATGCTCAAGATCCACAGCCCCATAATAAATCCCATGGCACACATGAGCATGCTGCTGGAAACCAGAAATTATTTTGGAAATGATTAAATTAGAGGAAAGTGACACAAATATCCCGACTGTAGGGGCACAGCAAAACAGACGGTTGTAATATATTTAATAAATGGTTCAGTATATCTTTTCCTCCAGCATTAAAGTGGAAGGGAAATACAAATTCTTTCTCCGGAAAGTCAGTGACTGGGGAAAGGAAGAAAAATTGTACTAGTTTTCCTTCTTAAAAATAAAACACAGCAGGAAGTAGTTTGCATCTGATTGTACCGTGGTTGTACCTCTGACATGAGCATATTAAAACCACATAAATATTCTGGTCAAAACTCACTTAGCACCAGACCTACTGAAACCCCTTCTATTACATAGCACCACTTACACTGCTGAGGGTCTTAAAAAGGCTTTTTGGAGCTGCTTGAGCTTTGCAGTTCTTCAGATAGGAAGTCCAATTAAATTCTCCGTCCTTGAAACCTAGGAAGAGAAAGAAAAAGATTGTTTTACATGGCCCTGGTACAACCTGGTGGGTTTTTCAGAAATGGAAATTACCTGGAAAGAATATGAACTTTGCATGATAACTGCCCTGCTATGATCTCCAGGGGCTGTGCATTTCAGCTAAACCAGCTCTCTCTTTTTCACCATAATGGCCAATCATTAATCTCAACCTTCAAATGTTTCTAGGAAATTGAATGCAGGAAAGACTTGAACGCGGGAAAAAAGCAAGTTCTGAAGCCCAGAGAGACATCCAATCCAGAGCTTCTAATGTGACTAACAATGTCAATCTTTGGGAACATCAAAGAGAAGGTATTTTGCTCTTTTGTGAGTCACTGTGTTAGTTAAACCTCTTCCCTTTAGCCCCTCAGATCAAGTTCCACGATGAAATCAACACTAAAAATGAAATATGCAGAGCCAGAACATCTAGTTCTTAGTAGAATTTACGGTTTCTTGTGCAGCTCTCTATTTTCTTTCATACCTTTAGGAGGGAGCAGCTTATGGCTTGTTTTTTCACACCAGCCCACAGGATGGATGTCTGAGGAATCAGCATTACACCAGAAGTCGTAGCACTCTGGGTAACCATCGAAGTGCAGCCGCATCCTGTACCCCTGGACCTACCGTGAGAGAAGCTCCGATTATCACCAAGGGTCACAGAGGAGAAGGAAAATCACTAATAAAACACCCCCTCACATTTGCACTTACAGAGAAAGTAAATTAGGATCTCGTTTATTCCTCCGAAAGTCTAGTTGTATTTTAACTCATCTGCTCTCCCAGTTTCCACGCTCCTCTTTCCCCACTTCAAACAGCTGGAAATAGAACTGGTCAGTGGAACCTCCCTGGGCTCCTGCTCCATGCCATGCACAAGTTCCTGGGGTACAAAAGCAGCCCCAGAACTTTCATGCCTATACCAGATCAACCCAGATTTCACATAACTGAAGCTGCATTAAAGCATTCGGACTTGTTTATATTTACTAAATCTTAGGGCCTCATGGCATTGTTCTTTTTCATATTTGTTCACTACAGGTAATTAATAGGTTTGCTATTCTTAGTTCCAAGTGCAAAAATCTGACAGTAGGATTTCAGGCAAAGATCTTTAATCACGTAACATCATTCCTTCAGTGTCACCTTGAACTCCTACCATCAATTAACTAATTAAAGTACTCCAAGTACTAACTAACTAAAGTTTCTACTCATTGAAAAAAAAAATCTAAATGCACATGGGACTTTTGGAGTCAAAGACAAGAAAAACAACTGACCTCAGCCACTGTGAGAACACAGACTCGAGAGGGGTGCTCAGGATCCACCCCTTCCAATTTCATTCCAACTTTAAATCCATTTCGGCCTTGTGGGAATGATTGATACTGTGAGGGGGGGAGAAACATTTGTTTTTAATTCTTAAGGACAAAATCTATTGCAGAGCAGTCATCAGATACTTAAGGCTTCAAATTTTTATATTTCAGGCTTCAAATGTTCAACTTAGAGAAGAAAATCCCATCCCCAAGTGATTGCTGCTCCAACAGACAGGTGCAGGCTCAGGGATCAGTAACAGCACCATCACAGTATTTCACATTTACTCGTTATTCTAATTAATCTCTCAAAAACACCGAACTGTTGCAATTAGCTATGAACACATCTTTGAGCAGACGTAGAAATGAGCTCTTCTCAAACACAAAAGAATCCCCTTCCCAGCTCAATGCAGAACCAAAGAGCTGGGAAAGCTACAATCACCATGTGTCAGTCCAGACTCTCCCCAAAGGTAACTTGCCATCTTCAAATGGTGAAAGGGACAAGGCAGGCTTGATCTGCAGCCCAGTTTTACAGTTATTCCAGAAAGCATTTGTGTTTTTCATTTATCTGTAGTCTCAATCCAAGTGAAACAGTTGAAACACAGTAAAAGTTTAAAAGCAACCTGAATTGGGACTGCAAATGACCCAGTGCAGGACCAGACCGTCCTTCTAAGCTCCCTCTGGAAGGACCAACAGCCCTGGGCTCTGAAGAGCTCACTGGGAGCTGCACATTTAACTGAGCTGCAGAGGCAGCTTCAGCAAGGCTGAACTCAGCCTCTGGCACCTCCACTGTGACTGACGCCAACGCCCACCCTCCCTCCAGGCACTCGCTGAGTGAACCTGCCCCACTCTCTGAGCCAAGGGACTCAGGGTTGTCCACAGGGAAAGGCTGGGAGGGCTGTGGTACCACCACAGAGGACATGTGACAGACACTAGGCTGTCCCTCTGTCCCTCGCCAGCAGCCCCTGAAGTTGTCCAACAGCCAGAGCAGAGCAGATCGAAACAGCTGCTGGTTATTTGTGAGATTCAACAGCGTTTTTTACACCCTGGATTGTGATGAGACCCCCAGGGCAAATGCCTGTTTGCCCCGGGCAGAAAACAAACAGTTATTGCCTGCTTGTACCAAAACAACTCAGAAATGCAAGTGCTGGCTTGAGGGTGGTCTCCAGTCCCACCTCCACTGAGAATCAATCCTGTGATTGCCAGTAATCCTGTGATGTTGCCTGAGAAAAACAGAGCAAGAGAGCGAAAAAAGCTGCCAACCTCTCTGAACAGCTTTTGGGGAGCAGCTGGCATCTGTTCCTCTTCCAAGTAGGAAGACCAGTTCCATACCTTCTTCTTTCCAGGAAGCACTAATTAATCAAAAACAAAGAGGAAATCAACATTTCTCTCTGATGCCTCCTGCTCTTCTCCTCCTCCTCTCTTCTCCTTCTCCTGCCACGTTTGCTGTGGCACCGCAGAAGAGGCAGTGTTACTCAACTTTTGAGGAAAGGTAGGAATTCCAGCAACAGGAAAACCGTGCTCATTCCTCAGGAAATGAACATTTATTGTACCACAGGTCAAATGAACTGCGGCACCTGGACTGCTGGCAAGCTGCCCATGGAAAGGTGCCACGGGAAAGTCTGGACAAGACAGAGTAACTTAAAATTGTGGGAATTAATTCCTCCTCCTGACACTTCACAGAGGAATAAGGGGTTAAATATAAAATAACAGGCAGCACAGAGAGGCATATAATGGCAGCTAAAATAAGCCTAAAATAAAATAAGTGAAAAACCAAGTGAATTTTTGCTCAGTTCACAAGATTTTTTTTTTTTAATATATACACACACATATATTTATAGCCTCCTAATAACACAATGCATCTACCAGAGAGGCAGCTCCCAGATGATGAAAACAACTCGGATTCATTCTGGTAGAACCACAGTCATACACACAGAAAATTACATTCTAAATGTGTATTAAAACTCTCCCCCCAGTTGTATACTAACTAATCCCTGATTTAAGGTATATAATACGTTTAACTCATAGTCTAGAGTCAATCATGTTGTTCCCTATTTATTTTCTACTTAGCACTGTAGGCTGTGGCTGAAGCTCTCCAAAGTCAATGGAAAAAAGATTCTTATTGTCTTCAGTGAGCTCTGGGTGAAGCTGACTCCTTCCAGATCCTCACCCTGTGCCCATCATGCAGGCAAATCCAGGATATTCCTGCTACTACATCTCTGGAGCTGACTGTGCTAAGAGGGTTATGTACCTAATAAGCTGTTCTGAATGTGAAATGAGCTCTACTGTCCTTTCCTCTTCTGTTTATTATTATTCACTTTATAATAGCTACTAAAAAAAAAAAAATCTATAAACATTAAAGAAAAGAGACTATGAGCTTAGCTCACCTTGTTTTATTGGTTTAGTGTTTCTGCGGCTTTTCATATTATTTGATTTATTCTTCTCCTAGACACAGATACGTTAAAAAGAAGTTTAGCAAGATTGTTTTTCCCTCCCTCTGATCATCTCACCATGCAGGTACAACACGGATGTAACAGGTAACTAACAGGACTATTAGCCAGCATTGCTGTCTCTTGAACAACCCTGCAAGAACATCAGGAGGGAATGTTACACAGATAACGCTGATCCTGGTATCCCAAAGTGCTGTACAAGTTATTTCATATAGGCTACTGAAGTTCACTTAAATGCGGCTGCTGAAGAGCACAGGACCAAAATCTCCATTATAATACAGAGGATTTGCTTTCTGCAATGCAGGATCTGCTGCTCACGTCAGCAGCCTCCCTGGAACACTCCTTTTTCCTTTCCCTTTCTTACGTCCATCTATGCCAGGGAATGGATACGGGGGAAAAAAGGAATCTATGAAGCCCTAAAGGAAGCAGAAGCTTCAAGTAACTCCTGTCACAGATGAGCACCCCAGACAATGTGGTCTCCCTGTGTCACACTCCGAGCCCGACTGTCGTTCCCGTTTCTTCTGTGCATTTGCAAACTGGGGTTTGATTCCTCCCAGGCAGTCATTTCTCAGAGCAAACCAAAAAAAGGCAAAATGTGCCAAAGCTGCCTGCCAAACATTCCCCAGAAGGGACAGGGGGGCAGTTTCTAATGAGGACGAGGAGAAGGGGGAAAAGAGAGACTGCAAGGACTTCTGAAAACATCCATCCCTTAAAACATCTCACCCACATCACAGAGAAAAGCTGAGCAAGACGATGAGTTAAACTGCTCATGACAGCAGAGCTGCAGCTTTATTGCCCACAAACACCTACCCCAGTGGGTCTGCTGTACAGAGCCCTGCATTATGTGAACAAACATAAAATGGCTCAGAGAGGCTCTGATGGGTGGGAGCAGAGCACAGGGGGGCACAAAGGGCCCCAAGAGGGAGTCAGGGGCTGCAGGAAACTGAAGGGAAGATCAGCTCAGGACTGAGGTACTGCTATTTATGCACCATTAATACAGGTTTCAGGTGGTGCAGTGAGAGTACATGCAAGTAATAAAACCCAAACAAACCCTGTGGTTTGACACTCATCTTCAATATCATACAACAGTATCTGAGTGCAGCTGTTCTGGAGACGTGTGGTTTTATTACTGTGAACTCCTGACATTCACTTCACCTGAGCAGTTCATTCACCCCTGGGACTCCTCAGAACAGATATTCCCATCACTGATGCAAATCAGGATCAGACCCAGACCATTCCCTGGGTACAGAACAACCTCCCTCAGCCCAGTCTGCACTGCACAAGGAACGCTGAGACAAACAACTGCCCCTGCTTTTCACAGCTCTCTTTAAAGGCAGCACATACAGCCTTATTTACCTCATCCTCATATGCATTTTCCTCCTCATCCTCTGAATCCAGAGGCAATCTTCTCTTCCTCCGGAGACGTCTGACAGGTCTGCCAGCCTCAGTCACCTGACAGCCACTGCTGGTAGTAAGATTTCCATTATTTCCCGTTTCTGCAATCATCTGGAATGTCTCTGATATCATTAAACATCCAAAATTAAAAACAATATCAAATTAAAAGTGCAACATTATTCCTGCAGTGTTCCCAGTGTCTCTGAACCTCTTGGAATGAGGAGGCCTGGGCTGAGGACCTGAGGAAATGAATGGTGTCTGCAGGATTTCCTGGATATAGAACTGTAACACTTGGTCTGATGGGTTCGTTCTACTCACAGCAACTCCATGTTCCCTTTAAAGGCTTTCAAACAAAAAATGGGGAAAATCTGGGGTTTCTGTACCTCTCCCTGTGCTGCTGGGAGCCCGTTTGAGTACAAATCTTTCCATTCTCAAAGCAATCCATTTGCTCACAGGTTTGGGAATCGGAGCAGGGCACGGCTTGTCTGGGCACTGCAGAAGCAAAGAAAAAGACAACTATTACATTAAAACGTTACAACACCTTTCAGGAAATGAGTTCTATCAAAGTCCTTTACAAACTTTCATTAACTGACACTCAGTATCCCATTGTGAGGGAAGTAATTATTATCTGTGTGCTGCCACACCGCCTCAGTAGGGAAAACCCCCTTTTATTTGTAATGTTTTAATTTCGGAGCACTGGTCTCCAACAGTACTCTCAGGCACATCTTGGTTGACTTGATGATCTTAAAGGTCTTTTTTGACCTTAATGACTCTGTGATATTATCTATGAAGAAGCTCTACTGAATAGTGAGTAATTTAATCAAAGGAAACTGGTGATTTACAAAGTGATGCTGAACAGCCTGAAGGACTGACCGGGGGAAGAGTGACCCACGTTGCAGCAATCTGTGGAGAACTGCTCCCCGTGGGATGGACTCACACTGGAGAAGTTCATGAAAAACTGTCTCCCACTAGAGGAATTCCCTGCTGGAGCAGGGAAGGACTGACTCCTCTCCCTGAGCAGCGACAGAAACAACCTGTGAACTGACCATAACCCCCACTCCCATCTCCCTGTGCCACTGAGGGGAGGAGCTGGGAACAAGGGAGGGGTTTGACACCCTCCAGCACAACCCTGCATATACATGGCCTGTCCTGCCAAGGACATCACAGGAAATCCAGATGCAGAAGTAGAAAACCCCTCCAGACACACACAGGGCAGCTTTGGAAAAGGAATGATACGTGGCAGACTTCAGACATTCATCCTTGGAGCCTAAAACAGAGGTCATGAAGGAACACTTTACTGGTCCAGATAAAATTATTAAAGTGTATTAAATAGTGTCACTGTGCATATTTTATTATTCCTGACCTGCAAATGCAACCAAGCATCAAAAAAAAACCACAACAAAACCAAAACAAAACTAAAAAAACACCTTTCTAATGAGCAAATAGCTGCAAAGATTACTCACTCCTTGATCTTCTTTACTGTCTGCATTATGGAGCTACTGAACTCCAGAACGAAAGAGGCAAGTCAAAGGTGGTTGCATTTCCAAGCTCTACTCCAAAGCTTTTATTCCAAGCACTTCATTAGTCTGAGATCTTTTCTGAGCAATCTGCACTTCACTGAAACCTCAGTCTGAAAGCTTTGGTTCCTTCTGAAGCAGGGCTCCTTGTTGAATGGAGAAGCCCTTTCGTCTTCTACTGTGCACGCTTCCTGGCCTCGGGATCCTGCCTCCACACCCTATCAAAGCTTCATCCCAAGCGTTCTTCCCGCTCTTTATCTAAAGCTTGTATTTCTTAAAGCTTCAAAGATGCTGGACTTGCTTCTGAAAGGCTCCCATCCTCCTCTGCAGCCCCAAGGAGACAGAGCATCATTTCCATTTCAACACAAAGAGAAACATCCCATTTTGAAGAAATGATAGTTCTAAGTGACTCAGCTTCCTGCAGGATTCCATCCCATTCACTTCCCTCAAACTCTTTAGGAGCAGCAGCATCCCGGTGCAGACTCCAGGGGCTCCGTGCTGTGTCTGATGGGACAGCTCAGTCTCATGGCAGAAGGTCAGTGCAAGGAACATCTCCAAGCTCCACATGCTGTTCCAGAGTTCCCGTGCCCAGGAGCTGGGAAGGTGCCCGTGGCACTGTAGGAGCAGAGGACTCCGGGGCAGTGATGCTCCTGCACACGAATGAACAGTTCTGCTTCTGCCCAAACCGGTGCAGACAGAGCTGGGGCTCCCTCCAGCCACAATCTCACAATGTTCCTGCGGCCAGGGGAGCTGGGGAAGCCCAACCCCAGCCCCAGAACACCTACATTTGTACTAGAAAAACAACGAGCACCAGCAGGTGCGGAACTTCTGCAGCCGGTGTCCGTGTTCAGGGTCACAGAACACATCCACACCCCCACGGCTGCAGGGAGAGGCAGGAATTGGACTAAATGAGCCTTGTGTCCGTGGTATTGGATATATTAATATTTGATGTAGCCTTGTACATCTATAAACGTTTGTTTGTAGCAAATGTTTGGATGCCAGTTTCAACAAGGGCAAACCCATCCCTTTTTAGATGTTATTCTTTGCGTTCAGGCTTTAAAAATAAAGAAGCTCAAGCACCAAGACTATTTACAAAGCTTCCTCGGGGAGAAGGAGTTTGGAAGGTACTTGGACAGAAGTAGTTAACTTGGATAATTTACTTCAAACTGGGCCAGGAAAACTGTCAAAAATAACAATGTAGAAAATAATCTTGAACTTAACCAGAGAAGACCTGATAAAATAATCGGTCTTTCTCATCTGCATTTTATAAATCCAGTAAAACCCACAGAAAAATATAATAAAGAAATGGCTTTTCTTATAATGCTCCCTATCAGTAAAATCTACAATAAAATCAAGACAACCCAATAAAAGGAAGCAAACAGTGCAATTAAAAAGAGAGCAGAAACTAACTTGAAACACTTCGACAAACCACAGTCAGGCCCGAACATTCCTCATTCGTCCCAGTTCGTGATTTCTTTTCATCTTTAGCATTTTAAGGCTCAGAAACATTAAGGCAAAAGAAGATACTGCAAAACTGAGATGAGTCATTCAGTTCCAAGTCGCAGATTCGGATTTACGAAATGATAAATGATTGCCAGGCTGGCAGAGATAATGGAGCCTAATTAATATGCTCCCACCCAGACCTCAATGCTTTATCTTTAGACACGGAATCCACAGGAAGAGGTCAGAAATACTCAGGTTTTGATCTCATTTCTGCCCCTGAACCAACGCAGCCTTGGGAAACCACCTCATTGTTACTGTAAAAAGCCAGCTTTGGCTTTTAACATCCATCTTACCTTCATTAGGAGACCAAAAATTAAAAAAAAAAGGAAGAAAAAAGGGCACAAGTTCACACAAACTAAGGGTGAAGGCTGAATGAGTGGATGGGGGTTCACTCTACTTCCATAAACACCATCAGACTTAATGGAAAGAGAAACATTTCAACAAAAATTCCATTTCAGGTGCTGCCAGGATCATTTCCAACGACATGAGAACTTCAGTGTCTCTCTCTGGTGAGGAATGCAATGGTACAATAAACCCAAAGACTGTAATCAATAATAACATGAAGTTTGCAGCCCTTCTGGCTGAGCTTCCATGGACTAGGAGGTGAAATCCCATTCAAGAAGCAGCTGGCATCAAGAGAACCATCTGATACTGCGCTGCTCTGGGAATAACCTACAAATCACCTTTCTGCCCTGAAACAGGGCAGGAGCTGAGCAAAGCTGCTCCTCTCACTCGGAGCGAGCTGGCTCTGAGAGCTCTGTGCATTCCCCGTCTCCTGGGAGCTCCGCAGCGGTGTCTGACACCCGACGTGTGACATCTGCCAGGCACTCCTGTGCCACCAGAGAGGAACAGAGCTGCAGTTTAAACAGAAACACACAAAACCCATTGGGACTCCTTGCAGCACAACTAAACTGGTCTCAGAACTGCTTGGAATACTCAGGAGCTCAGACACAACCACCTCACCTGCACTTTGTTGTGACGATGACAGATGATGCTTTACTCATCCATCAAAACCTGCTACTCACCTCAGGCAAGTAATATTTTGCAAGGCTGAACTAATACCGTTACCAAAAACAACCCCAGCCTCACCTCCAGGAACCTCATCAGTCAGGGACTGAAACGAACCTTCAGAGCCTGCAATGGAATTGTACCAATGCCTCAAGAGAAAGTGTCAATGGCCACCGGCAAGCATTTAACGGCGCGAAGAGACTGTCTATGTCAGTGAACGGGAAAAAAAGACAAAATTCAGAATTGAGGAATTCCAAGCTCCACCGATTGCACTTCCTACTAATTTTTGTTTCTCATGAAGAGAGAAAAATTGTAACTACAAATCAAGGAAAATGTTGCTCTGAAAGATTAGAGGTGGAAAAGGGTCTAGGAAGGGAGAGGGATGCCTTAGCTGGTATGGAGAAGAAGCCAACACTTTGTGTCTCAGTTCTGCCATAGGACCACAAGATGAAGCACTTGGGTTTTTAGGAGTTTGTCCACCTCATTTGTACAACAGAGCCCTTCCAAGCTTCCCCTAAGCACACAATAACATATGGATTATGGTAGGTGCTATTGCACGGGCAGAGAATAAACAGCACCATGGCAATGTGACCTCAATCAGCTCATAAGCTCACACAGCAAAACTGTGAGTTTACTCTGAACCATCAGCTCATCCTAGAACGAAGCCCAAAGCAGTGTTTGAGCTTGTGAGCTGCTCATCTTGGTTTGCTGACACAGCTGTGTCAAACACACACACGTATCTATTTCAGCAGTTGAAACAAAAGCACTGGCACAGGCTGTGGCTGCAGAACGTGTGCCCCTCCCACACCCAGCCCCTCTCCCTGCCGAGGCCAGCTGGCATTCCAGCATTCCCATGGAGCACCCGGATCAGCACACCTGACAGTGCTGCCTCATGTCGTGTCTGACTGCCCCCCTTTGCTGCCTGTAAGCGTCCTTACGGGCACTCTGTGCCACGCTGGACAGCATTCCGACCTGATCCACACAGAATGGGAGGGATGCAAAAGAAGGCACAAAAACCTTATTTCATGCCCACAGAGTTAATGCTTTCTGGTCCTTTACGGAACGTGAGGAGCAAAAACGGAGGGTACCTGCAGTTTTATGGCTTTCATTAAGAGCCTTTGGTGCTGAGCTGCTTTCCCCAACTCTACTCCTGCTTGGGAAGAGCAGTGGCTCTGGGGAGGACACCCGGCCACTGCCCGAGCCCTGCACAAACCTCACACTCGACGGGGCTCAGCTGGGATCCCCAGGAACGTCTCCTCCAGGCCTGAAACCACAGAGCTGCTAATCCCGGTCCCTGGGAATCACTTGTAACCACTGTAACACTTAAACACACTCTGAACATCACCTCTGAACATCACCCAGAAATCACACACCTTACAAACCTTCACTCTCCACGGGTGACCCAAAGTAGAATCACAGAATCCTGGAATGGTTTGGGGTTGGAAGGGACCTTAAATCCCATCCAGTTCCACCTCCTGCCACAGGCAGGGACACCTTCCACTATCCCAGGTGGCTCCAAGCCCCATCCAACCTGGCCTTGGGTACTGCCAGGGATCCAGGGGCAACCACAGCTTCTCTGGGCACCCTGTGCCAGGGCCTCCCCACCCTCAGAGGGAACAACTCCTTTCCAATATCCCACCTAAACCTGCCTCTGTCAGTGTGAAGCGCTCCCCCTTGTCCTGTTGCTCCAGGCCCTCATAGTCTCTCTCCAGTTTTCTTGTAGGCTCCGTTTAGGCACTGGAAACCTGCAATTAGGTCACCTTGAAGCCTTCTCTTCTCCAGGCTGAACAATCCCCATTCTCTCAGCCTTTCAAAAAGTTTAAAAGCTACAGCATAAATAGGGTTGTCAAAACAAATCCTGTGTGATTCATGAACACGACCTCTACCTGTTTGCTTAGCTCTACCATGCATTTATCCCATCACTTTGCTGGATTCAATCAGAAATTAAAAAAACAAAACAAAACAAAACAACCAGGAGATGAGCCAAAAGATGCTACACCTAATAATAAAACACCCATTCCTTGGGAGTAAAGCATTTTACCAGTAAATTGAACCATTCTCTGGAAGATAATCTGCCAAATTCAGCAAAGCAGGTCTGCCCTCACACCTCACCTGTGGAGCACGGTGAGTGATGCTAATTAGGAGAAACAGGGTTTGGTCAGATCTCTGCTGGCCTTGGCTGCTAATTGATTCCACGTGCAGGAGCCTGCAGCTGCCAGCCTTCCCTAACAAGCATGCACTTGGTCATTTTCCCCACAAGTCTCCAATCTAATTTTTCATCCCACTGTGGCTCCTTCTTCCCACTCTTCTGCCCATGCAGCACAACTGGAGGGCTTGAGGAAAGGCTGAAGTAGATTAAAAACTACAGAAAATATGAGAGAGAGGTAACAGCGTGGGGAAGAACTGACACTGCAACTCAGGAATCACCTTGTTATTTCACAGAGAGACTATAAATGCCCAGAGTAAACACTGCTGTGGGTCAATCTCGTTTTGATCCAGTTTATCTATATTGTCTTGATATTCAAACTGTGCAATTCTGAGAATGGGATTTAGGCCTCCAAAACACTTTCCTTTGCAGAGGTGGCATGGACTGGAACATGGACACTCCACACCTTATCCTCTGACAACACTCACAGTGGGATTGTTGGGGTGTCCTGTGCCAGGAGTTGGACTCGATGATGCCTGTGGGTCCCTTCCAACTCCGGGTATTCCATGATTTAGTGATCTCCATCACCACCCTGTGAGAATCTGATCCCATGTCCCAGTATCAGGCTTGCAGCACATGGCATCTCTCAGAAAACGCCAGCACTCATGGAAAAGGACAAGGGGGTTACACTGAAACTTCACCCTCAAATCCACATCCCCCAACACCAATGGAATATATTGTCATACCCAGAAGTATCTCCAGTAAAAGCTTTGCATGAAGATAAAGTGAGATAAGAGCCAGTGAGACCTTCTCCTGCAGATAAACCAACACAATTTTAAGCATATTTTCAAGTAAGACTACAGACACTGCTCTAAATAAATTCAAGATGCTACTTTTAAAAATCAGTGTAAAAGCCTTAAAATTTCAGTAAATAAAGAACTGGTAATAAAAGTGCTGACAAACAGCACGGCTGAGGCAAGGAAAACACACCCTGGGTCCTGAGGAGTCAGTGGGGCAGGAATGGTCTGCAGAGCACATCTGGCTGTACCCACTCACCCTCCTGCCACTTGCTCATTATGGAATGAAACCCCTGAAGACAGAATAAATCGCCTCTGGCCGAGAGAAACAGAGCTGGCCCTGCACAACCTGCCCAGCAGTTGTACCCAGTTGTCCTCAGCAGCTCAAATTTGGCTCTGATTCCACCCTGGCACTCACCGAGAATTACAATTCATTTTACACACGTTCAGCTTTAATGGGATTACTTGCAGTATAAGGTGCAATAATTTTAGGGTAAAGCTAGTGCACAGAGGCTAAAAACGTCCTCTGTTTTAACTGCATCTGTAATTACTTTATAAGACTACAATCCAGCAAACTACCCTGGGGACTCCTATTAATCATTATTACGTATCTCCCATTGCCAAACAGGAATACTCGCTCAGGAAAAGACTGTTCCCATCCTCAAAAATGTATAATCTGAGTAGATTATAGATCATAAAGTGAGGAAGCAAAATGCTGATGAGACCATGTCGGACTGTACTTAATTGCTGTGTAGGAAGGAAAGTTCGAAGCACCAAGTCCCTGTTTTCCCTCCTTTTTACTTCTGTTGTACCATAAAACAGAATGCAAACCAATAAGGTCTTACAACTTGGCACAAAGTATCAGAGCTCTTTATCCCTTAATCCCAGTTACAGGCCATTTTTTAAAATTTATCTGGGCAGTAACTGAATAAATTAAACGTTTTCATAGCATAAATCTAATCTGATTCCTTGCGGCACGAGGAGTCCATAAAACTGTCCTAATCCCTTTCTCTTGACACCAAGCATCACTCAGATTGTCCCACACCGATCCCTATCCGCAGCCGATCGATACTTTTGAAGGATTACATTTATCCCTCTATTTATTCAGCACCGACTTCCCCCCTCAAAATCCCCATTCCATTAGTTCTACACTTTGAATTTGCTGCCAGAAAGTTTGATGATTTTTTTGGTTTTGTTTATCCCGTCATGTAAAATCTCTGTTTTCAAACTTAAATCTTTCTGGTTTTGGGGAAGTCTCCAATAACTCTTTCTACTGCACTGGATTTACGTGTTTTTTAATATTATTGAGTTGTCACAGTCCCGCGGAGTTTCACCGGAGCGGCGCCCAGGCGGGATAACCCCGATTTTCTCCACCAATTCTTGCGTCAAAATTGGGCAAAGGCCACCTCAGAAACTTTCTGACTGTGCCCCGCAGCGTGCGAAGAACTTCAACCCGCGTTTTGCCCGCGTTTTGCCGGGTTTGCGGTGGTTTGGCCCCTTTTGGGGTTTAAACGCACTTTCCGCGCCGTGGCGGCCGCCGCAGCCCCGACCCGGCGCCGCCATTTGCGCTCCCGGCGCCCCCCCCCCCCAAGATGGCGACGGCGCCCCCGCCCGGGCCCGCGGGCCCCCCGCCCTCACGCACTCACCGCCGGCCCGGCCCGGCCCCGCCGCCGCCGCCGCCGCCGCCGCCGCTCCAGGGCCTCGCGATGGAGCTCGGGCAGCGCTGCGAGCCCCGCGGGCCCCCGAGCGCATGCGCGGCCCCGGCCCGGGGGAGGTGGCGCTGGGTGGGGATGGGGATCGGGAGCGGGGTGGTACTGGGCTGTGGGTAGCGGTAGATGGGGTACTGGATACGGGGTCCTGGGACGGGGAGGACCTAGGACAGAACTGGCACTGGGGTAGGGCTGGTACTGGGACGGGAATAGGCATGAACTGGGACGGAGCCGGCAGTGGGAGGGGGCGGCCGTGGGGCACTGGGAAGGGGCAGTGGGTGCGGGAGGTGTGAGGGGCACAGCCCCACTCGCAGTGCTGCTCCCTCAGCCGGCCGGGTGAGGCCTGGGCACGGCCGCGGGCGCTGGGGCACAGTCATGGCTGAGATGGAGATTTGGGGAGATTTGGGAAGGGGAGCTGTAAATCGCCATTGCCGCCGGCATCCAGCAAATCGTGACCGCGGCGTCCCGCCGCCTCCCACGCCCAGGAGTAATAGAGGATATTGCTCCCTCTTCTCTGCATTTGTTGAACTTGTTTGTTTTCTCATCTGGGAATGTTATTTTCCTTTTTATTTGAATTTTGGAACAAAAAAAGAGGTGGGGGTAGGATTTTTTAATGACACGTCGGGGTTTTTACGCCACGGTGAGCGAGGAAAGAGCACAAGCAGGCCCCAAGCTGTGACAGCTTAAATGGAATGGGATTTTGGGAAAATAATAAATGAGATTTGCAATGGCTCATTTGAAATACACATCACAATATTCTTCATCCCTCGAGCGAGGCACATAAAATACCCTTTAGAATCTTTAAATTTAGTCAGAAAACAAATACATTTCTCACCTCATCTGTGCCACCAAGTTCCAGATAAAACGCAACTCCTGTAGATGCTTGCAGCCAGTGTTGAAGCATTTGCTGGGTCCAGGTTTACAGGGGTATTGGAGGCAAAAAACTTTACGAATAATTGAACCATCCATATTTGGTTTTAATTGTTACACGTTTCGTTGAGAGATCCCTATTTTAGGTCTTCTTACCCTTTTATCTCGCTGCTCTACTGATTGTTTTGCCAGAACCTGCCCCGTGCCCACCACACATATTCCTGCCTTCCCTCCTCAGAGCTCACCTCCAAGGTGCTTTTACCCCATAAAATAAGTACCCCAACCCTAAACCAGATTTGGGGCTATTTGTCAGTGCATTCTGGGTAGATATATCCAGCCTAAAGCTGAGTTCTCACTTTGTATTTAGTTATTCACACAGAAACGTTACTTGGGATTATTGCAGACATTCCAGTGATCTTCCTCTCTGGCCATGCAATATAATTATTATTGTTAATATTTTATATTATTACCATTGCCCTGGCTTCACACCTGCTGGCAGGCAGATCCCTGCAGTTTCAGGAGACGAAGATTGCAGCAACTCCAGGCTGGGAAAGGCAAAGTCCCCACACCAGGGAGCCACATGAGCTGGAGGTTTTGATGCAAAACTTACACTTTAATGCAAAATTAATGGGGGAGACTCACTCAGTGATGTTCACGAGACAGAAATGAACATTAAACAATGCAGCAGAGAGCAGCTGGGGCATGTGCCTGGCCCTGCCCTGGAATCCCTGTTGTGGGGGCACTTCCAATGCTTCACACTAATTCTCAGCAGTAAGATGTCCCAGGGTGTCCATTCCCTGGGAATTCCTGCTCCAACACTCCAACCCACATACGGTGGTCAGGGAGGATGAGCCCGTCCCAGGGTCTGTCCCTACTCTGGGCAGTAAAGCACCAGTGCTCCTACCAAGGGGTGGTGGATCCAACCCCTGCACTGCACACCAGGAACCACCACCGCTCCAGGTGCTCACCCGTGAAGGATTTCTGGCTTTCCCTCTTCTTACTGCATGCAGTGACAATCTGCAACTCAGACAGGTTTCCCACATACCTCCCTCCAAAGGCCTGTTCTCAGGTGTTTAAGGAACGGATGCTTCTCCCAAAGGGCTCACTAAAACCTGGCTCGGTCATTCAGAACAGAGTTGCCAGACAGCAGAAACTGGAATCACTTTTTAGTCTTTGCCTAGACTGTATAATTTGCAGATTTTCTTAAAAGTATTTTTCAGTTAATTATCCCCTATTAGCAAACATCTTGCCTTGGCTGGTTTGCTTCTGTACTAAGATTAAGCAGCAAAAAGGATTAAAAATGTCATTATGAGAGTCTAAGATGTTAAAGCACTAAATACATATAGCTGGAAAATGCTTTTCCTTCTGAAGAAATTAAATATCACTTCCACAGAGCTTTCTCATGCTGCTGTGGTAATATGACATTTGATAAAGTCTGAGCCACTCGCCAAGCCCTGACCCCTCTCAAAGTGTGGGGAAATATTTTGTGTTGAAAGCAACTCTGATGATCTATTACCCTTTCATCTTTTTAATATGGCAGGACAAGTTCCAAATGATCAAATTATATGGAATTACTTGCACTTATGAAGTGACTCTCTCGCTGGAGAGCTGCTGCCATCAGTTGTGAGCAGCTTGGAATTGGGTAAAGGAAAGTTTTAGGGGAAGCTGTAGCTAACCTTTTTATTCCAGACCAACAACTCACAAAATATGTTTTGCCTTCTGTTTTTCAGAATGTTGCTGGCAGGCAGAACAGGTGCTAGGGATGTCACTTCTTCATTCAAAAGCAATTGTGCAGGAGCAGAGCTTGTGGAAAGTTCAGTCTGAGCAATTTGCAAATGGCCCAAGTCTAAATTTGGGGTATTATTCAGGAACACCTCCACACCTCTTGCTAGAAGCTGCCCTCCCTTCTCCCCAGGTCCACAGAACAGCCACCGCCGCCCTCTGTGCTTCCAAGCCCAGAAGCACATCCTGACACCAAGCACAGGTGTTTTATTAGGAGGAAAAACTCCTGGAAAATATGCTGGAGAAATAAGTTCTTTATCTGGACTGTATTCAAGTGCTGTGCCTACACTGAATATGAAGTGTCTTTCTGAATTAAGAACCTTTTCTCTGAGTGACTCTCTACAAATTCAGGCTTACCTTGAGCAACAGAAAACGCTGACAATCACAACACAGCATCACGTAACCAGGTGTCATCAAGCAAAAATAGTCTTTATTCAAATTTCATGGAAACGGGAATCACTGTACTTTGCAAGACAGGGAAAAATAAAATAAAAAATTTAATATAAAACAAGGATATTGTCACAATACCAGAATATGGAACTATAGTTCTTTTCTCTATAGATTACTGCAAGTACCTCTATTTTTTTTTTCCTTTTGACTGTGCTATTCACAACTTTGTAAGTCCAAAAAATATGGAACAAAAGTAGTATGAAACTTAAGACTTAGCACTTCCACTAAATGGCAGACATCGAAGGGCATCAATCGAGGGCAAAGACTGTTGAATCCGTCATACCTACCTATCAGTCATCACTGTAATCCCATAAACCCACCAGGGCGCAGTGCTCATTCCCTGCAAGGCTCTCCCTGGAAAACAGGGCAGTCTGGGGGCTCTAGGAAGAGCTGTATGTAAAGAGAACCTTTCTATCAGATAGAAAATGAGCGGAGCAGCCTCACACCAGGGAGCGCTGCAGGGAGGGAGCGCTGCAGTTAATGACAGACAGACCATCAGGTTGTTAAAAATACACAGCATCGACAGGGTTTCTACTTCAATCACTTGGTTACAGCTACTAAACATGTACAAAAGACTTTTCCAACCATTCCAAGTGGGGCTGCAGTAAGATTAGGATCTGGAGCGGGACCTTGACTGCGACCGGGAGTGTGACCTAGAGGCAGACCTAGACCTGGATCGGGACCTTGGCTTTGAAACAGATTTGGACCTGGAACGAGAATCTGATTTGACATTTGGTTTGGACTTGGAAATGGACCTAGACCTGGAGCGGGACACTGAGTCCTCCCCCTCGCCTTTCACCTCCTTCTTGTCCGACTCGGATTTGAGCTGCTCCTTCTCTTTGGAGCCTGACCTGGACCGCTCATGGCTGTCCTTCCTTCTCTTCTTGCTGCTGCCTTTGCTGTCTCGCTTGCTGCGCCTCTTGCTTTTCTCACTCTTGCTGCGGCTCCGGCTTCTACTTCTGCTGTCATCCCTGCTCCTCTTCCTACTTTTCCTTTTATCCTTGCTGTGGCTCCTGCTCCTGCTCTCATCCCTGCTTTTGCTACTGCTTCTAGCCTTGCTAATGCTCTTCTCCCTGTCTTTGCTTCTGCTCTTCTCCTTGCTTCTGCTTCTCATGGTCTCCCTCGCCTCTCCCCTGTCCTTACTCCCACTCCTGCTCCTACTCTTTTCCTTGCTGTGGCTCCTGCTCTTGGCTTTCTCATCGCTGTTATGGAGAGAGCCCTCAGATTTATCCTTGCTTTTGTTTCGGGATTTCTCTGCACTCCTGCTGCGGCTCCTACTTTTATCCTCTTTACTTGGAGTCCTGCTTTTCTCTTTCTGGCCTCTGCTACGGCTCTTGCTTCGACTACGGCTCTTGCTTCTGGAACGGGACACAGACCTGGAAGTGCAAAGGCAACAGACAGCTCTGCTTTAGTGAGGCAAGGGTTTGAGCAGAGTGTGCAGAGAACGGGAGGGAAAAGAAAAACAGTGTTCTCCCAAGACAAAGACATACCTGGATCTGGATCTACTCTTGGAGCGGCTGCTGCTGGCACTGCGGCTCCTGCTCTTATGGGAGTGTCTGCTTCGAGAGCGAGACCTGCAACACAAGGAACCAGCTTCACATTAGCATGGGGAGCTCACGATCCCTGTGGGCAGAACCCCACAGGGTTAAAGCACCTTTCAGCAGCCAAATGTTCAGAGTTACGCAACACAGTTACAAACTTAGAGTGCCCTTCTCCCCACCTCTCATCCCTGTTGCCACGTCTGCCTGTGAGCAGGGTGCTAATCTGGAAGAAAAGATGCCAGTTTATTTAAGGAATAATCACTTTCCCAGTCAAATCACAGTTTGAATATGGTAAGACACTGGCATAAAGCTTTGACTTCAGATTTTGATTTCATAAGCAAGTTCTTCTAGGAACAGTAAAGATTTGCTTGAGTTTTCTTGCAACAAGTTTCCCCAGAATGGAAAGGGGAGAACACTTGGTGCTGCTGAAGCAGCTCTTGGTCAGACAAGGAAAGCAACAAATCTCTGAGAAACAGGGAACAGGTGGAGGTTTCCAAGCTGAGAAAGAACTGTTAGTCCTGGTGCTTGGAGCAGAACACAGTGTTCAGAGCTGAAGTGTTAGAAGCACCTTCTGTTCCATTCCATGTGCATGGCTCCACCGGCCACGCAGCTGCTCCCACAAGGAGCAAGGGCTGAGTATCAGGGAAGAACAGTCACAGGTGTTCAGGGAGCAGGTCCACACATCCACCAAGGGAGACACCTCAGAACACAGCCCTCGTTTGCCCGGGACACTAATACATTCTCAAAAAACTAGACCTGTTGAGAATTCTAAACTTTTCCAAGGTGTTTTGGAACCCAGAAGTCTTAATCCACTGCATGTTCAAGTAAACGCAGCCTGAGATACATTACAGACATACCTTGAGTGGCTTCGGCTTCTGGAGTAAGAGCGGCGCCGTCTCGATCCAGGTCTGTCTTCCACTAATCTAATCTTTCTGCCATTTACTTCTGTCCCGTCCAGCTTTTCAAGGGCTCTTTTCATGTCAGAATAGGATTTGAACTCAATCACACCTTCATTTTTCCTTCCTTTGTGTGCATCTGCATATGTCACTTCCCCTGCCTGACGCATATAATCCTAGGGGAAGAGGACAGAATCACCATCGCCTTGAATCCAGAGCCAGGCTTCCAGCTGACCCTGCTCACTTCTGACACGATGCTCCCTGAGCCTCTTCTATTCACAGGGATATCAGCAAGGGTTTGACCCAAACAGCATCTGTAGTGCCAAGTAACACACTATGACTTCACAGAGTTGGTGTGATTAGAACCAGGTCGAAAGTTTTGAGCCAAATGATAACTTAAGGTCTCCCACCTCGAGTCTGAGGTCAAATATGCTCTGGACTCTAAGTTTCAAATTACAGAAGTGATTAAAGAAGTAAAATGCTTGCTCTCTAAATCATGCTTTCAAAAATAATTAGGAAAGGTGATAAAGGTTGAATATGAAGTGGCAAGAAACCCACAGAGAAGCAGACCTCCCTTCATCCTCCACCTCGTCAACACAGCTCATTCTGCTGGAAAAACCCCCCACAGAACTCCAAGCTCAATTAATTTTCCCATTTCGTGCTTCCTGGCTTCTCCATTTCCATTCCTAAACACCTCTGTTTATCAGGGGTCTGTTCTGCCCTACTTTGAGCAAGCTGCCAGGCCACGCTATCTTTCAGCCCCTGTGGAATTTGGTTGCAGTGGAAACAGGGCATGGAGCTCTGGTTTGGTTTGTTTTCAACCCAGCTACTCCCCTTTTAAGTACACTGAAATGAAAGCTATTCCCAAAAAAGCAGCAATGCATCCATTGGAGGATTAATCATGCCATGCTCTACTTACAATTTTAATACCAGAAGCAAAGACAAGCTACTGATGGTGTGAAGCATTAATAACAAAGACACTGGAAGCATCTCCGTACGTACCTGAACTAGTGTAACAATTCAATTACAGACCAGTTTCTACTACGTCAAAGTTTGTTTAGAACAAATTTTACACACCCTTAAAAGAGAACCATAAGAGAAAGTGTTCCAGTAAGAACAAGTGGGTTTAACCATTGCTGCTCAGTTTGATAAGGAAGCACTAATCTTTTTGCATCTACTATTGAAATCCTGCTCCCTGAATCCACGATGTGGATAATCACGAGCCAACACGTCACCTCCAGAGTACTCAGAGGTACCGTGGGCTCCACAGTGTCACTCAACACCTCCACTGCTGAGAATCACCTGCCACTCCTTTGGACTTCAAAAATAAGTTTTTGGCAGAGATTTTGCATGATTACTCATTCTGGAAGCATCTTTCCCTGAAACTCTGCTTAAAACAGCTTTAGATGGTGTGGAAATTCCTAAGAGAGACTGTGCAAGAACAATGCTGTTGTTTCAAACAGCTGTAGCACCTTATGAGTTGATGGGTTAAATCCAAACTGACATGGGCAAACTCCTCCATCTCTAGTGAATCCTACCCCTGGCGTGATTTGAGTCTGTTTTGACAGGGCTTAAAAGAAGATAAAACATCTGTACATGATGTTGGCTGGTGCTAAGGTTAAAATTATTCTCCCACTGTCCAGTGCCATCAGTTCTGGCAGTGCAACTCCCAACCTCTCATTAACGGTTTCATATACACAAATATACTCCTGTATTAAGGTGTGTGTTACTTCCAAAATCTACTCCACATTGAGTTGCTCAGGAGTTGGAGCAAAGCAGAGCTGCACACCACTTTGCCTTGCTGAAGATGACTTTTACACTTTGTGCTCTGTAACAGAGGGAAGGTAAGGAAAGGGGCCCCGTACCTTCAGATCCTGCCAACTGCAGCGGCTTGACAAATTTTCCACAATCAATCTGTATTCTGTACGGGTCGGGGGACCGTACTTATCTCTTCCGCTTCTTCTATAACCATATCCACCTTTAGGAGGTGACAAGCAGACAGCAGAGCTTCAGCCGGGGAAATGGAGCCTCGCTCTCCGCCCCGACGGAACTGCTCTGCCCCGCGTGTTCCCCAAGACATCACAGACCCCCCCCCCGGGCTAAACCCAACCCCCCTTACGTAACATCTTACAAAGACCCAAAGCATTTAAAAAGTTTTGCTACAAGCTCATAATTAAACAAGGCACAGGACTATAATTATGCTAGAATTAACATGCAATTATATTTAATATTATTTTTAAAACAGTTTAAAAGAAGAAACTGAATAAAGCCAGTTGACTAATGTTACTGACATTGCTTAAAGGCTTTCTGAATATCTGATATGAATAAAGCTTTCCAGGCACCTATTTCAGATTAATCTCATCTGTCTCTAACCCTTGGGATCCTCACCACCCAGGTCTAATGGGAAAAGCTTGCGGTCGTCACATGGCTTCCTTTTTTTTGGTCAGCCAAGGGCCACAAAGGTCAAAGAGCCACTCATGGAAAGGTACCCCAAGGTCAGCAAATGGAACGGGCAGTCATCTTAGCCTCAAAGGACTCTTTCAATTAAAACATTGAGGTCTCTGTTAAATCTATGTTAAACATCACATTGAAAATAAACCATTCAAATAGTTAAACGAAATGATAATAATAAAAATGGTACAAGAAACTGTGTTTATTAATGTATCAATTAAAATAGTTTAATACAACAAACAAATTAATAAATATTCAGATCAACAGTTACATTTACAGTTACAGAACACTAGTCACAACTTTGTATCGCTTTCCTTTTAAATTACTTTTTAAAAAAAGAGTAAACCAATGTTTTATTTAAAATAAGCCATGGATACAAATGCACAAGTGCTTACTGCGTCCAGAACCGTAACTGCTGTCACGACGTGGGCCCCGGGCGTGCTCCACAATCACTCTCTCCCCACAAAGATCTTTCCCATTCAGCTCATAAACAGCATCGTCGGCATCTCGCAGATCATCAAACTCCACAAAGCCGTACCTAGGGAGAGGGAGGGAAGAGGGATCACTGGCAAGGAACTGAACCTGAGGTATCTGTGCTCAAAAGCAACTTGTGGGTTCCTGCAGAGCCCTGTGAGTGCTGTCCTGCAGATGAACCTCCTGAGCAGTCCTGAGGGTTCAAGGCCTTGAGCCCTGGAAAAAAACTAAAAGGAATTAAAACACCTCCAAAACCAGGGAGAGAAATAGGAAGGCATGAAAACATGTCTCTTGATTTGCTGAACTGAACTGAAAGTCATTCTTCATCAACAAAATGATAAATTATGTGAGATCGTAATGGCTGAATTCATTTATGTTAGCAAGAGATTACTATTAGGGCATAATCTTTGATGAAATTAAGGGTTTTATCTATCTTTTTAAAGGCAGAAGTTAAAAACCCCAACCATTAAAAGTGAGCACTACCTCACACACCAAATAAACACAGAATCACAGAACTGTTCAGGTTGGAAAAGCCCTCCAAGGTCAAGGAGTCCGACCATGACCTTGGAGATGGCCTTAAGTCATCCCTGGAAGTGTCCAAGGCTGGGGCTTGGAGCAACCTGGGATAGTGGAAGGTGTCCCTGCCCAGGAAGGGGGTGGAACTGGATGGGCTTTAAGATCCCTTCCCACCCAAACCACTTCTCTTTGGAAAGCAAACACTGATTTTGAATGGAGGCAGATGGAAGAATGGAAGTTTGAAGCTTTGACCTGTGTTCCTCAATCCACTGCAGAAGAGACATCCCTCTGTCCTGCAGGTATTGTATTAGGATGAAGCCTTGAATTCTTCAGAGCTGCCCAGAGTAATGCAGGCAGGTAAGTACATGAGTAGAACCAGTTTGGTTTTAGTCTTAGAGGCATCACAAGCAGTTTTTAGTGTATTCATAGAAGATAAAAAAACAGGCTGAAAAGTCCAATTTTCTGGTCACTTCATACAGTGAGCTGTGATTGTCAGTGCAGCTCCGAGCAGGAAAGAGTATGAAAACTAAGAGCATACAATTAAAAAGTGCAATTTGGAATGGAGAATCCTACAGGACCCACATTTTCATTTCCCCATCCTTCCCTCAGGTAATAATTGCTTTAAGCCATTGAATTTCAAGCTTACATTACAATCAGTGAGCCCCAGCTAAGCTTTTAGAGCTCTGTGGTATCACTTTGCACTCCATCCTCTCGCTCCAGCATTCCAGTTTAGCTGCTGAAACTCAGTGGGTGATCCACCAAGGAGAACCCCCAGATTTCCAGAAGCAACTGCAAGAATCTCTCCAGCCAAACACCATGCAGGAAGTTTGAATTGTTTCCTAAGCAATACCAGAAATAAGCCATGGAGGAAGGCTCAAGAGAGCACAGCTCAGCCCAGGGCTTCCCAAGCACAGACACAAAACCTGATTGCTCAAGTTCCATTTTTGACAAGGAATTTAACTCCAAACCTGTAAAAAGACTTCAGAATATAAAACTAAAAAATCAATTAAATTGACTTAAAAGCAGGAAGACAAGTCCCTTTGCCACATCAGCCATGTAACTCAGCAGTTCTACATCTGTTAAGAAAGTTTAGTTGGCTTCCCCCCACAACGTGTATGAAACAGAAATACTGAATTTGGGGTTTACTCAGAAACAGGAAAACTGACCCCCCCCCCAAACATTTCCAAGGATACACAGCAGGACTGGAAAACAGGAGCCTCAGATCTTTCAGCTAATCTTCAACAACACCTGAGGCTGTGTGGGTTAAAACACTGACACATGAACACTTGTTTGCTTCAATAATGGATTTTATTCATCTTATAAACCTGTTAAATGTCCACCTGCCAGCACAAGCAGCGCTAAAACTTAATGAGCCTCTTTCACTTTAATGCTCAAGGACTAACTTGTACAAGAAATTCCTCTTCTCCACTTCTAAGGTGGAATTAATACCTCTCTCTCCTGGCTACATAACAATAAATCCATATTCCATTCAGCCTTCCTAAGGAAGACTTCAAGCTAGGTTTCTTGGAAAAAGCAAAGGCAGCAGCACTCATGAGGCTTTGGGTGTTAGGGAAAACCCACCAAAACCAGCAATTTGTTTTTTCTTGAAAAATCCACACTTGAATGTCTTGGCCAAGTCCTGGTGGAGCAGGATCCGACCCTGGGAGCTGCAGTGAGAGCTCAGCTGCTGGAACAGCACAGGTAAGAACACACAGTATGGCGAGTTTGGGGTGTTTGAGGGGGCAGGACACCCCCCCCAGACAGTCTGGGGGCTTTGGGAGCAGCTCTGCACCTCCCACCCAAAACACTGGGGTTCTTTTTGGGAGATGTTATCCTGGGGTGCAGCCTGGCTGACCCTGGAGTGCAGAAGGGCCTGGGGGGACCCCTCAGGGTGACACCCCCTCCCTGCAGAAGGGGGCAGGACACAGCTGAGCTGGCCCCCAAGAACTGAGGCAGGACCCAGCCTTCCTGCCCCCCAGTTGTCACAGAAACCCAGATGTCCTGCCTTCCAAAAAGGAGAAACTCACCCATCCTGGCCCCTCCCCAAAGGGGGAGCCCAGGTGTCCTGCACCCACCCCAAAAGAGGGGGAACCCAATCGTCCAGCCTCCCTCAGCTCCACCCAAAGGAGAGTCCAGGCATCCACACCCCCCCCAACAGAGCCCCAGCCATCCTGCTTCCCCCAAAAAAGGCCCAGATGCCGTGTCCCCCCTTCACAAGAGGGGGAACCCAGGCATCCTGTCCCCCACCCGAAAAGGGGGAACCAAGGCATCCTGTCCCCCCTCCAGCAGGGGCCGAGACGTCCTAGGCCCCCGCCCCCCCAAAACAGGAGAAACCCAGACGTTCTGTCCCCCAAAAAGAGAACCTAAGCAGACTGCCCTTTCCCAATAGAAGCCCAGCCACCCTCTCCCCCGAGAAAGGGAGGACCCAGCCGCCCTGTCCCTCCTCCAATGGAAGTTCAGGCATCCTGCCCACTCCCCAAAAGACAGAACCCAAGACGCCGCCCCAATAAAGGCCCAGACTTCCCGTCCCCTCACCAAGGGGGAACCCAAGCGTCCTGCCCCCCTCACCCCCTCCCAAAGGGGGCGACCCAGCCGTCCTACCCCCACCATTGCCCAGAGCGCCCCGGCGGCCTCTTCCCCCCCGGCCCCTCCAAGGGGCTCAAGCGCCCGGACCCTCCCCTCGCGGCGGCCGGGCCGGGCCCGCGCTCACCCGTTCTTGAGATCCACCTCGAGGATCTTGCCGTAGCCCTTGAAGAAGCGCTCCACGTCGCGCTCCCGGGCCTGGTAGCTGAGGCGGCCGATGTAGACCCGCGGCATCGCGGGGCCGGGGCTGGGCCCGGGGGGCGTCAGGGGCCCGGGGGCCGCGCGGCCGCCTGACGTCACGGCGGCGCGCGGGCAGCGACGCGAGGCAACGTCACCGCGGGCCGCGGGCCACGCCCCCCGCGCGGGCTGGCTCTTAAAGGGGCCACGCCGCGCTGTGGGCCCCACCGCCTCTGTCGGTGGTGATCCCGTTCCCCGTGGAGAGGATGGATCGATCCCCCTTTCCCACCTGCGGGGCCCTGACGGGCGTTCCCATGTGTCTATTGTTCAGGGCAGTGTGGGATCCCCCTTCCCATGAGTCAAGGGGCTTGTGGGGTCTCCTCTCCCCATATACAGGGTGTATTGGGGTCTGGCTTCCCATGGTGGTCCCGTTCCCTATGGAGAGGGTGGATCGATCCCCCCTTTCCCACGTGCAGGGCACTAATGAGGGTGTCGAGGTGCTTATGCGGTCTCCTCTATGGCAGGGGCTCGTGGAGTGCCCCCTCCCCAAAATGCTGGATCCTCATGGGACCCCAAAGGCAGGCAGGCAGGGATGGGGGTCCCCCAGCTCCACACTCGGGGTGCTCAGGCGTCCCCCCATGGCATTCCCCATCCGTGGCCAGACTCGGCTGTTCCTCACTGTCGAACAACATCACTCTTGCTGAACCCTGAATGCCAGTTTTGGGGAATTATTTTTATCCTTTTCATTGACACGTCAGATGCCTAATCACACCAAATCCCAGCAGAGGCTCTTGGAACATTCCAGCATTAGCAGCTGCGCCCCTAAAAAACCCCACAATCACCTCCAAAACCTTAATATTGTGTAGGTGCAACACCAGCAGCTGGATTTCCAACTATGATCCAGCTCATTTGACAAGGAGAATTAAATTTATTTATTTATTCCTTCGTGCCCTGGTGTAGGAGTGAGAGGTCGGAACATTTTGTGAAAGAGTTCTCTAAAGCTTGTTGGGTTTCATCGCTGAGCCCAATAAACAAAGGGGGATAAAAGCTTTGCATTAATTTTTCTGGTTTATGTCATGCTTAATAGTGCTTGTAACAATCTCAAAGTTCTCTTCTTGCTTTTTTCCCCCACTTTATCCATCGATCAGGAAGCTCTGAGGCACAGGATGGGGCTCTGCCTCCAATGCTGGCAGGGGAAAGGGAAATGCAAAATATTGGGGGATTTATTAGGGGTGGAGGAGCAGAAGGGAGATGCTGGCACAGAGTTTATCCTGGGGCACACCTGCTCTGTGCTAAGGGAGGTCTCAGTGTGAGGGGTTTTAGGGGGGATGAAATGGCTTTGACATGTCCATTTAGTTGCCAGCCCAGCTGTGGGGTTTAATTTCAGAGAGTTTTGCTCTTCCAAGTGCACACACAGTTGTGCAGTGCTCCCTCCAACTCTGAGCAACATTCCTGCCCTGCTCTTCTCCTCACACCATGGGACCCAGAAAATCCCCCAAGTGAAGGTATACCTTTCTGGGCCATCCCTCACACCCTCCCTGTGCAGGGGAGGGATGACACTGCCAGCTCCCAGTGAGGAGGGATCTCCCTGGACCTCCCAGGCCTTTGGTAGATCCAGAGGGGCCCTGCAGTAACCCCACCAGCTCATCCAGGACTCCAGGATGAATCCCAGCAGAGCCTTCAGCTGACACAACCAGTCCCTCACAACTCTGTCCACACACAACTCCACAGCCGCAGTCCTCCCACTCGGAGTGTGCTGGGAACTGGGCACAAGGTGTGAGAACCGCAGTGAGGTCCCTGGGTTGGGCTATGAAGGTTCTGAGGCAAAGAAAGTTCGAGGAACCCAACCCAAGGGAGGTTTTTTCCACTGCAAGACATGTTTGGGGAACATTTCCCCTATAGTTCATCCTAGGGAGCAGCATGGAGAGCCTGCTGGGATCCGAGATCACCTGGGAACAGGGACAGTCACGGCAGAAGCAGCCCTGTGGACGCCTCACACCTGGGTTGTTCCAGAGGAATTCCATACAGGCATTTCTGCGTAGGGGAGAAGGTGCCCAAGTGAAAAACCTCGGGTCTGGGGCACTTGGATGCCCAATGCTGTCCCCTTCCCCATCCCTCCCTGGGCACTACTCCCAGGGGCACCGGCACACAGCACTGCCCTGGCAGGACATTCCACATGGGAATACAACTGGAATGAGCTCTGGGCTCAAACAGCTCTCTGGGAAATCAGGGTTTTGGGGTTATTTCTGCATCTCCCAGCTCCTGCTGCCAGGAGACAGGTGCCACGCTGTGATGTCACTGTGATAGAACACAGGCTGGAGACCTTCCTAGGCAGCTGGAGCCACAAACTCCATCCTGCTGACTGCCAGGACCAAGAAGCTAGTTGGAGGCAGCCAAGCTGTAGAAAAATAAGTCGAAATGGAGCTGTCTTCACAGGAGACATCCTGTGCTTCTGATCTGGAGGATCCAGCTTGGTGGGTGGCTTCAGCTTCTCCTGACCATCCCAGAGATGATCTGGGACCATCTTGGGATGCTGCTGCTGAACTCCCTGCAGACAAAAATGCCCTTGAAAGTTGGCCTGATGAATCCTGGGACCCTAACATGAAATTTTGCTCTCTGCTAGCATCAAACCTTCGGCTGACTCCTTCCTGGAGAAGCTCTGGGAGATCCTGAGCAGCCAGAGCTTTGAGTCGATCTGGTGGGGCAACGATGGGAACTGCATTGTGATCGGAGAAAAGCTCTTCAGGAAGGAAGTGCTGGGCAGGAGAGGGCCCCAGAAGATCTTTGAAACTGAGTCCATGAGAGGCTTCCTTCTCCAGCTCATGTTCCACGGATTCCGCAGGATGGAAGGGGATTCTCCCCTGCTGACCTCCATGGAGGAGCTCCGAGCAGTAGCAGCAGCTGGGTCTGCGCTGGGAAAGGTACGTCGGCTCCTCCTGACTTAGAGATTCCTTGGGACACTCAGGGGGAGGTTCAAGTTCAGCTAAAATGAGCCTTGACAAGGCTGGAGATAGGACGGGGGCAAACAGCCTGGTTTTGTCTTGGATCAGTTACTCTGGACACGCTGAGGGGCCTGAAAACTAGCGGGATTTAGGTTTCTCCAGTTTTCTGGCTTTTGATTACCCTACACTTCTCTGCTCCCAAATGCTCAAAACATGAGGGTGGTTGTGACTTAACAAAGCTCTGTCCTAACACTTCACTCAGCCAAAGCCTGAGGTGTGAAATGCCCCTGAGAGTCCTTTGAACACCCATTTGTCCTTTCTTGTGCCAGCTCCTGGATCTCCCTCGGATCTCTTCCTCCTCCTTGCAGCAAACAACTTTCTTTTGCCTTTTGCAGCTGCTGTTCTACTTCAACCCCTTTTTCACAAGGGATTACCAGCCCTGTGTCTGGAGGGGTGTGCAGGGTGCTGGGGAAAGCACAAATCCCCTGGCTGTGTCCCCCCCGGGCACCGGGATCCAGGCAAAGCTCCCCAGGAAAAGGTGGGATGCTGAGCCGGCGGCAGGAGCGGAGGAGGAGGAGGAGGAGGAGGAGGAGGTAGAGGAGGAGGAGGAGGAGGAGGACACCCAGACATCCACGAGCAGCAGCTCCACGGTGCCCGAGCCCTGGGCAGGCACAGCCCCCCGGGCGGGCAGTGCCGGGCCCTCCCCACACAAACAGCCCCGCAGACACAGCCCTGCCACCCCTCCTGCCCCACACAGGCCCCTCACACCCCTGGGACTGCCCACATTCCGCCCTGGGCAGCCAAATCCAGGTGCTGCGCAGGTGCCCGGGGCTGCGCTGCTCCCGCCCTGCCCTCCGTGGCTTGGGATGGCCACGCTGGGGCCAGTGCCCGGCCATGGCCACTGCCCCACCTGCACCTGCACGGCCAACGCTGCCAGACCGCGGCCGGAACTGGACTGGGAAGAGCAGGGACCATAGGGAGCTGTGGGGTCATAGAGGTAGAAAACCACACAGGAGGAAGCAAGAACACACTGTTGGTTGTTCTCAATAATAAATCTTTTCACATTGCTCTGCAGTGTCACAGTCACTGTGCCACACCGGGCGGGAGGGCCTTCAGGGACACTGAGGGTCTGGCTCCAGCCCGGAAGGCCAAAGGCTCCGGCCCTTGCAGTGCCCTTGGCAAAACCCAGCCGGGGGTGACCCAGGGCTCCTCCAGGAGCTGCAGCAGCACCCAGGGCTGCTCCAGCCACAGCACCCCCCCATCATTTGGGGCAGTCTGTGCCCCTTCTCCCCCTGCTCGGAGCAGGCCTGGGGGCAGTGAGGCTGCAGGGAGATGACTTGGGCTTCCCTGCCCATCCCACATTCCAGCTGGGATAACTACAGTCCTGCCAGCCCCAAAAGCACATGTGAGGGGGAACTGCTGCTCTTTTCACACTCTGAGCTGAGTGAGCTGTCATTTGGGCTCCCAAACTCCCCCCAGCCACAGCGAGATGCAGCCTCCCTCCAGCAGCACTTCCACACAAAGCTGCAGAGGCTTTTAAAGCTTTCAGTGGGCACCCAAAATGCGAAAAACAAAAGAAAAAAGAAATTCAATCAATCTGGAGGGTTTTTTCCCCCCTCAATTCTGCGGACAAGCAGGCAGAGCAGGACAGGGCTCCAGGAGCTGCAGGTCAGAGGAGGAGGATCTGCTTGGAGGACACGAAGGGCTTCATGGAGGCCTCCAGCGCTGCCCTGTAGTCCTGGAGCGGGACCTCGGCGCAGGCTGGTGCTGCGAGCTGGCCCCTGCGGATGAGCTGGCACAGGGCATCCATCATTGTGGCCACACTCCCCTGGTCTGCATGGGAAGGAAGGAGCACTCACTGTGAGGTGCAGTGCATCCACCACCCCTGGAAACACCTGCCTGAAGCCATGCAGGGTCCCTGGGTGTGACATGCCCCCAGCTCAGGCATGTGGGATGAGGAAAGAGCCCCAGGTATGGTCCCTGCCTGAGCCCAGCACCGGTGTCTCAGCACCTTGGGACTAGCAGAGATGGCTCTGTGAGTGGGAGCGAGGATGGTGCTGGGTGAAGTTTGGCCCCATTCCCACCCCCTGCATGAGGACAGACCCTCAGGCCCTCTGGCTCAGGTCCCGCAGCCCCCCTGGCTCGGGTCCCTCAGCCCCCCCAACTCACCCTGCATGTGGTCCTTCCGCCACTGCGTCATCCAGAACCCGCGGAGCCGCACGTCCCGGAAGATGAAAGCGCTCTGTGGAGAGGGAATGTGCACCCAGTGACACCCGTGTGTCCTCTTGTGCAAATGACACCTGTGTGTCCTCCTGGTACCCAGTGACACTCCTGTGTCCCCTTGTGCAAGTGACACTGGTGTCCCCTTGTGTGCCCAGTGATTCCCATGTCCCCTCACACATCCAGTGACATGCATGTGTCCCCTCCCAGTGTGACATTGGCGAAAAGTGATGGAGGCGACTCTGAGGTGTGGAGTCAGGGCAGGTTTGATGCTCAGCGCCTGCGGGGCCATTTCCCCACTGGAATCCTCCAGCAGCCCAAACCCTCCATATAAAAAGCCAAGAGCCCAGCAGTGGGACGCAGCCTGTCCTGTAATGGACTCCATCAGGCAAATAAGAAAGGCTGGAGGGTCTCAATCTGCAGCTGGGGAGAGCCAGGTGCCCACAGCACCGAGGGGATGGGACATGCAGTGGAGCACAGGGGACAAAGGAGGGGCATCCCCAGTACTCACCACAGGCACCATCACAGGCTGCTTTGCCATCCCCCCATAGGTGACCATGGTCCCCTTGGGTCTGGAGTAGGAAAGAGGTATTGGGTTATGTGGTCCCAAAAGTACAGCTCTGACCTTGCTACCTCCCCCTCTGCCGTCCAGAACTCCCCTGGGGCTCCCCAGTTACCCCTCAGATCCCACTTTCCAGGCTCTCCTCTTACTTCCATGCACCATTAGCTGAATTTGCTGCTCAGCCACACCAGTTACACCAGTTACACAGCCACACCAGTTACAGGACCTGGGGAGCTTCACAACTGGACCCCAGCTGCCCCCAGCCACCGGCATGGTGACTTCAAATCACTGTTGTTATCCAAAACCACTTTTCCACTCATCTTTCCTCTCTAAAAGTTCAACAGACTCTCGAGCAGGACCCTCTCTTGCCAGTTTCTGTCCCCAAGCTTGTGCCCAAGCCACCACCCAGCCAAACTTACTGCAGGTGCCGCAGCATCTCCGTGGTGCTTTTGCCTCCGACACAGTTCAGGGCGAGCCGGGGCCTCGGGGTGCTCTGCAAGGGTTTATGACAAAAGTTCCCAAATTTTATGGCTCCTTTAGGGGATGGGACCGTGGTTCTTGACAAAGCATCTGCATTAACCTCAACATTTACCTGAGAGATGCTGAGAGTAGTAGAGCTAAAATCTATCAGAACCAAGGAACAGCTGGGGTTGGAAGGGACTCATTCCAATCCCTGCCATGTGCAGGGAGACACCTCCAGCTAGACCAGGCTGCTCCAAGCCCCATCTGATCGGACCTAAAATCTGTGATCCTGCCCTTGTGGCAGCAGCAAAATCCCTCCACTCCTGGGGCTAAATCCTGATCTAGAGAAAAATTTGTCCTTCCCACCATCCCTGCACTTTCCCGCAGTGCTGAACAGCAGCAACAGCCCTGGACCATCTCTCCAGTGGGATCAGCACTAAGGTACCTTAAATATATCTTTCATCTCTGGCTTTCTCAGCATCTCCTCCGTGACAACGTGATCAGCGCCCAGGGCCATCAGCCTCTCCACCAGCTTTGGGAGATCAGGTCTGGGGAGGGAAAAAAAAGAGGACCTGATGAGCCAGGAAGCAGAGTCACCTTCTCCTTCCTCCTGCTCCGGTGTCATGTGGGCACAACAGGGCAGAGGCTGGAGGACAACTTGGAGGAGCAAACAGGAGAAAATCCTGGGTTGCATGAGCAGGATGAGCAGATCCAGCTCCCAAACTTGCTCCTCCCCAGGGGACCCACCTGTCCCTCACCACGTTGATGGTCTTGATGCCGGAGGCCCTGGCGATCTGGATGACGGCCTGGCCTACACCGCTGTTGGCAGCGTTCTGGATGATGGAGTCCCCTAGAGGTGAAGAAACCCAGTTTCCCACTGCAGAGGCAGCCAGGAGACCCAAGTGGAATTGCTCTCTCATGGCAGGGCCGTACCGGGCGCCAGGCTCTCGAAGTCAGCCAGCATACGGAATGCCGTGCAGGGGTTGACACTCAGAGTGGCAGCACAGAGCACCGGGATGTCACTGGGCACCTTCAGCAGCATCTCCTCAGGGAACACCCCCTGCGTCCGCCACGTTCCTGGGCACGGCAGCACCGCGGGCACAGCCACGGCAGGGGGGGAAGCAAAGGAAAACCATCAGTTCACACCGCAGCCTCAGTGCCAGCAGCATCGCTGCACCGGGAACCAGCTGCACCCCAGAGAGGGAATTATGGAATGTGTGCCCATATGGGTACATCAAAATACTCCAAGAGGCAAGGAATGGATTCCTTGCTGCCTGCCAACATTTATCACCCAGCAAAACTTGATCATTTCCCAGAGGGATAATGGGACTGGGGCTCCCTGGACGTGTGTGCAGAGATAATGGAAATACTCTCTGTCCTACAGATGAGCCCATATATTCCAAGCCAATTTAGTCAGCTTTACTCCCTCTACCCTTATATACAATTTAACCCTCTATCATCTATTTACAGGGTTTTTATGCTTAAAAATATCCCATTTGGCTCTTAACTCCATCGTTTTCCTTCTCTCATTTAGCAAAAAGCCTTTTAAGTAGAAATAGGCAAAGAACAAGCTGTGACACTAAACCAGAACCAGCAAATATCAGGCCATTGGCATTTTGGAGGAGCATGGGAGACATTTGTCGGGAAATAAATTCCCACACTTTCCCAGCAGAGCATTATTAAAGAGAAAACTACAGTGAGAGGCCACCACGACCTTGCCTGGGTGAAATGTTTTATCCCAGGTCTTTAGGGAAGCTCTAAGCTGATGGGAAAAAATGTGGTTGTTTCCAGAGAAACACAGATTGCTGCAATGCTTTACAATGGCACAGACACCTCATAAAGGGTCTAGGCTACAGAAAAGAAGATTATTGCTACATTTAAGTTTGGCATAAGCAATGGCATTGCCACTGCTCCTATTCCTATTCACTCACTGGGGCTGGGGAGCAAGAACTGAGCTTGCTTTAAAAAAAATACATAAAAATAAAAATAGGTGGTGAAAATAAACCGAGATATAAACAGGTAAGAAATAACTCCATCAATTATCCCAACAGTCTCATTATATTTATGATTGGTCTCATACAGCACTAAATGGGTTCCAGCTCCTGCTTCCCTCACCCAGCATTCCCTAATGGAGCTTTGTTCCCCGTTTTGAGTCCCATCCCATCAGGTGTAACTGCTGTAAGTGGAGGGGCTCACGGCTCTACCCACACCCTGCAAAGATGGTGCTTTGCAGAGCTGTGCTTTTGCTCTGGGACCCCCAAATCCCCACAGCAGCTCACACAGGAGCATGACCACGGGTTTGCTCTCTGGGCAAGCCTGGGCTGCTCCCAGGGGCTCCAACATCCCAAAAATCCCCTGGGAAGATGCTTTGCAGGTGGGGGACGAGCAAGGACGCAGCGGTGCCGAGGATGCTGGGGATGAACTCACCGAGCCCGGCGTTCGCAGGGATGACCCAGTCCCCGGGCTTCAGAGCTGTCACATGGCGCCCGACCTCCAGCACCTCCCCAACACCTTCGTTCCCTCCCACGGCCGGCAGCGGTGACAGGAGGGGGTAGGTCCCTGTAGGGAAGCTGGAGGTGAGCTGGAAACCCCGTCATGCCCCACGCCAGGAGCCATCTCCAAACCCTCCAAGACAGGGGCTGGGCTTTGATGATCCTCATGGGTCTCTTCCAACTTGGAGCATCCTGCAAGAATTCATGTGCCAGGCACTAATCTGACACATTACCTTGGATCATGTTGATGTCGGCAGGATTGATGGGGGCTGCCAACATCTTGACATGGACATCAGAGTCCCCCAGCTTGGGCACTTCCAGATCCTTCAGTCTGAACAGGGAGACACAAAGGAAAAGGGCATTAAGACCAGTTTGGTGATGTCTTCTGTGCTGTGGCTGAAGCTGGAGGGTGCCTGTATCACCTACACGCCACACTCGAATTAACAGCATCGGATGCCCGATCCCATTAAAAAATCAGATTCATGTTAGACAGATGGACAGATATTTGGAGGAAGCTGCTAAAAGCCAACCACCCAACACAATCCCATGTCAGCAAGCCCAGTGATGCTCACTAAACTTAACAAACTCAGCAGATTGCGTAAAAAAGCCGCTGTTTTGGCCGGGGATTTTACGGCTTGTCCTGCCCCACTTGAGCCTTACGGGAACCTGGGATATTTTCGGAAATCTGTGAAAAAGAAGAAGTCACAAAGCACGAGGCAAGACCGGCCTTGCACAAGCAATGGGGTGATAGCAGCAAATCTCAGGAAGTGGCAGTGGCGACAAGCACCATTGCACAACTGAATGATCATTTGGAAAAGCAACAGTCCTTCTCCAAAAAATCAGGGGGTTGGTGTCTGGATGCACCTGGATAATGTATCAGCATGATCTGAGCTGGTTCCAGAGGGGCAGTAAAACCTCAAAGTCTCCTCCCTTGAAAAAAAAGGCCTAAAATCCACCAAACTACGACTTTCTCCTTGCTAGGTTTTTTGATGCTGAGCATCAGCAGCTGTCCCAAACAATGCTTGGGATGCTGCTTTGGTCCCTCAATTGAGACCTCAAAGAGAATCCACATCAATGGGACACAACCCAGGATGAAGTTGGGGCACAGTGATGCTGGGGCTCAAACCGCCCTGGCGTGCCCCAAATTAAGCAAAAATGAGCTTTTTGGGCAAAACACGTGGTGTAAGGCAGATTGAAGGAACAACAGCAGGAGGGCAGGGAATGTGGAAGCATCACCCCCAGCATCCACCTGTGAGACCACGGCACCAGAAGAACACTGGGGCATCCCAGGGTCCCCCTGTGTGTTCGGGGGTACCACAGAGAGCTGCATGACATCTTCACCCCATACACCTGGGGTGGGCAAGCCCTGACCCCCCTGCACTGCACCCCCAGAGCAGCCCTGCAGCACCCCAAAACCACACCGGCACCCCCGCCCCACTCTGCACTCTGTGCCAGCCCCCACTGCAGATCTCTGCCCCCACTGTGCCCCCCAGCCTCGGCTCTGCATCTGCACCCGCCCCCTCCAATGCCCCCCAAACTCACCCCCACCCCATTCCCGCACTCCCCTGCAATGCCCCCCGTGTTCCCCCCTTACTGCACCACGGCTGCGGGCTCCCCATGCCGCTCATAGAGCAGCCCGAGCGGGGGGGTCGCCGCCGTGGCCGATCGCGCCCGCACCGGGGGGATCCCCACCGGGGGGACCCGCACCAGGGGGACCCGCACCGGGGGGACCCGCACCGGGGGGATCCCCACCGGGGAGACCCGCACCGGGGGGACCCGCACCGGGGGGATCCCCACCGGGGAGACCCGCACCGGGGGGACCCGCACCGGGGGGATCAACGCCCCGCGCAGCACCCGCGCTGCCGCCAGCTGCATTCGGCTGCGCTCGGCTGAACTCGGCTGCGCTCGGCTGAACTCGGCACTTCTCGGCGCTCCTCGCCTGAACCCGGCGCGGCCGCCGGTGACGCTGCAGGTTGGCCCCGCCCCCGCGCTGGCCCCGCCCCGCCCGGCCCCGCCCCCGGCGCCCTTAAGGCGGCGCGGCCGCTCCTGCGCTGAGCTGGCGGGGGCTCAGCGGGGCCGCCCCCCCTTTCCCCCGAGCCCGCTTCCCGCAGGTTTGTCCCCAAAACGCTCCTAAAATTATGAACTGTGTCGGTGCAGCCGAGCTGCCTGTGCGAGGGGCATCGGTGATGGACACAGGAGCACCTTGGTCCGGGTGGTCACTGGATCATGGAATCATTTAGATTGGAAAATACCTCCAAGTTCATGGTTATGAGACACCCCTGGATCCCTGGCAGTGTCCAAGGCCAGGCTGGACAGGGCTTGGAGCAACCTGGATAGTGGAAGGTGTCCCCGCCCATGGCAGGGGGTGGAATGGGATGAGCTTTGACGTCCCTTCCAACCCAAGCCATTCCACGATTCTCTGATTTTGGGGACAAAAGTCCCTTTTCTCTGATTTGTTACCCAGAGCCTTCCAGCTGCCTTGTCCAAGACGGACATGCTCCCAGCAGGGAGAGCGGCAGGGAAATGTTCGTCAGATGATTATTTAAAACAACAGATGCCTGACACAAGTGGTGAGAAAAAATTCCTGATAGTAATTTAATTTAATGTTTTGTATAATTATCTTGAAGGAAAGGTCTCATTTATTCTTCCAATTAAAACTGATTAGATCAGAGGGGGAAAAGAGAAGCGGAGCCTCCTGCCTTCCTGACAGACCTGTCATAGAGAACAGTGGGGCTTAAAAATTATTTCTTCTCTCATGTGGGATTGGACTTCTCCATCTGGGTGCTGGGAGCAGCCCCCTAAATCCTGGTTTGCCCAGCACAGGCTGAGTAATTAGCAGATTCCTTCATTAACACCATCCCTCCCTGCCAGCCCGGGAGCTTCACTGGTCCCCGTGGCCTGGAGCATCCAGGGTGGGTGAGAACCCCTCAGGGGGGCCAGGGGCAGGTTGGGGGCTCCAATGGGAGCCTGTGGCCAGACCCTGCCCCTCCCAGACTTCGGCACCTACAGTTTAGGGGGTCAGTTCCATCCCCACTCTGCAGTGTTGGGGTTCAAAGGCTGCCAGCATCACCCCAAAATCCAAATGCTTTCCCTGACTGCTCACCCCATCCCATTCTCAAGCACGTGGTATTTTATTCCCATAGAATTGCTTTGCAAAGGGTTGATATCCACGGGAGGAGCTGCTCCGTTCAGCCCCACGATTCCTGCTGGCAGATCCTCCTAAAACTCTCCATTCCAGTGATACAGCACACACAGTGCCCTGGTGGGCACTGAAACAAGTCCCGGTGCTCAGGGCAGGCTCCTTTCTGGCTCAGGTGACCCATCCCTAAGGCTGACATGATCCTAAATAAAAGATTTAGTCAACCTGTTTGGTAGTTCACATATTTTTTTTAATAAAAAAGGAAAACACCATTTTCTTCGGGGTGTGAATTCAGGTTCAAGATAAAGGAAAAGTTCAGGTTCTCTTCCAAAGTGCTGTTTTCTACCTTTTCTGGGGTATGATCTGCTTTTGGGGGTGCCTTAGAGGGCTCAGGGGAGTTCCCACCAGAGCCTCTGTGACAGCGCAGGGGAGAGAGAGGAAAAGAACTTTTCTCACCGACTTCTTCAATTTATGAGAAGTTTGAGGTCCCTTGTAGGTGGATGTAAAAGTCTCCCGTGTGATGGCGCCGCAAGAACAGCAGAGTCAGAGGGCAAAAAGGGCTTTTCCCACCTGGTCGGTTTGGTGGGATCCTGGGCACACCCGGGTCCTGACAGCACCTCCACCTCCCCAGCTGAGCGGGATAAGCTGCCTCCAGCATTAAATCAGCGTTTTAATCTAATCACAGCAATAAAATAATGGGATTTTAATAACCTCAAAACCTGCAGCTTTTCAAGGATGCCAGGAATGCCTCAGATATTTTGTGCTGGGGTGGATGCACAGACAATCCATGGTGGAGGATGCTGGTGGTGCCCATGCTCTGCCCTGCGTGGCAAAGGGTTAATCACTAATTACAGCAGCCGAATGAGAGGCCTCTCCATCCCCTTGAAAACGTGTGCACCCGCAAATCAGGGCTGGCAGACGATTTATGATTATTTTGTTAATGTTTCTCCTGTAACAAGCGCAATTTCCGGGTGATTAATGACTACTTCATATCCTGGAATTGCACTTTTTTATAGGAGAGATGCATGAAAATCCACTTTGCAGTTGAGGGTTTAGGAGTGGGTGGGGAGAGGAGGAAGAGGAGATGATTCCTCAGCACCCGGCTGGGGGAAGAAGTGATGTCCTCTGCTCCCCTCTGCTTTAACCCCTGTTGTTGATGATGAGCTCTGGTTTATCATATTATCATGACTTACACAGCCATTGATTGATTGGAGTTGTTCACACTTGGGCATGGCTGGAAAGCCAAAGTGCTGCTGATAAGCTGGGTTTGTTCCTGCAGACGTGAGGGGATGCAGGGTGGGAACAAGCACCTTCGTGACACCAGGGTGACATTTGCTGGGATTTTATCCCTAAATCCCATTGAGGACAGAGATTTTATCCCCTGGTTTAGGAGGAGTTGAGCCCAGCAGGTTCAGCCTGACCCCGGGAGCCTCGTGTGGGCTGTGCTGCCTCCAGCTCTCCCAGCGCTTAATCAAGTTAATGTGGAATTATTAATTAACTGCTTATAAGATTTACACACTTTTTAATTAAAGGGAATAATGATTTATTGCCTTTTCCCTTTTTGATGGAGAAAGGGAAGGTGTGTCTGCTTTGCTTAGGAACAAATAAGAAAGCTGAGACTGGAGAGATCACTGGGAAGGGTTTTTGGGGGGATTTTGAT